>NW_006408676.1:6135640-6161863 GCF_000296735.1 Chrysochloris asiatica | reverse complement strand
GCTCATTTGCCTCAGTCACTTAATCTCGTTTCTGGACATGTGCAGATATGGTCATCTGCTTCTGTTTTTTGGGCATCTTCAGGCGTTATCTGTGGCCTTAACACTTAGATGGGTGTGTATTTTGGTATTTTTTATGCTTTCTGAATGCCTCCAGGTAGATGTGATCAGGAAATGGGCTTCCCTTTTCAGACTTCTTCCTGAGAAGTTTCAGGATACCACTGTTGATCGTTTTGACGTAACTTAGGATTTAATTTTCGGCTTATTTCCTCTTTTGTCTGCTTGTCCCACTCCCCAATCCCTGTACAGGCCTTTTTTCTAGTTGGAAGCAGTTCAGGGCTGGCTGTGGCCATTTGGTTTTAATTGGAAACTGTCTCTTTAAATTTCGAGGAGATCTGTGCACATGCGTAGTAGAACCCTCTGAGGGTGGGGCTGGCGTGCCCACTAGCTCAGGCACCCCTATAGTCACCCGAATGAAGTTGTGCAGACAGCAAGGGACCAATGAACAGATACCAAAAGAAAAGAATGTCCACACCTTTATCTCTGTTGTTCTGCCAGGTGTCTGTGGCCGCTCCACGTGGTCTCACCCAAGATGGCGGCTCCTGGAGCAGCCCAGCGTCCCGGACTAGAAAGCAGTAGATTTCTTGCTTCTGCCACAAATTCCCTCAGCTGTGAGCCTTCCAGCCTTCTAAGTATTCCTTTATATGTGGTTTGGAGTTCTGGGACTATCCTCTGAGCCTGCTTGGTCGGGTATTCTGTGTTGTTGCTGGCGGAGCTCTTTGCTACACGTCTACCCGATCCGCCATCTTGTTTGTTCTTGTTCATGAGCTTTTAATTAAGATCCCAGACACCACTCAACGAAGTAGGATGTAGAATATTGCCCTTGTGGGCTGTGTTATGCCAGTTGACCACGGTATCCCCTAAGACTAATGGTCTTGAGCTCCTAGGCCCAGCTACGCATTGCTTTAAGGTGTTTGGTAATATCTAAGAAGTTTTCATTATTTTACCCGATATATTGTCACGGACCAGCCACGACACACTTATTGGGGGTTCCTTAGAGGGATGCATGGTGTCGGCGAAGAAATGAAGCTCACAAAATCAGCGTGTCTCGATGAATGGTGAGTCTTCTCCTCTCACATTTTATTTCTCCTCTTTTTTTTCCTTCTTTTTTCAGATTCTCAAACAGCTTTTATACTATTCTATACCATCAATCTATTAATCTTTCTTTTCAAAGTAGTGGTCTAAATCATACATATTAATCATTTCAATATAGAGCATCAAGAATATCAAAATCTTCCTTGTTTCCCCTTTACGTAGTTAGACAATATCTGATTTCTGTAAGCAAACCTTATTGTTCTAAAAATGTCACGTTAACCTTAAAACATAATTCTAAATCTTAACTCCTATTTCTACCTTCACCTATTATTTTCTATAGATTTATTAATCACAACATGTACCTAAACATCATTTGCTATGGTAACTGACAACACAGTTGTTTCTCGTGATTGATTAAACAAGAAAAACAAGAAGCATAAAGTTTTGTATTTAAGAAGAAATGGAACAACTTCCTTACACTAAAAAAACTTCTCTATAGAAAACATCTAGTTAAATTTCTGCTTATGATCTATTACTATTCCCTTAATCCTAAATTGCATTTTTAGCTAATTTTCTAGAGGTCTTAATGTCCCTGACTGAAACTACACAGAATGTTGAATGTAATCTTAAACCTGGACTTGGAAAAACTTTGGCTGGTTTTTCCTAGTGGTGAAACCTATTGTTAGTGTGAAAAGCATTTTTTAGGACTATGCATGATTGAATATGGTGTGAAGGTGCCTAAAAACAAGTTTCAAATCTCTAATATAATTCTTACTAAGATCCTACTGAAAACTTTTATTATAAAATCAAGAATATTAAAAATAAGCTGATTAAAACAAAGAGACAGAAATTGCAGAGTCTCCACATGAGATGCCTCCTGGGGCCTTGCCTTCCAAGGGGAGACCCTTTGTGGCCTTGTTTAACAATGAGCCCTTCATGCTTAGGGTCCTCCACTGCTCTGCCCCTTGGTGACATGGCCTCTGCCAAACTACAAAGCCAGCAAGGTCCCCGCATGAAATCTCCTGTTGAGGCTCTGCCAAATCAACGAGGCACCCATTGCTGCTCTGCAGTACAATGGGCTTTCTTTATGCATAGGGTCTCTCGCTGCTCTGTGTTGTTGCAATGTATTTGTGATCAGAGCCATCATGGTCCCTACCTGTAATATGATTGTTGAAGAGTTCTACTTAAAATTTCTATAATAAAATCAAGAAAAATAAAAAATGAACTATTCATAAAAGGAAAAGACAGAGACTGCAAGTCCCCCGCATGAGGCTCTCCCTAGAGCTTTGCCAACCAGGGAGACACTCGATTGTCGCTTTGCTAAAACAATGAGCTTTTCATGTGTAGGGTATCTTGCTGTTCTGTTCCTCCATGACCTGGCTTCTGATCTTGTTGCAATGTATTTCTTATCAGAGCCATCATGACCCCTGCCAATGTATGCTTCTCCACATTCGTAGCTGTGTTTGTGGGAAAAGTAAATAACTCATTTTCAGATACTCTCTTTAAATACTCATTTAAACACTCATATATTTGTAGCTATACTCCCATTCTTCCTCTCATACCTGTTTAGCCTATATCTCTGTCCATAGATTTAGTCACACAACACTGTTGTTGCAAGGTTATGTATATATCACTATTTAGCTCATGCATACCTCCTTGTGTCTTCACCTGTCTTCATTCTTCTGCCAACCTCCTTTTTGAATGTTGTCCTCCTCCTCCTTGTACATTGTTGTTGTTGTTAAGTGCCATCGAGTCGGGTCCGACCCATAGCGACCCTGTACAGGGTTTCCGAGGGTGTAAATCTTTACGGGAGTAGAAAGCCTCATCTTTCTCCCGCGGAGCGGCTGGTAGTTTCGAACTGCTGACCCTAAGGTTCGCAGCCCGATTCGTAACCACTTGTACATTACACTCCCCATTTTCTGAATTAACATGTGTCTGCCCTCTATTAAGTGATTTACTTTCTTTTCCCTCTGAACCCTGTTAACATCAAATAATATTTTAGTGAAAACCTGTTCTTGAGTTCCTATAATAGTGATTTCATACAATGGTTGCCCTTTTGTGATTGACTAATTTCATTCAGCATAATGTCCTCTGGTGGTGGAGTCCGGTCCCACTTAGAGCAACCCTGTACAGGGTTTCCAAGGCTGTAAATCTTTATAGGAGCAGAAAGCCTCATCTTTCTCCCATGGAACAGCTGGTAGTTTCGAACTGCTGTCCTTGTGGTTCTCAGCCCGATTCGTAACTACTACACTATCAGAGCTCCTTATAATGTCATGTAGGTTCACCCATATATTTGGTGTTTTGCAGATTCATCATTCTTCAACATGACATAGTATTCCATTGTGTATGTATATACCAAAGTTTGTTTATCCATTCTTCCATTGATTATCATTTAGTTTGTCTCCATCTTTTTGGTATTGTAAATAGTGCTGTGATGCATATTGGTATGCATATACCAACTTTTGTCCTGTCTCTTTATTTCTTGTGGATGTATACCAAGCAGAGGGATTGCTGGGTTAATCCAACAATTTACAACTTTTGAGGAAGTGCTATACTGTTTTCCACAATGGTTGAACCATTTTGAAGTCCCACCAGCAGTGTAGGAAGGTCCAGGTCTCTTCTTAATCATGGTAGCATTTGTTGTTTTCTGTTTTAATGAACTCTGCTATTAATTCTGGTGTGAAAATATATCTTGTTTTGATTTGCATCTCTCTAATGGAGGCCTGGTGTGGCACTGTGGGTTTTTGCGTCAGACTGCAAAGCCGTTTGAACTGCAAGGTCGGCGGTTCAGGCTCACCAGATGCTCCTCGGAAACCCTATACAGGGTCACTATGGGTCAGAATTGACTCGACGGCAGTTAACAACTACAACAACAGCAACAATAACAAATGGCTAATTGTTTTGAACATTTCTTAATGTTTGTTGCCTGAATGAAGTGTCCATTCATGTTTTGTGCACGTTTTTTATTGGGTTGTTTGCCTTTTTCTTGTAACGGTGTTGTAGTTTTCTACCAATTTTGAGATTAATCCTTTGTATAATATGTCGCTGAAAAAAAAAGTTTCCCAGTCTGTTGGCTCCGTTTTTGCTCTTTCAGTGAAATCTTTTGATGCATTTAATGCACATAGTGTCTGAATTTTAGGAGGCCCCACAGTCACCTATTTTGTCATATACTTGGTACTTCTAGTTTTTATATTTATTTCTAAGTATAGTATTTATTTTTATTATTTTATATGGAATTGTTTTCTTGATTTTAGTTTTGAATTGGTCGTTGTAAACTGTGGTACCTTGAATTTACTTGATAGAGCTTTTCTGCCCAGTGCCTTCTTAATTCCCACCAGATGATTGCATTGGACAATGTAGATAAGGTATATAAAACTCTAAGGCTGGGATGAGTTAGATTTGCCATCCGGCAGTGGCAGTGGCAGAGGTGGTAAGGTGACATGGAGCTGTAGCTGTGGGCATCTAGACTCATGGACTGAGTACAAGTTGTGTGACTAGAGGCAGGAGGCTGATTTGCAGAATGTGTCCTTTGGCCATTTAAAGGAGCTTGTTAGCATCATGGAGCATGGCAGAGGCCGTGGGGCCACATGGCTGAGAGGCTGAAGACTAGAGTGAAACGTACCTGCCAGTATGTCACACAAGAGGCGTTCCTGACTGGAGAAGTGTTGCATAGTAAGTTTTTCTGATCCTAAATTGTACCCTGTTGCTTTCCCGAATAGACCCCAGAGTTCCGAGTATTGCTATGAGTTCAGTGTGGCCATGGCAATGGATTGTCAGACCCAGATGTGAAGCAGAGAGTGCTGTCGCAAGGATGGTTGGAGTCAAAATGAAAAAGGTTGTAGGGTGGAGGCATGCTTCTTTTTTTTTTTGAGTTTCAAGCAAGCTGTTTGACTTGGAGTCATCAAGGGAAGAAAAGTCTGTTGCCCATTAGAGAAAACTTCCTTCTAGGACTGAAAGTTAAAGGGAACTGGTAAGCAGTTTGCTGATGAACAGTCTGGTATGTTTGCTATTAACCAACTGGGTCTACTTGTTGAGTAGAAGTGGAGGAAACACAGCAATAAAGAGAGGGGCTGAGTTAGGGCATGTTCTATTGGCACCCACTGATGTGGTCCACAGTGACTAGTGGTGAGAGAGAAGAGGATTGGCTGGCCAGTCTGAAGTTTAGGGAGTTGTGTGAACTCCTGAGCCCCTGGGGGCTAGGATTGTGACAAAATGAAAGAACCACCTGATCTGAAGTGTAGGGAAGTGGGTGTGAACTCCCAAACTTGCAATATGGTACCCATTTGACCTAGCTTGGTTGGATGTCTAGGGCTGAGTTGACCAGACCCCGACCAGATGAAGATAAAGACATTTGATACGTTGTTGTTGTTGTTGTGATTAAGTACCTTCGAGTCCGTTCTGGACCATAGCAACCCTGTACAGGGTTTCTGAGGCTGTAAATCTTTATACGAGCAGAAAGCCTCATCTTCCTCCCCTGGAGTGGCTGGTAATTTCGAACTGCTGACCTTAAGGTTTGCAGCCCGATTCGTAACCGCTATGCTACCAGAGCTTCTTGAGCAAGTATAAATTGCTACAATTTGATAAATTGGACTTTTGCTTATGCATGCAGTTGCTCAAAATGGAAGATTCTTAAGATCAAGAAACATGCTTTTCTCCTCAGAATACTGGGTTGATAGGGATGGGCAGTGTAGAAATTTGCTATAAAAAATGGGATATAAACACAAAAATGGGATATACTTAAAAGGTATCATAGGTGTGCATAGTTTCAGAATGAGGGGGGACAAGGGAGAATTTCCAATGAGTAGTTTTCCTCTATTCTAGATGTATCTGGTGAAAGAGGGTGGGGGAAGCTGCTGATAGAATTTTATAATTCAATTGTGAGTAACAGTAGGATTCATTGTGATTTTCAAAATTGTAACTGTCTTTGTTATTCAATATCTAACTTTCTTAAGTCCTCTTTGATTTCAGCAAGGTTGTATCATCTGCCTGTCATAGATGCTTTTTAGTCTTCTTCCTATCTTTTTTTTCTTATTTTTTAAATGTCATATTGGAAAAATCTTAAGGGAGAGTGTTCTTTGTGATGTAGAAAGACGAACAGCCATATTAACAGTGGTTACCAAACTAAAATCTTGCTCAAATACATTTCAAAATATAAAATAATACAAATGTTATTTTCATCGTGGGTATAGGTACATATTTGTGTATACATAAAGATTGGTAAACATGCTTAAGTGTTTGTCACCCAAATCTCAAATCTCTCATGTCTTGCCTTGAGGTCAGATATCACATCTTTTTTACATTTTATTAACTTGTCTTTCCTTATCCCATCCTGAAATTTGGTCTGAAGAATCACAATGTGTTGCCTTTCCATCTTTCATGAGCTAATCATTCAGATTGCAAAATGCCTTACACATTATTCAGTAATTGTCTCCTGTTGTTATTATTATGCTACAATTCAGTGAAGAACTGACAAAGAGAACATTGTCTTTCCAAATTATATACATCATTTTAATGGTAATATCAGAATTAAGATGCCATGCCCTTCTCCAAACGGGTGAGAAAATCCTTAGCCTGGCTGAAGGAATTTTTCAGTGTCTCTTCTCTCATTCAGCCTTATTTGTCTGATAGTTATTTTGTATCAGTTGGAAATTCAAGTCCACCCAGAGATGACTTGGAAGAAAAGCCTGACAAACTACTTTTGAAAAACTTTCTTCTATCTTGATGTCACATTATTTATATAATCCAGTTTGTCGGATTATTTTCTCATCATACAGATTTAAGTATGGTAAAAGGTTATAACCCTGATGCACATCATCTTTGCTGCTTTTAAATCATTCAGTGTCGCCTTGTTTTGTTGTAATGGTTCCTCATAAGCTCAATTAAGTGTTCTAGTATACCCATTCCTTGCAATGTTATTTATAGTTTGTCATGGTCCACATAGTTGAAAGCCTTTGCATAGTCAATAAAGCACAAGTAAACGTCTTTCTGGTATTCTCTCCTTTTAGCTAATTTCAGTCATACTCCAAAATATAACTGAGTAAGAGTTCCCTATTCAAAGTAGAGTTGACAATAATGACTTGGATTCAGCAATGCTTTCATGACCTTTATTTCTTAATGGAGTACAACTCAAAATGAGAATAAACAGCTGCAAACACCCATTACTAATAACATGGAATTATGAACTATCAATCTAGGAAAATGGGAAGTTGTCAAATATGAAATGGAATGTATAAAGATTGATATCCTAAGTATTTGTGAGTGGTTCAAACCCACTAGCTGCTCCTTGAAAACACCATCCAGGCCCCTTTCTAAGACTAAGACTCAGTGGGAATGCTCGAGCATACATGTGCTCTGATTGGTGACCACGTTCGTCACCAATAAGGGGAAGTGATTGAAAAACAGCAATGAAGCTGCGAACTAAACCCTACAACATTCAATAGACTCCTGTGTACCCGGCTGGAGACCTGGTTGGCCAGCAGTGTGGCAAGACCTGGGGACTCTTGGACCCAGAGTCAGTGACATAGCCACAGAGGACTAGAGTGGAGAGTGAAGCGTCCAGCTGATAAGAAGAGAGGGCATATGCGTAAGAACACCCACACTTGCAGATAATACCCACTTGACCTGGCTTCCATGACTGGATGATCAGAGCTCAACTAGAAGAAGAAAGAAGAGGAAAAAAGAGGAATCTGATACAATTTTATGAACCTGCCCTAACACCCATGGATGCAGTAGCTCAAAAGAGGGAACAAATCTTTACAGCAAGGATCATTCCCACCCCCTCAATACACAGAGTAGTAGACAGGGATGGGCAGTTTGGACATTGGCTACCCAAAATGGGGGTGCTACAAAGGCAAGAAGTGACTGGCTTACAAGCTTTCAAGAGGGAGCCTAGATCCAGAGGATGTTGAGGAAGGTAGAATCTCCACTGAATAGTGTCCAGTCTGTCTGGGCAGGGCTGATAAAAGGAGATGGGGATAGGTCCCTTGTGATACAATAGTGAATAATAGTTATCAGGACTGACTGTGAGGGTTGGAAATGTAAAGGGAGATGTTTTGTAGCAAATGGAGGGGAGTGATTGACTTTGCAGTCTAGGAGCAGAGGTTCCTGGGACCATCAAGGGAGAAGAGCGGCTAGCAGGACCCTACCCAGAGAAGCAGTGATGCCAGTGATGGAGGCAGAGACGATGACGTGGAGAGATGGAGTGGCTAGGGACCTTAAACCCACAGAGGGAGATGGGCTGTGTGCTGATGAAAGGAGATGGGGATAGGTCTCTTGTGTTATAATAGTGAATAATTGTTATCAGGACTGATTGTGAGGGTTGGAAATGTAAAGGTAGATGTTTTGTAGCAAGGGAGGGGAGTGATTAACTTTGCAGTCTAGGAGTGGAGGTCCCTGGGAGAAGAGTGGAGTGTGGGAACCTACCCTGAGACACAGTGATGCCAGAGATAGAGGCAGAGACTATGACATGGAGAGATGGGGCAGCTGGGGACTCTAGACCAGAGGGAGCGGGGCTGTGTGCTGACGACCGAGGGGGCAGCCTTGCAGGTTGGTTGATGATGCATGGAGGGGTTTGTAACCATGACAATAAAATGTTATACCATAGGATGATTGTAAAGCTGATGTTCTCCTATGTAGACTATCATATAATACATAATAAAATATTTTAAAACCAAACAAAACCATGCAGAGTCCTGTAAGTTGACAGCGACTCAATAGTAGTTAATAACAGTGAGCTGAAATGGAATGGTATTGACCGTTTTGAATCAGACTTTCATATGATATGGTTTATGATGTTAGGAACGAAAAATTCAAGAGGAATGGTATTTGTTGCATTCATTGTCAAAAATAAGTAAAATCTATCATAAAGCACATATACAGGGTCCCTTTGGGTCGGCACCAACTTGCTGGCACTTAGCAGCAATAACAAAATACATGTGCTGTCTGTGGTAGGATAATATCCATAAGCCAAGAGGGGAAACCATTTAACACCATTATTGAAATTTATGCACCAACCACAAAGCCAGTGATGATAAATTTGAATCAGCTTCTTCAGACTGTAATCAAGATGCATTGATAATTACTGGTAATTGGAATGCAGAAGTTGGAAACAAAGAGGCCGGATCAGTAGTTTGATAATACAGCCTTGGCGATAGAAATGATGCTGGAGAATGCATGATAGAATTTTGCACAGCCAGTGACATATTCATTATAGATAACTTTTTTTTAGACAATATTAAAGGCGACTATACACATGAACCTCACCAGATGGAATACACAAGAATCTGATTGACTGAATCTGTGGGAAAAGATAGTCAGGAATAGACTGTGGACCAGACCCATCAAGTGCTCATATGCAAGTTCATGCTAAAACTGAAGAAAATTAAAACCAAGTACATGAGAGTCAAAAAATGAACTTGAACATATCCCACCTGAACTTAGAGACCATCTCAAGGACAGATTTGATACTTTAGACACTAATGACCAAAGACCAGAAGAGCTGTGGGCAGACATTAAGAACATTGTATAGGAAGAAAGTAAAAGGTCATTGTAAAGACAGGAGTGAAAGAAAAGACAAAATCAATGTCAGAAGTAATCCTGTAATTTGTTCTTGAATATAGAGAAACTTAAGCAACTGAAAGAAATGTAGAAGCAAAACAGCTGAACAGAAAATTTCAGAGGGCTATTCAAGAGAAGACAAGGTAATAGCGTGAAATACGAAAATATCTGGAGTTAGAAAACCAAAAAAGGAAGAACACTAAGCATTTCTATGCTGAAAGAACTGAAGAAAAAAAAATTAGAGGTAGAAGCTGGGGTTTAAAATCAGGCTTTTAATCCTCCCAGTATACCCTTTTTATTACACTGGCCTGCTTTTGCATTATTGTTAATCAGTAGGTTTTCTTTGTTTTTGCATACAGTTTCATTCTCTGATTTCTTAGCATTTAAAACAGCTAATTAAGAAGACTTTTTAGTATTGTGTGGTGAAATGTAGTTAATGTGTAATTCTTTCTCATACCATAATGAATTTTTGGTGATGTTTCAGCACAAAGATGTGTCATGGCAATGCTGAGGAAGAGAATCAAGGATGAGAAGACCAATGTTAGGAAATCTGCACTCCAGGTGTGAATTTTTTCTATACTAACCCCCCCCCCCCCTTCTGTGCTATCTTCATAAGGATTAAAATCATGAAAGTGTAAAAGATGGTTTTGAAAAATGCTTAGGTTCTATACATTAATTAACCTGCTTTTCATTAAATTGATAGTTGACTCATATCCTTTATATCAGAATTATATAGATGAACTAAAGGATTGTCTGTTTTTAAGGTTTTTCTTGAGTGCTGCCTTTTTAATAATCACAGATTTATATCCTTAATTTATTTTTCTTAGAGAGATTCTTAAGACCTGGATGAGTCATGGACAAGCTTCAGTAGGGTTCATGAACCCCCCGAAATTATTTATAAAAATATTTGGTTACATAATGCATATCAAATTTGCTACAGAGAGAGGCCTTAGCTTTCATCAGGTTCCAAAAGATGGGATGTTGCAGGAGGGAGGAATGGATCCATGAACCCAAACTTAAAAACCACAAACTTAAAGGAAGTATCCCCTGGTTTACAGTTTGTAGTTTTGTATTGCTATTATACACAGTCATCACGTTATGCTGCATATATGCCTTCCAGGTACTAGTGAGCATTTTAAAGCACTGTGAAGTATCGGGCATGCAGGAAGACTTGTCAATTCTGCAGGATCAGTGTCGGGACCCTGCAGTGTCTGTCCGGAAGCAGGCCCTACAATCCCTTACTGAACTTCTTATGGTAAGAGGCAGGGAATTTTGTATCTTGTGCATGGTTATTTGGCATGAAACACAACTTAGTGTGATAATTACCTGTAATGAATGTTAATGCTGCTCATGGGAAAGTCTGCCAAGTCCACTGAAGAAAGCAGAAGGAAGAGGCATCATTTAATTTCACATTACAGCTTATATCATAGTAAATATAATTAATTAGTTACTAATGCTAGATAGGGTCTTGGTGTGGCACTGTAGGATAAGCACTGGACCACAAGGTCAGTTTGAACTACAAAATTGGCAGTTCAAACTCACCAGTCATTCCTTGAAAACTCTATACTGGGATGCTGTGGTCTGGGACCAACTCTATGGCATTTAAAAACAATGCTGGAGATTACTAATGGTTAGCCTTTACTTGACTTCAACTGAAATCTCGCATAGAAAAATAAATTTTTAAATTAATTTGGTTAAGCCTAGATAAATTTTTGTCTATTAACACGTATATTGATGATATTGCCAAATGAGCAGATATACTAACATTATGTCTAATTTAGTTATAATATATTAGCATTTAATGAATTTCTAAAGTATATTCATAATAGAAGGCAGAGTAAGCATTGTACCTTTTTTCTTGTCAGCATCTATTCAGTTGTTCCTTGGGCTAAATAATTATTTGCTTTTATCTTGCATTAATAAAAAAAAAAGTATATGCACTCAAGTAATAAAATTATGACTTGAATTGCATGTGCTTAGAATTTCATCACATTGATTTATAATAACGGGTGGTTGAACATTGTTTTCACTGACATTTTGAATTCTGGGTAGTTCTTTTTGTGTTTTTTTTTCCACTTCATGTTTAATTTGCAGTTTCATGTATGATTACTTTTAATATGTCTCTGAAAACATCAGTCACAATTTCAGTGGTTTATGTATATAGACTTTTTTTTTAATAGCATCGGACTTTATGATTTCATAATTTTCATTTCCTAAGGCCCAACCTAGATGTGTCCAGATACAAAAAGCTTGGCTGACAGGAATCATCCCTGTTGTGATGGACTGTGAGAGCACAGTGCAAGAGAAGGCCCTGGAATGCCTCGACCAGCTCCTGCTGCAGAACATTAAGCATTATAATAAATTTCATAGTGGAGATGACGGCCAGGTGCTAGCTTGGTCACTTCTTCCTCTCCTTACTACAGAAAGCCAGGAACTGAGGTATGTCCATTGTGTGACTTCTTTCCTTTACAGAAGGCCTTAAGTGTTCTTATTAACAAATTGACTTAAAAAAAAAAACCCAACTTTATGAAATATATATGTGAAGTCTCAATTTTTTTTCCTTGACTTTCTACTTAACAGTTCATAGTATTTTAATGGTGACGACTGTATTTTTGTGGAATCTGATTACTTTCTTTGATTTTTATTTTTTTCTCATTGCTCTTCAGTTTCATGTTGTTGTTAAGTGCCGTGGAGTTGGTTCCAACTCATAGCGACCTTGTACAGGGTTTCCGAGGCTGTAAATTTTTACGGGATCAGATAGCCTCATCTTTCTCCCATAGAACTGGTAGTTTTGAACTGCTGACCCTGAGGTTAGCCCGATTTGTAGCCACTACACTACCAGAGCTCCTTCTTCAGTTTTATACTTACATCGTAATAAATGTTGTTTAGTGCTGGCAAGTCATTTCCAACTCTTAGTTCCCCTATATAGGGATTCTGAGGAGGGCTGGTGAGTTTGTGGTTATCATACACAAGTGTTTATCATACAGCGCCACACCTGCTGTCTGTCTTAATAAACAGGTAGTAGAAAACATTGATGGATATGGTACTTTAATACTAGCTTCCCTCAGTGCTTGATTTTGTGTATTGTTTTGTCGGTTTTGACACATAGCAGCCCTGTGAAGGGTTTCCAGGGATATAAATCTTACAGAAGCAGAAAAGATTTACGTCTTTCTTCCTCGGAGTGGCTGGTGGATTTGAATTGCTGACCTTGTGGTTAGCAACCCAGCGTGAACCCACCACACCACCAGGGTTCCTTCCACAATGCTAGTTTCTGTAAAATATGACTTCCTAGTTCCTGTAAGCTAAACTTTTCTTGAACCTTTTATTGAATTGGTTGGCTTAATAACATTGCAGTGTTTTGTTGTTGTTGTTTTTTACCCACTTGTTAGCATTTATTATTTATACACTGTGTATAGTAATCATCGTAGCTGTAAGCTTGGAGAACCTATAATGATATGTTTCATCTGTACTGCAGCTGTCTTTCAGTATGTTTATGTATGTGCTGCCTTGGGTGCTTTTTATAACTGTATAATAAACAACATTTATATTTGTATACATATAGGTGTGGAGGAATTGTACAGTAGAAAAGGCAATAGATTTAGCTTCATACAATATTAATTTGCCTTTGCAAATCACCTCAAATCTCTGGGCCTACTTTTCTCATTGTTAAGATGAGCTAGTTGGATTACATGATCTCTTGAGGCCCCTTTTGGCATTAAAACTCTTATGTGTTTATGGTATTGGAGTGTAGAGGGGCCCTCGACCCTGCAATGGAGGTTCCTTGTCTTTTGCTGACCAAGAATGATTGTATTAGACAGTTTCATATGAGCAGAAGACTTAAGGATTTATTGAGAGGAAATGATCTGGCCAGAGGAGACAAGAAGAACTCTAGGCAATGCCAACACCAACCCCTGCCTTCCTGAGCCTTGGCTGGGGTCCTTAGGATACTTGGGCATGAAAGACTCATGTTTGTTTATGATTTCTCTGAGAAAGTTGTGGAGCTAGGATAATAAAGTGTTTGTGCAGTAAGATTTCAAAATGAAGTTCTGCCCAAGATGAAGTCAATGGTGAACACATATAGGGTTGCTAATAGGCCATATTAAGGGATGACACTCTGTCTCTGAACCATGATTCGAATCCCAGATTTGACCTAAGTCAAATCAGCCACCCTCCGTGGAAGGTCATGCTGAAGGGTCAGGGCTAAAGGCTACTACTGTGCATGCTCCAAGGAATGGTTTTTGCTGGTCACTCCTGAAAGACATCTTCATCCTAGGATGTGACTGCCCAGCTGTGCACACTAGGCACTCCCCTACACATCTTCACAATGAGTCAAGTGGAGGGACAAGGCCCTCAACATGCTCCAAAGGTTTAGTTATAACAGTTAAGTCAGTAAGTAGCCCACGTTTAATCCTGACTTTTGAACTCCTTTTTCTCCAAGTCTCATTTATTCATTAAATATTTTCTGAGTACCAGCTGTGTGATTGATTGAAAGGTGTTTTTAAGAGAATTAAAACTTGATTTGAGAGAATAAAACATACACAGAGGAGTAAGTCACTTACATTTGGAATGATCAGGAAAATTCATGAAGGAGCTGCAATTTGAGTTGGACTGTGAATAATAGTGAAAATATTGATAGCACTGTAATAGACTATGACAGATAGGAAAATGACATCAGTAGAAGAGTAAGGTATTTCCATGTTGTGTCATTGTACAGGTGTTCCCAGTTGTTACATAGGCTTTTACCAGTTTGCACTCAACTACAAAGTCTGTTTGAACCACAAGGTTGGTGGTTCAAGCTCAACAGCTGCTCCTTGGAAACCCTACACAGAATCGCCATGGGTCAGAACCTACTCGATGGCACTTAACAACAATATACTGGCACTTTGTGCTTCATATGCCACTGAATACTTTTCTGAGATTTCTAGAAGATAAGGGTATTTGTGAACAATAGAACCGGTTAATCTTTTTCACTTTTGCTAAGGATACGTCATATGCACACTCAGCATATTAAGGCTTCAGGGTAATGAATGGTTGGAGCTTTCTTTCACACAATAGCAGGAGAGACTTACTGTAGCTCATGGGAAACTCTTGAGAAGTTCATTTTGTTTACAAGACATAATAAGCTCAATAAATATAAAAAAAAAATTTGTCCATGCAGTTCTCTCTCGGGTCAGATATAGAACATTACCAGGCTTAAGAAGTACCCTCACTTCCTCTTCTAATCTCTGTCTTCCGCAGAAGTAACTTTTACTATGATTTTTAACAACATATACTAATTTTACACAAGGTTATTGTGTATCACTGTGACTTGTTGATTTTCATTGCTCTGTGTGTGTGTATATACATATGTATGTATGTATACATATATGATAGTTTTTAGTAAATCACAATTCGTTTATCCATTCTTTTGTTGAATAATGGGTTTTAAATTTCTCACTATAGATATAATGTTTCTATGACTATTCCTATATGCATCTTTTAAAAAATAATATTTTACTGTGCTGTTGGTGAAATTTTATATAAAGTTAGGTTTCTGCTTCATAATTTCCACTCATTCAGTTGTATTTTTCACAGTGTGTCAACATAGTCTTTGGGTGATAATGTCAGATAGTCATCTAGTCTGAACTGATCGTCTAGTCTGGCCTTTTAAAAATAGTCAGACATTTCTACATTTTTTTTTCCATTCTACCTGGGACCGTCTATTGTGAACCCAGTCTGAGCAGTAAGTGTTGGTAGCTAGGCACCATCTGATCTTGCCTTCTCATTCTTTAGCTTCTGATAAGTAGTGACCAGTAGTTGTATGTTAGATGGCTAGTCACAGGACTCCAAATGCTATTTACTAGGATGCATTTTAAAGTATATTATGCCAATTGACTGAGTTATCCTCATACTATTAAATAAAGGCTAGACTAACTAGATCAATTGAGAGCAGACTGCCTGAGATTATCACCCAGAGATACTTTTTAAACTTTCCACAGGAGCTATATCCTGAGATCACCTTTTAGTGAAATAGTAGAATGGTGTCCGAAGTTCTCTTCCTTCAAAACCTAGAAAACCAATCTTGGGAGTTGTTTGGTTATGCTATGCATCCAACCCTATTGAGACGGAGGCTTCATACTCAGTTGTGCTCATTTAAAAATGTCATTAAACACATGCATTTCTTCCACATACCCTCTCCAATGCCTCTCTATGTTCTCTCACACCTTACAGCATTTTTAAGAGTAGACTCTGGCAGGGTTTACTTGATCACACAGCTAAAATAGGAGTGACTTAGTGAGAAGAACTAAAGAGATGAACCACTATATGGTTTCCTTTTCTTCCTTTTCTTGCTTTTAACAAAAGTTAATTCTAATGAGTACAACAGCGTTCCAGACAACACTTTATTCTAATAACTACAGGAGGAAAGCGCTATTAAAGCAAACAATCCATGTTTAAACAGGAGTGGAATCAAGGATCACTATCTCGGTCACAAAGAACACCTTATTTTTCTGCCAGTTTTTTAAAATTCTGCTTGTGACTAGGGGCCTGACCCTTCCCCATAACCGTAGCTTTTAACTCTTTGGGTTTCTGAGTAGAAGCCTTTTTTTTCTTGACAATATCTTTGGTCTGGTTCTTGGGTGTTTGAGAGGCTTCTTCCTGACCCCTTCATGGTCCAGGCTAGCTGCTGCCACTTCCCTACACCTGCTACTGAAAGCAGAACTCTAAATCCCAATTTTTAGTGCAGCACAGAACGGCTATGGGAATTTATGGTCTGTTCACTTTGGAGGAGACAAAGGGAGAGACTAAGTGCAATGAGTGCTATAGAGTCTCACCAAGCTTCAAGCCAAATGGGCTCTAAAACCTGTCATCCTCAGTGCCTTTGAGTTGCTTCTGACGCATAACAATCCTATGCACATACACAAAGGAACAGATCCTTGGGCCCCGTGGAAGTAGGAGATGCACAAATTTTTGATAATGTCATATAATCTTTTTATATTTTATTGAAAGCTAGAAAAATGATAAAGGTAATTTGAAGTTCTGAGTAAAGTTATTTTCTATAGCATATATTTGCATTTGGCTGGTGGCTAGGTTAAGGGGGCATTTACTACACCAAATCATTTTAATCCAGTCAAGACCAGAGAATATATGACACTGACCACAGTGATTGGGAGGGTACTTATCCTTCTAGGGTATATCATGTCTAGTCAGAGTTAGGGTATTGAGCAAGCCAGTCTTTTTGGCAGTCCCTTCAATTTGTGTCCTTTTAGTCTAAATCTGTTCAATATACTGGCTTTATAGCCATTTCTACCTGAATTCTATGGAAAAAATGACCCCAGTTTAATTTGGTTCGTATTTTCTGATCATCTTCCTGATTTCTAGCTGACTTAATGGCAATTCTCCTTGTGTTCCAGTACTACTTAATTTTTTTTTTTTTTTTACTTATTTTTGGTATTTATTTCAAAGCTCTTTAAAAAATTTTGTGTTTTTTTGTTTAAATAACAGGTCATCTTAAAATCTAAAATTGGGTGATAGATGAATCTACCAATGATGATTATAAATTAATAGGAGAAAATGAAAAGATTCAAAATGTATAAAGAGCTTAGTTATCTAGTGCTATTATGACAAACACCACAAGTGGATGGCTTTAATAACAAATTTATCCTTTCACAATTTAGAAGACTGAATTCCTATCATCAGCCCTAGGGGAAGACTTCATCTCTCTTTTGACTCTGCAAGAAGGTCCTTTCAGCACCTGTAGGCCTGGCTTTCCTTGGAGATCTCCTTGTGTTTTATCAGTCTTCCACTGGATCTAGGAGATTCTCAGTATGGGGACCTGTGTCTTTGTCCACAGAATGCACTCTGTTCCCAGCTCTTCTTTCTTGGTGGTAATAGGTCCCTTTCTTTCCTTGCTTCTCTCACCTTTTCCTTCTTGTAAGATAAAAGGTACTGCAGGACTCACCCCAGGGAGACTCCTCTTACATTGGATTAAGGTTCTGATGAGATTAAGAGTGTTACACTCCATTTGTAAACCTTTTTAAAGTTTGTAAGCCAGGTCCCTCTTTAAAGCTTGTAAGCCAGGTCCCTTTTTTTCCTTGCTTCTCTCACCTTCTCCTTCTTGTAAGATAAAAGGTACCCATTTTTGGTAGCCAATGTCCAAGTTGCCCATCCCTGTTACTCTGTGTATGGAGGGGGTGGGAATGATCCTCGCTATAAAGATTTGTTCCCTCTTTTGAGCTACTGCATCAATAGGTGTAGGTCACGTTCATCAAATTGTATCAGATTACTCTTTTTTTTTTTTCTTTCCCTCTTCTATCTTCTTCTGGTTGAGCTCTGATCATCCAGTCATTGAAGCCATGTCAAGTGGGTATTATCTGCATGTATGGGTGTTCTTGTGCATATGCCCTCTCTTCTTATCAGCTGGATGCTTCACTCTCCACTTTAGTCCTCTGTGGCTATGTCACTGACTCTGGGCCCAGGAGTCCCCAGGTCTTGCCATACTGCTGGCCAACCAGGTCTCCACCTAGGGGTTTACAGGGGTCTCTTGAACGTGGTAGGACTTAGTTTGCAGCTTCATTGCTGTTTTTCCCTCACTTCCCCTTATCGGTGATGAACGTGGTCACTAGTCAGAGCGCATGTCTACTTGTATATTCCCCTTGAGTCTTAGTCTTGGAAGGGGGTTTGCCCTAAGGGGACCCGACCACTTGCCTTGATGTCCTAGGTGAGCAACTTGCTTGTTCTTGTAGTAGTCGGTTGGACTGCTGTTACTGTTTTGTATTTTTCCTGTAGGTCTTTCTTTCAAGAAGTATCTTCTGTTCTTCTAGCCGCTCCAGGCTGGTCTGCTTGTCCTTTCAAGTGGAAATTTCCCACCTCAGAAGATTCTGGATGCAATTCTGGATTCCACCTATGTTCTTATGTAATTCAGAGGCTCTGCAGGAAGCCTCCTAAACTGGGCAAGTTGTAGCCCCATTTTAGGTATTACAATCAATTAATAGACAGAGGACGGACTTACAGGCTTTCTTTGGTGATATTTCTGGCTATTATTTTCTCTCCCCCTCAAGTGTCTATTTTACAATGGTGTACAAAGGAAACCAAGATTCAAAAGACAGCCAAGCATCTTAACATTATTTCCCCCCTTTTATCCATCCAAACCATGCATCAATCCCCATATCCCAGAGCCCTGTTGTTCCAAGGTTGTGCATACATCATTATTTACCTCTGTCCCATTTAGCCAATGCAAACCTGCCTAACTGTTCTCCCATCTGCCTTGTTCTTCCATTCCCCTCCTTGTAAACCTTTAACAACATCTAATCACGTCTTGAAGGACCAATACAGAATTGTCATGTTACATCACATCATTTCAAAACTGCCAAGCTAGAGAATCATAGCCCAGCCAAGTTGACACATACTTTCGGGCGGAGCACAATTCAATCTATGACAAAGACCAATAGGAGAAAAAAATTCAAATACAAACAAGAATCTCAAGCAAAATGGTTAGTCAACCATTTTTAATGTCTCAGAAAAATCAAATTAACTTAGAATTTTATACCCAACTAAGTCATTTTACAATAAACATCAAAAAGATTGTAATGGAGTGGATTCCAATTTGTTACCCATCTGTTTCAGCGTAGGACTATGCTCTACAGGGTTTTGAGTAGCTAAGGTGTTTCAGAAATAGATTTAGCAGGCCATTCTTTTCAGACAACTATGTGGATTCAAACTGCAAAACTCTTGGGTAGTAACTGAGCGTCTTACCATTTGTATCATTTAAGGACTCCTTGTTATTAAATACACAAGTGAAATAGAAATTTTAAGAGTCCTGTGTTGCACTGTAGGATAAGCACTAGACTGCTAACCAAAGGTCAGCACCAGCTGCTTCTTGGAAATTTTATACAGGGTTGCTATGAGTCAGAACTCACTCAACGATGCCTAACAAGACAAAAAGTGGAGGATGTTTATCACCAATATCCCCTCACTTAATGACACTCTATAAAGGATAATAAGAAGATAGAAACTGAATTCTGGAGTGTGATATAAGAAGAAATGTTTGCTAAGAAATTTGTAGACATGTTGTTATTAGGTGCTATCAAGTTGGTACTGACTCATAAGGACCCTATAGAACATAGGGACACAGTAGAACAAAACACTGCTTGGGCTAACCTCACAATTATTGCTACACCTGAGCACATTGCTGCTGCTACTGTGTCAATCCATCTCTCCGGATGTCTCCCTCTTTTTCTCTGACCCTTCTCTTTACTAAACATGATATCCTCCTCCAGTGACTGGTCCCTCCTGACAACATGTTAGAAGTATAAGAGACAAAGTTTGGCCATCCTGGCTTCCAAGGAGCACTCTGGGTGTACTTCCTCCAACACAGATCTGTTTGTTCTTTTGGCAGTCCAAGGTATTAGCAATATTCTCCTCTAACACCATGACTGAAATGCATCAGTTCTTCTATAGTCTTCCTTATTCACTGTCCAACTTTGGCATGCATATGAGGTCATTGAAAAATACCATAGTTTGGGCCAAGCACACATTAGTCTTCAAACTGACATCTTTACTCTTAAGCACTTTAAAGAAGTCTTATGCAACAGATTTTCCTAATGCAATACATCCTTTGAATTCTTGACTGCTGCTTCCATGAGTGTTGGTGGTTGATCCTATCAAAATGAAGTCTTTCTGACAACTTCATTCTTTTCTTCATTTATATGGATGTTTTTTATTGGTGCAGTGGTGAGGAATTTTCCTTTCTTTACATTAAGATGCAACCCATTTGCCTTGTCACCCATTTCAATGCATGTCTACCCACTAGCATGTGAATTACTACCTCTTCCCCCTGTAACCATCATAGATTGTTTATTTTGTCAAGAAACCCTCCCCCCCTTTTTTTGGAAGGGGGGATGTACCTTAAAAAACTCATACGCAGAAATATACAATCATTTAAACAACGAAAAAGCACATTCTGGAAGCTCGTCTCCTGGCCTCTAGCATACAGCCTTTCTCTTTCCATCAGTCTAGAGTCCTCAGCTGCTCAGTCTCTCCATGCCATTACTTCTACCTCCATCTCTGGTGTTGCTGCTTTTCTTGTTAAGGTCCTATGTATTGCTTATGCTCCTCTCACTTGATGGTCCTAGTATACTCTGTTCCAGGAATGCAAGATTGACTACTCCCCATTTTTTGTTACACCACTTCTACCTGTTTTACAGTTGTGACCATCACAATTAGTTATAATAATTATTATTATTAAATCAAATGAATCTCTCCCCATCTCTTTCACCAGACCCATCTAGACAAGATGATAACTTCAGTGGGGATTCTACCTTACCCTGGGCACTCTGAAACTAAGCTCCCTCTTGAAAATTTTAAGCCAGCCACTTTGTGCCTAAATAGCCTCCTCTTCCCCATTTTAGGTAACCAATGTCTTAAGTTGCCCATCCCTTTCAACCCTATTTCCAGAGGGGATAGGTTTGATCCTTGATGTGAAGACTCCTTCCCTCTTGGCTTGTGTTTTGAGCTGCTTACTGTATCCATAAATATAGGTCCAGTTCATCAAATTGTAGCAATTTATACTTGCTTTCTTTATCAAATTTCTTTATTTTCCTCTAGTCAAGTTTTGAATATCAAGCCATCGAAGCTAGGTCAAATGGGTACTATCAGCAAGTTTGGGCATTCTTGTGTCTCTTCCCCCCATTTTATGTCAGCTGGATGCTTCACTCTCAGCTCTAGCCCTCTGTCGCTAGGTGCTTGTCCATGAGTCCAGGAGTCCCCAAGTCAAGTCTCCCCACACTTGGGACCAACTAACCCTTCCTCTTCTCTCTCTCATCTCAAGGTCGATGGGAGTCTGTGGAATGTAGTTGAACTCAGCTCATTTCTTCATTGCTGCCTTTCCCCCTCTTCCACTCACAAATACAGCATCATGGTCTCCAGCAAGCTTACATGTCAGTTTATGTGTTCTCTTTGAGTTTCAGTCTTGGAGGGGGACTTCTTTTTTTTTTTTTTAATGTTTTATTGTGAATTATGTGATAGTTTACATGGGAGAACGTTAGCTTTACATTCATCCTATCACATATCATTTCATTGCCATGGTTACAATCCCCTCCATGCATCATCAACCAGGGACCATCTTTTGATGCTTTCTTTATTATAAAGTATTTTGCCCTATGAATTCCTTCAGTACCGCAAATCAAGGTTTAGATTTTTACTTCAGTTCTCTCAGCTTGAGAAATGCTGAGCGTGTTCTTCCCTTTTGTTCTTCTAACTCCAGGTCTTTGCACATTTCGTTACAATATTTGACTTTATCTTTTTGAACTGACCTTTTAAATTTTCTGTTCAGCTCTTGGACCTCCTTCATCACTTTGTCCATATGCTTTAGCATCATCTCTACACTGGAGAACAAGTTTCAGTGTCTCTTCTGAAATCCATTTTGTTTTTTTCCTTCTTTCTTGTCTTCTTAATGACCTTTTGCTTTCTTCCTGTATGATGTTATTGATGTCATCCCACAATTCTTCTAGTCTTCAGTCTTTAGTGTTTAATACATGAAATATGTTCTTTAGATGATCTCTAAATTCAGGTGGGATATATTCAAGATTGTATTTTGGCTCTCATAGACTTGTTTTAATTTTCTTCAGCTTCAGTCTGAATTTGCATCTGAGCAATTGATATCTATGCTACAGTCGGTCCCTGGCCTTGTTTTGGCTGATGATGTGGAGCTTTTCCACTCTTTTCACAGATGTAGTCAATTTTATTTCTGTGTATTCCATCTGGTGAGATCCATGTGATAGTCGTCTTTTATGTTGTTTAAAATAGTATTTGCAATGAAGAAATCATTGGTCTTGGCAAAATTCTGTCATGAAATCTTTAGCATCGTTTATCACCGAGGCAATATTTTTCAACTATTGATCCTTTCGCTTTGTTTCCAACCTTTGAATTCCAATCACCAGTAATTATCCATACATCTTGATAGCATGTTTGATCAATTTCAGACTGAAGAAGTTGGTAGAATTCAATTTCATCATCACTGGCTTTAGTGCTTGGTGCATAAATTTGAATAATGGTTGTATTAACTGGTCTTCCTTGTAGGTATATGGATATTATCCTATCACAGATAGCACTGTACTTAATGACTAATCTTGATAAGTTCTTTTTGATGATGAATGCTATGCCTCCTCAATTTATCATTCTTGACATAGTAAACCATGTGATTGTTAGATTCAAAATGGACAATACCAGTCCATTTCAGCTCACTAATTCCATTTCTGTTTTACAGTTTCCAATTTTCCTATATTCTTATTTTGTACACGGATTTTTACAGCTGTGTCTCCTAATTTTGAGTTGTGCCCCATCAGCAATTGAAGATTCTGAGGATTTTACTCCATTTGCAATATCATAATCAAGTCTACTTTGAGGACAGCAGCTCTTCCCCAGTCGCATTTTGATTGCCTTCCAGCCTGAGGAGTTTATCTTCTGGCACTATATCTGAAAATATTCCAGTGCTCTTCATCATGTTTCAATATTCAGTAATCTGGTGCTGACAGTGTTCCACTGTTATTCATAAGACTAAATGTTCATAAACTACATAAGACTAAGTAGTCCATCTCTCCTTCTGGAAGCTCAGCTGAATCTTGTCCACCATGGGTGGCCTTACTGGGATTTAAAATACTTGCGGCATAGCTTCCTGCAACACACAAGCCATAACAGTATGACGAACTAACAGACTGGTGGTGGTAGACACCACTATGGTAGACACATAGAGACAGATGCATCTAAAATAATCATGGACACTAAAAAACAAGAATAATGGCAATAACTAATTGGGATAATGAAAAGTAAGGAGAAGTTAAAATATTAAAACCCATGAGATGAGCTGAAATGGCAAACAAAATAAGTGTCATAAGATCCTGGTATATTGAGGAAAAAGACTAGAGATGCTAGTTTACTGTAGACGTCACCCACATCAAGATCATAAGCAACATACAGTAACTTTACTTAACTTCTAAGTTAATGGAACGTAAGCATTGAAGAAAATTTAAGAGAAGTCTGAATAGTGGGGGTTGGTGGGGGTAAACTAGAAGGAAATATATAAAGCTTGGTAAATACAAAGCACAAAATAAGATTATACAAATTAAATATATCCATAATATTAACAAATTGGTGCTGCAGGTTAATGCGCTGGACTGCAAGGTTGGTTTGAACTGCAAAGTCAGCGATTCAAGCTCACCAGCCACTCCTCGGACACTCTATACAGTGTTGCAATGAGCCAGAACTGACTCAGTTGCACTTAACAGACCAGTTAATAGACAAAACTTAGGGATAAAAAAAATAAATTCTAAATAATCAAGGAAATCCAAGCTTGTTGATTCTGACTCGTAGTGAACCCATACATTACCCTGTAGAACTGCTCCAGTGTGATCATCATGTAAGCAGATAGCAGGAGCTTTTTCTGTGGCACTGCTAGGTAGATTTGGACGACAAACTCTTAGAATAGTAGTCAAGTGCAAACCACAGACCTTAAAGTCTAACTAAGAACCACATCTAAAATGATTGGTAATGCTGAAATTAAAGGGATGGCAAAAGAATACTAAGGAAATCATATAGAAAGACCATATTAATTTTAAGCAAAATAGAGTTTAAGAGGAAAAAGTATTTTAAAAGTTACTTAAAAAGATAAAAACTACTACGCCAGGAAGATACATGTGTTCCTAATGGACATGTATAAAACTCCTTGCCCAACAGAAGTACATATGTATAAACTTGTGTGAACTGCTTATAAAATTTGACCATGTGTTATAGTTTCTTAAAGCCAGTCTTAACAAACAATAGCGAATGTATATTTATCAGGTTATATTCTTTTAGCTTAATGTAATATTAGTTGAAAAGAACATTTGGAGAATCCAGAAATACTCTCAATAACTCGAGAGTCCTGGTGTGGCACTGTAGGATAAGCACTGGACTGCTAACTGAAAAGTTGGCACTTTAAACTCACTAGCCACTCCTTTGAAACCCTGTGCTGGGTTTGCTCTGACTCAGAATCGACTCAATGGCACTTAACAACTTCTTTAATAAACTCAAAGATAAAAGAAGAAATGAGTGAATTTGAAGATACTTAGAATTGTATAATAACAAGGCTTGTAGAATGCTTATGAAGGATATGCATATTTTTAAATGTTCATATTAGAAAGGAAAAGAATGAAAATAAATGAGCTAAATGTGTAATTTAAGAAGCTAGAGAAAGTGAGTAAACTTGATGAAAAGAAGTATTAGAATTAAGACCAGATGTTAATGAACTGAATAACAAGAAAAAGAAACTTTAGAAAGCCTAATGAAAAAGACAAAGTAATGTCAAGTTTTATCAAGAAAAAATAGAAGGCACATATACAAAATATTGACAATGAAATGGGTTGTACATGTACAAGCTTAATAAAGGTTTGTGACATTTTCAGAATAAGCTGATAGTTTATTATTTTAAAGAACACAGTTTTGTATAGGTATTTTCTTATTTCATGCTTTAAATTATGCCTCTCTAGAACGGACAAGACAAAAGGTTACATCTCGTTTTCAACATCATGCTCAGTTTATACAGATTACTGGCCACCTAATTCTTCAGTAAACACTTGCTTGAATAATTATTAGCACCATCATAAATAAAACACAAGGAACATACTAGGAAAACTGTAACATATGACAAAGGATGGCTTCCTTTATATAGTTATAGCTTTGAGAAATTGGTAAGGAAAATTGAACTTAATAGAAAATGGATAGACTACATCAACAAACAGAAAGATGACATAGAGCAGACAATAAACACAAAGAAGCTTCAAAAAGTTTGTGATAAAATTCCATTATCTTTTCAAATTTTCCATGAGCTTTTTGAAGCTCCCTCTTACAAAGAGAAAATGTGCTATTAAATTTTTCTACTTGTCAAAGAAATTGAAAATAAAACAACTCAACTTGTTAGATTATAATGTACAGTGTTACACAGAGAAAATAGATATTTTTACATCATCAGAGTGTAAATTTCTAAAAATTATCCTTCAAACAGATTTCAACAATGTATATTTTAAGGAAGACAAAAAAAAAAAAGTTCTTTAGACCAACATTTAAATAGTGAAATAGGACCAACATTTAAATTGTGAAATAGGATTTCAGGTTATATGTATGTACACAGGTTGGTTTACAGTGTTTTACAAATTGGATATAACTTAAAATATATAGGGAAAAAGTTTTTTATGTTTATTGCATGAGGACAATTCAGTACTGTGTTTCTGATAAAAATGAAATAGTAAAATTTTTATTAACAAGGGAATATGTCAACAGCATATTGCCAACTAAAACAATACTGAATGCTACAATCACGTATGGTTAGATATGTAAAAAGTGTGGTATTTTTGTATATGTATTTTAGGTATCTGAAAGGATAAATAGCAGTGTTTATTTCTTTTGAGTGTTGGTTAGGATCTATTTTCACTCTCTACTTACTATACTTATTTGAGGTGACTTATTTTAGATGAAAGGAGCTCTGGTAGCGTAGTGGTTACGAATCGGGCTGCGAACCTTAAGGTCAGCGGTTCGAAACTACCAGCCGCTCCGCGGGAGAAAGAT
>NW_006408676.1:6129094-6130082 GCF_000296735.1 Chrysochloris asiatica | reverse complement strand
TTGTTCTTCCACCTCCTCGCCCTTCTTGTGTTGCTCTCCCCAACACCTGAACTATGATGTGTCTGTCTTTACGCTGTGCTCTACTGTTGCCTCCCTCCACTTTCCCTCAAACCTCCCACCCCAACTGCACCGTTGTGGTTACATTATATTCCTTTAACTTTTCTCTCCATTTAAGACAGTCTATTTTATCCTGTAATTTACCTGGCCTTCCCAGCACCTAGATCTCTGTTCCTCTGTGTTTACCTTCTTTCACATTGTAATTGTTTTGATCATAGACTGACCTCCCAGATCTTCTGAATTTGTTCTTATACTTTTATTTTGTTCTCGACTCTTCCATTTGTCAGCTGAGTTCCAGGGGGTGCTGCCACGAATGTCAACCTCTGGTTGTTGTCTGTTCTTGTTGTTTTTCAGTTCACAGAACTCCTTTTTGGATGTTTTTATCTCAGGGTTGGCTTTGGCAAAATACCTTAGCTCCTTTTTATCCTGGAATGTTTTGATTTCACTGTCATATTTGATTGGCAGCTTTGCTGGGTAGAGGATTCTTGGTTGGCATTTTTTTTTCTTCTTTCAGGGTTTCGTATATGTCTCCCCATTGCCTTCTTGCCTGCATGGTTTCTGTTGAGAAATCCGAGCTTAGTTTGATTTGTTTGCCTTTGAAAGTTACACTTCTCTTTTCCCTAGCTGCCTTCAGGATTCTGCCCTTATCTTTGATTTTGGAGAGCTTGATTATTATATGTCTTGGTGTTTTTCTTTTAGGGGCTATCCTTCCTGGGGTTCGTTGAGCTTCTTGGATACTTTGTGCTTTTTGGATGTTAGAGAAATATTCTTCCAAAAGTTCTTCAACTATCTCTTCTGTGGACTTGTGTGATTCTTCCTGTTCTGGAATGCTGATAATTCTTAAGTTATTCCTCTTCATGTTGTCCAACATGAATCTTAGACCTTCTTCAGATTTTTTAATCCCTTTTTCTGTTTGTTCTTCTATCTTAGT
>NW_006408676.1:6115374-6128994 GCF_000296735.1 Chrysochloris asiatica | reverse complement strand
ACTCCCGTAAAGATTTACACCCTCGGAAACCCTGTACAGGGTCGCTATGGGTCGGACCCGACTCGATGGCACTTAACAACAACAACAACATTTTAGATGAGGCTATTTTTTAAAGGTAATTACAACTTGATAATGTTTTAAAACTTAATATTTGAAAAAGCAGAAAAGTGCAGCTCTCCAGCTTGGCTATACAGTCCCACCCTTTAAACTGCCAAGTGAATTTCTCTCAAAATCTTTTCTCCTCTTATTCTATCTCTGCTAATCACGAAGTTACCCAGATGCGGAACCTGGGAGTTGTGCTTACTCATTTCTGCATTCCCTAGTATGCACTAGCCTGTTCTCAGATCTTGGCAGTTCTCCATTTCACATGTCTCTGGAATCCCTCATCTTTTCAGGCCCCATACTTTGTTTCCCGAATTCTCTTAATCTCCTTCCTGGCTAGGCTCTGCTTTCAGTTTCTCACTCTAGTCTGGTTTCTACTCTGCTCCAGAGGGATATTTCTAAAATATTTCATTGAATGATTTCTAGTCACTTCAACTCATCATATGTCTCCTACTTGTTCCTTCATTGTTGTTAAGTGCCATTGAGACAATTCCAACTCATAGTGACCCTGCATAGGGGCTTCAAGGAGCAGCTAGTGAGTTTGAACTGCCAACCTTGGGGTTCAAACCTACCTTGCAGTCCAGTGCTAATCTTAAATAAAGCCACAGATTCCTTCATAGTCGTCTTGTAGTCACCCACATGCATTCTGGGCCCTAACAGCACCAGACCATGACTCAGATCACCATGCCATGCCCTCTGAAAACATGCTGTGCTTTTGAACGTTGTTCTTCTCGCTTTATGAAACGCACATTTCCAGTCTCCTCTCCTTTTAAAAAAATAAAACCAAAAACTACCTCCTAGATTTCCATTACATATTTCTGGGAGTGTTGTCTGACTCTCTGGTTTCATCAGTTCTGGAATGGAATACATATTTTCTTAATTTTAGCATATATGAAATTGAGGTGTGTCTTATAATCAAGGTGTACCATAGCACCTACATGGGCTTTGTTTTCATTTGGAAGTAAAGGAAAACTACCTGTGGGTATTGAATTCGAAGGATAGGGAACCACTAGTTAGAAATTGAGTGTTAATGGAATATATTGAATATTTAATGAAGAAAGTTTTTGTAAAAGAAAAATGCATAAGGGGGACACACTGTAAAATAGTAAAAGAGAACTTTAGAGAAAGGTAATGGAAAAAGGGATAATGAAAAATTACAAAAGAGGAAATTATAAACACTAGAACTTGCTAACTTCTCACAGTAAATTAGTGGTCAATCTTTTGCCCAAACTTAGGAAGGTGAAGATAGAATTAAAATAAAGAAGTTTTAAAAGAGCCATGATAAAAAATGAGTGAGACAGAAGTTCTCAAAGCATGATGGGTTGGTGAGGTCAATTTTTTTTTGAGGAACCAAATTTCTATTTCTGCTGATTCCTGAAAGCAACAGAGGAAGCTCAGCGGCCACAGGAACCTAGCTAATGAGCAGGTTATACAATATTTATTGTGTTGTGTTTATCTCTTCAAACAAAATGTCTAATTGAAAAAAGAAAAATTTTAAAAAAAGAAGCTAAATTACAGATGTTAAGACAACGCAGTTTGGGAAGAACTTCCTCTGTTGACAGTACTGTCCTTTTGCTGCTTTTTCCCTGACTGCTCACTGATGAGATACAGAGTCCCTGTCCTCATCAGGGCTGCTCATAAGCTTTCTTCTCTTCTGGACCTAGGGAGGGCCACCAGGAGGCCTGGTATCATGGTCTACTCAGAGAACTGTTGTCTTGTGACCCACAGAGGGAGTGAACCAAAACAAACCTGTTCACCCCTATCCTCCTGACATGCACAGTCTCACTCGCACCAGCATCGCCAGCAGGCTCACTGCAGGACACCTCCGTCCGCTTG
The DNA here is from genome assembly GCF_000296735.1 of Chrysochloris asiatica. Lineage (NCBI taxonomy): Eukaryota > Metazoa > Chordata > Mammalia > Afrosoricida > Chrysochloridae > Chrysochloris > Chrysochloris asiatica. Next base: position 6,127,056 of record NW_006408676.1, on the reverse strand, counting down.
TGGCAATACTGGGTGGGTCAAAGTATTTTTATAATATTAACTTACTTACCATTTTTCACTCTTTCTTTCATTATAGTACATTAGAATTTTCCAGAGGCCACCTAGTGATATTAAAAGAGATTTAATGCAAAAGCAGATACTCAAACCTGCAGTTGTAACAGATATTAAAGTAATTACTAAAAATATAACACATTGATTACCATTTTTCTCACTAAATTTGTTTTAGACAAGGCAGTAAGTTTCTGTGAAGAAAATAAATTGCTGTTACTAATATGCATTCGGGGTCCTGGTGGATAACTGTAACTGCAAGGGCAGCAGTTCAAACCCACCAGCTGCTCCTCAGATACCCTATATAGGGTTGCTACATAGGTATGTTGTTAAGTGCTGTCGAGTCGGTTCCAACCCATAACGACCCTGTATAAGATTTCTGAGGAGCAGCTGGTGAGCTTGAACCGCCGACCTTGCAGTTCTGACGGCTTTGCAGTCTAGTGTGTTAACCCACAGCACCACACCAGGACTTCACCAACTTAATGGCATTTAACAACAATATGCCATGAAATTCCTGGTGTGGTGCTGTAGGATAAGCACTGGACTGCTAAGCAGTTCAAACCCACCTGTCCCTTCTCAGAAACTTACACAGGGTCACTGTGAGTCGGAACTGACTTGATGGCACTTAACATTATGAAGGGGATATGTTGTTATTGTAAAACTAACAACTGTTTTTAAAATTGCTTCGTTTTAATTCCAAATATGGAAATATTAGTCGATGTAACCCATGTAAACAAAAGCTTTTTCGGATGCTTAGTTTTTGGGAGTTCTGTTGTGGCGCTGTGGGTTAATGCTTCAGACTGCAGAACTGTTTTGAACTGCAAGGTGAGTGGTTAAGCTCACCAGTGGCTCCTCGGAAACCCTATACAGGGTCCTTGTGGATCAGAACCCATTCGACGGCACCTCACAACAAGTCAGTTTTTAAAAGTTGAAAGAAGTCTAAGATGAAAAAGAGCCGCTGAAATGAAGGAATGGGTTGGAGTTTGGGATTGTTACGATCAGCAAATGGTGTGGAATAAAGAGCTTTATAAAAATTTATAGATTAAATGTTACTACACATTCTTTAAGAAACAATATTATTGGGACATCAATAAGTGTTCAGGGAGATTTCACTCCGCAGAATAGATGACGTCTTGCATTCACACAAGAACATAACAGAAGTGTGAACTAAAGGTCATTCCCAAAGAGGAAATGTCCACTGCAAAGCCATGGAGGCAGGCAGCCGTGTGTACTGTGCCTGGGCACTGCAGGACCTCAGGCTGACTCTTTGGTTGTATATGTACTAAAACGAGAGAGCTAATCAGGACCCAGATATTGGAAAGTTGTTCTGTAGCAGTCCAACTACTTTGACTTCTTCAGATTGAAAACAAGTAGGGAGAAGAGAAGCCATTGATGAATTTAAAGTAAATGAGTAATGCAGGATTTTATAGTTTGGGAATAATAGAGAATGATTTTTCTGTATGGTGGCCAAGAATGCAGGGCTGAAGTCTGAGAAAATAGACCGCTATTGAAGTGATTGAAGTTAAAGATGAATGAGGGTCTGAAGTAGGATGAAGGCAGAGGAACTAAAATGAGGCCTATTCAAGAGCGGCCTAACAAGTGAAAGTGGTAAAGCTGGTGAAACCCTTGGACTTGAGGGTGGAAGGAAATGGTTACAGTATTCAATTGAACAAGCCTACTCTTCATAGCTCTTAGTGTGCTTCCTCCACTTTGTGGTTATGTGTCGTGGAGTCGGTTCTGACTCATAGCAACTCTATACAGGGTTTTTGAGGTTGTTATATCTTTACGGGAGCAGAAAGCCTCATCTTTCTCCCGCGGAATGGCTGGTAGTTTTCGAACTGCTGACTTTGAGGTTAATAGCTCAGTTTGTAATCACTAAGCTACCAGAGGGTCTTACCACCACTTACGCTACAGTATAATAGAACGATACCCCAAACCTTACAATTTTAGTAGAAACTGGGTAAAGGAGCACAAGAAAAGGCATGAGCAATTGGGTAATGTTTTTCTTTTATTTTTATATATAGGCAAGCTCTTGGGGTGGGTAGCATGAGCCAAAGCTTAGGGAGAAAGTAGGAATGTGAGGCAGCCATAATCAGATCTTCTAGGCAGGAAATAGTAGTACAAAGGCTTAGGAGATCCAAAGGTGCCAAGAATTCTAACTAATGGTATTGCCATTGAAGTGTGGAAAGCAGAGACAGACCAGGCCTGGAGAATGGGAGAGGCTGGAGAGGGAAGTTCAGTTTTGACCTTGTGCTTGTAATGCTTTGTCATAGCTAAGTGGGAACTCTTGGTGGTAAGTAGGATCACCCAGAGTTAGATTGTAGAGAAGAGGACTAAGAATAGAACTACTCAAAATCACTTAGTTAAAATGATTAGAAGAAAAAGAGTTAGTGAAGAAAATGAAAAGGTCACACAGGTAAAGCAAGAACTAAGAAGTTAGCCTCACAGAGTCTCAGGGTGCAAATAGTGGTCAGTAAGGTCAAGTAGAGATCAGATAAAATTAGCACTGATGGATATCCATGGCTTGAAATTAGAATTGAGGTCAATCACCATTTTTAAAGGAACCAGTGTAGTGTCACATTCTGATTAGATAGGGAATGATTATGATCAAAAGCGGAGGTAAGTTGGGAGGCATTTTGTGAACTTCTCAGTTGATATGAAAAAGGTATAACTTGTAAAGATAGGGAAGTTGTCAGAGAAGAGCTAAATTTGATTTCAAAAGTGGAAGTTCCCATATGTTTTTTCCCCCAGTCTGTTGGCCTCATGTAGTAAACATGACTTAATATTTTGTGTGATTTTTGGCATTGTATCTGCAGGTTGCTTTAAAGGTGATTTCCAGATCCCAAGTGCCCATCATAATACTGGAATGAGAATTTCAACCAGTGGCACCAACAACTCCATGGGTGTTGTTTCCATTTATCCTGATCAGGTTATACGCATGAGACACATGTACACAGTGAAAGGCATTTTAGTGCCCGTACTCACAGGCAAAAGAGTGTTCTGCAAGAAACATTCCATCACGAGCTGTCCCCCCACCGGCTCAAAAGATAACTGAGTAAATGTCCATGGGATGCTCCCTCTCTTTGTACCATGAAAGAAGGACCTTGAGGACTCTTCTAATCCCAGCTTTATATTCCACTGCACAGAGTGCAAGAAAAGTTTTCCCACCCGAAGGGGGTGCCAGCCAGTATTGTTAGCCTGGAATTGTATCTCTTTAGCCATGCTGCTTATTAGGCAAACCATTAGGCCTGAGAAAGAGTTGCAATAATTTGTTTCAAAACTCAAAAATTGATAGCAGTGGGGAAAGGAATGAGGTCTTTGGACTTTCTAAACGACTTTTTTCACTCTTAGTAGTCTATTTTTAAATGTTTCTTTTTTTAATTTCATGGATTTTGTGGTATTTGGACATTAGATATAAATTGTGTTGTAAGATATATATATAGTAAAACTTCAGACATACATGAATAGATTTTAGTCAATAGTTTATTAATAAAATAATTTATATTTGCTTATCATGGGATGTGACTGCATTTATATAGCATGTGTCTTATGAAAAATAGAACAGTACTCAGTGCTTTGGGAAGAGGTAAAACAAAAGATGACTTAACAGAAATTAAGAAAAAAACCAGACCCACCTTACAAAAACTACTAAAGGAAGTTTTTGGACAGAAAACCAATATAGCACACAACAGCCTGAGATTAACATACATGACAACTCCACCCAGAAGGCAATTCAAATATGATATTGGTTGATTCACAGTAATCCTATACAGGGTTTTCAAGGAGTTGCTTGTGGAAATGAACCTCTGACCTTGCAGTTCAAACTGACCTTGCAATCCACTGCTTATCTTACAGTGACATTCCAGAACTCCTATTCAAAGTAAAAGACACCTATTAAGACTGAAAATAGGAAACCAGAGATAGCAGTTTATAACGAGCACAATTAAAAAATAGAAAGCAGGGTAAACTATCATATAATCCACAATAAAACACTTAACTAACTAAATAAATAAATAAATAAGTAAATAAACAAACAGCAGGAAGCGTATAGTTATAGAACATCCAAATGAAGAGGGTTTCAAATAGATGTTAAGGTAGAACAGACTGTCTTAAACTTGGGAAGAAATTGATACACTTGTTACTTGGGTGAAAGAGATAGCACTATATAAAAGGGAGGTTAGCAGAACATGACAGAGACAGGGAAAGACACAGAGAGGAAAGCGAGAATTAAGATTAAGTAAATACAGTTGAGTACATGATCCTGCAATAATGGTGATCTACGAGTAGATGCATGAATAGACACACGGGCTGAACAGTGTTTCAAGGAGTATACTCACATAAATAGAGGTTCAGCAGGTTATTTGTACATGATTTTTTACTTTTGTTACAAATAATATCCTTAAATGTTGTGGGTTATATAGGGGACAGAGTTATAATATGTCTTAGATATAACCAAACACTTTGTGGGAAGCTGCTGCTGGACCTGGGGTCTCAGAACCACTGGCATAATAAAGTCCACAAAATAACAGTTCTACTCTGTTATGTAGCAACTGGGCTCCTAAAAGCCATCTCAGATGCATTTAGTGATCTCTCCCTGTCCAGAGGAAAGAATTGATAGACTGAAGACTCATGGAAACAGTCCAGAGGACAGATGGACCATGCCAACATCAGTCTCTATAACCCTGAGACCGAAAAACTAGATGGTGTCTGGCTACCTCTACCAACTGTTCTTAAACGGGTCACATTGGAAGGTCTTGGATAGAGTGAGAGAAAGTGGTGGAACAAAACTCAAAACCATTAGAGACTGGGCTCACTAGTTGGGTAAAGACTGGTGGAACCCTGAGACTGTGGCCTTTAATCACTTTCCAGGTCTGAATCTGATCTTTTCGCTGTGGCTCAGTTTTTAACCGAACAATAATCAGGTCTGTTAAGGGAAACAGGAACAGTAATGAGGTACACATACCTTACAGTAATCAATCATTTGATATCAAAAGGGCAGTGTTTGCCTAAGGACAAAGTTCAAAAGCCTTAGGAAGGAAAGGAATGGAGACAGAAAACAAGGAGGGAGTGAGGTAAGTGATGTTACATTGAGATGTGACCAATAAAATGAAACCAATGTGTATGAATTTTTTAATGTAAAACTGATCATCTGTGCTATAAACCTTCACCCAGTTCACAATAAAAAGTGAAAAAGACAATACACTTTAATACATCAGAATAATTTTTTTGTCTTTAAAAGATTTTTATTATCAATGTCTGCATGGTATTACAAATCATAGAAAGTTTTACTAAGTGTGGCACTGCAGCTAATGTGCTGGACTCTGCAGGGTTAGTTGTGAACCGTAAGGTCGGTGGTTCAAGCTCACCAGCTGCTCCTTGAAAACCGTGTACAGGGTCACTATGAGTCAGAACCAACACAATGGCACTGAACAGCAACAAGAATTAATAACAGAGTCCCTGAGTAGTGCAAATAGCATACTTGGCTGCTATTGAAAGTTCAAAAGTTGGGGTACACTCGGGCACCTCAGAAGAAACACCTGGAATGTATTTCCAAAAAGTAAGCCATTGAAAGCCCTATGGAACACAGTTCTAATTTGAGATATGTGTTCTCCATGAGTCAGAATCGACGCAGTGGTATCTGTTTTGTTTCATTTTTTAATGTTAACCATATGTAAGGTTGGCAGTTCAAATCCACAAGCTGCTCCTCTGAAACCCTCTACAGGATGGCTATGAGTTGGAATTGACTAGACAACAGTTAACAATAACATATTTAAATGGTAGGGTACCATTTCTCTGTTAATACTGCTATTGAAAAGAGGACACTCTATATTTTTTGTCACTATAGCCATGTAAATTTCAATTAATATGTTAATTGGCATGCCATCCCATATGTGTGGGAATTTTGAAGGAAATCAGGATGGAAAGGTCTCATGAATTGTGAAATGTTGCTTGCTTGAAAATAAACATTTTATAAAAGGGGAAATAAGTCATATTTATTCCGTATATGAAAAAAGCTATTTATCTTGCTATCTGATACACCAGTAGCTAATTCTGTGTGCTTATTGTATGTGCCAAAGGAATACTGTAACAGAGGGGCTGATCATCAGAATAGTTTTGTATGTATGTAATTATAATTCTTCTTTTCCACGTTGTTTTCTTTTTTTCCTAGCCGTTATTTAAATAAGGCTTTTCATATCTGGTCCAAGAAAGATAAATTCTCATCTACTTTTATAAATAATTTGATATCGCATACTGGCACAGAACATTCTGCACCAGCCTGGATGCTGCTCTCCAAGGTTGCTTGCTCATCACCAAAGCTGAATTACACCAAAATAATCGAGTCCTGGGAGAAAATCAGCAGGTTTGCATGTTTACAATTTAGCCACTAATAGACAGGCATTAAAGATCCTTTCAAACAAAGCTAGAATCTAAAGTAAGCTAATTAGTAGTTATTTATATACAGAGATCTCTTCTTTAAATTCTGCCATAAGACAAATGACAAGAATCCTTTTTAAACTGATTAACTTCTAAGTACACTAAGTATCTTAATGTTCCTACAGCTTGACTCTTAAACCATGCTACTACCCTACTTACTTCAGTATTCATTGTTTTCCCGAGGAGAAGCATATTGTTGGCAGTTATGCTCTTTTTGGTTTTATATTGATAGTTTTCTTGCCCTTTTCCTAGTCAAAAGAATCCCAATTCCAACACCTTGGGGCATATTCTGTGTGTCATCGGGCATATTGCAAAGCATCTTCCTAAGAGCACCCGGGACAAAGTGATTGGTGAGTGCCTCTGGTAGAATCTTCCTGGTAACAGTGGTGCCTCTCACCTCAGTCTTGTGTGTGAGTGTATATGTGTGTGTTTGTAGAGAAAGAGAGTGTGCTTTGGGTAAAACAACTGCTAACCACATCAGTGATTCATATAAAATGTTGTTTTGCTGTTGAGAGCCGTAAAGTCAGTTCTGACTCATAGCGATCTTGTATAGAGTTTCTAAGTAGCAGCTGGTGGGTTTGAACCACCGACCTTGTGGTTAGAAGTCTAGTGCTTACCTTACAGCATCATACCAGGACTCCATATTATAAACATATGAGAGGGCTTCAGATGTTAGTGGAAATTTTTCATTTTCTTTTTATGTTTTTATTAAAACGTTTTTATTGTGAATTGAGTGAAAGTTTTCAGGGCAGATCATCAGTTTTACATTCAACAAATCATACACCTTGTTTCATTACAATGATTTTAATCCCCTCCATATACCGTCAGTTAACAGTATTTCTCTATATTCATTTTAGCTCCTTTTTTTTTTTAAAAAACACTCAGGCATATATAATAATTTATACCATCAAAGGACACATTTTGCAAGTCTGCCTCCTGGCCACCAGCTCTCAGTCTCTCTCTTCCCATGAATCTAGAGTCCTCAGCTGCTCCCTCTCTCCCTGTCCCCATCTCTGCCTCCATCTCTGGTGTCATTGTTTCTCTGGATAAGGTCCCGCATACCGCTTGTGCTCTTTTCTCTTGTTGGTCATAAGGTCTTCTGGACTGTAAGATTAACTGCTCCCCTGTTTTTGTTACAAACTTCTGCCTGTACAGTTGTGACAGTCGCAATTTGTCATGATAGCAGTTACTCACTATTAAGTCATAAGAATCTTAAGACTTAATCTCTTTTCACCAGACCCATCTAGATAAGATGAAAACTATTCTGTGGGGACTCTGTCTTCCCCTCACACTCTTAAACTAAACGCCCTCTTGAAACCTTGTAAGCCACTCACTTTGTGCCTTTATCACCCCCTTATTTTAGGTAGCCAATGTCTTAAGTTGCCTGTCCCTATCTACCTTTTGTAGAGAGGGATAGCATTGATACTTGATGTGAAGACACCTTCCCTTTCTGTTGATATTTAGAATTACTACCTCCATGAGTATAGGTCAAGTTCATCAATTTATAGCAATTTACCCTCGTTTCCTTTATCAAAAATTATTATTTTTTATCTTCCTCTAGTTGAGTTTTGATTACCAAGCTTCATTTTCTTGTAATTCTGTTTTCCATGAAATATTTAAGGTCCCTTGTGTGGTCTGTGTGTGTGTTTCAGCAGATAAACTTGAAAGATGTGTACTTCCTTTTCAGATGTTATCAAGTGTAAGCTGAATGGATTTCAGTGGTCTTTAGAAGTGATCAGTTCAGCTGTTGATACTTTGCAAGGACTCTGTAGAGCATGTGCAGAGACCACTGTAGAGGAACAGGTAAGACTAACTCCTTATTGATAAGATGCATAATTTATTGATACTTAGACATATTGCTCAAGGAGTGCTGGTGGTATAGTGAGTTACATGGTATGCTGCTAACTGCCAGGTTGAATCCACCAGGTGCACTTCAGGAGAATGATGAGGCTTTCTATTCCCGTAAAGGTTGCAGCCTCAGAAACCGTATACAGGGCCGCTATGAGTCAGGACACAACCACTATCACCAGATTTGTTTTGAAATCTGAAATTACGTTATAGTAACTAGAGAACCTGTATGGATATATAGTCCTCAGCAGCCCTTGTTATAATAAAGAAAATTTACATGACAAGCAGATGATTTTGGCTTCTAGACACATAGGGTTCCCTTATTGTTGTTAAGTGCCATGGAGTCGGTTTCTACTCATAGCGACCCTGTTTAGGATTTCCAAGGAGTGGTTGGTGGGTTTGAATCACCAATCTTGTTAGCAGTCTAGTGGACATCCTACAGAGCCACAATAGGACTCCATGTAGATTTTGGCTGCTAGACTTATATATACGGTTGGTTCTCTTTAGCAGTCAAAACATTGATTCTAGGTAAAAGATTGTCCTCCAATAAGGCAGTCTGCTGTTGGGCTTCTGTTTCCTGGGGAGAATTCTGAAAGGTTTTCTTTTGATAAGTTATAGCGTGGTTACTTGAGGTAGTTTAGTATATCCTCCTGTTTCCAAGAGTGCTCATACATTTTTCCCATTAGTAAAGGATCCTCCAGACCAGAAGGTTTATGATTTTCTGATAATTTATAATCTTGGAAAATACCTGTCCTATTACTTTTAAGGCTATATTACTCAAAGATCTATTGCTAATATTTTCTTACTCCTGTCCTAAAGATGCCCATACCCTACATGTCTCATATAGATACAGAAATGAAGACACAGTCAATGTTTTTTGTTTGTTTTGTTAATCCTTTGTGGTGGTGGTTATGTGCTGTGGAGTCGGATCCGACTCATGGTGACCCTGTACATGGTTTTCGAGGCTGAAAATCTTTACAGGAACAGAAAGCCTCATCTTTCTCCTGTGGGACAGCTGGTAGTTTCGAACTGCTAACCTTGCAGTTCATAGCCCAATTCGTAACCACTATGCTACCAGAGCTCCTTCCTAAATATCATTCTTTTGAATTCTTTTTCACTTTTCTACCTCAGAAAGTTTTGGATCTGCATCTTGGCCATTTGTTTACTCCATTGTGTCTTGTTTGTTGTGGGAGCTAACATTGTGTTTTCATATTTATATTCAATTGATGGTTGTATGTTGATGTGTTCGTAGGCTCTTTCCAGCTATGTCCTATGAGTGTAGTTAGAGAATAGAAATGTGTACAACATTCTCCATTTGCTGTTTGTTCATTTCAATTTAGGGTGGGTTTGGCTGGTGTCGGCTGATGCCTATTTTTGATTAGGTGGTATATTAGCTGGCATTGGCACTTTCCCAGTGGGTGGGTGGACTTGTAGAGGGTATGGTTGTGTCTGGGCTGTATGGGCATGATTGCTGTCACCTGTTGGGTGAGAAAGAGGAGAACATCCGTGTCCCCCCCCGACCAAGAAGCAAAACAGAATAAACAAGCAATCAACCAACAATGAAAACAAAATAATAAAGGAAATAAAAGAATCAAAAATAGGCAAGGACCAGAAAAAAAGAATATAATAACTAAAAAGAGAAAGGAGGGACAGAAAAATGGAACTATAAACGAGAAAATAAAAGGAAGAAATAAAAATAGCCCTTTGAAAAACCAGGGAGAGGGAAGATGAAAGGAGAAAAGAATGAAGTAGTAATGAAAAGTCAAAGGGGGCAAAAAAGAAGAGGGAAAATGAGAGACAGAAAAAACAAAACAAAAGCAGAGACAGGATAAAATTCAACAGACTGGAAGGAAAAGGAGAAAGAAGAAACAAAATCAATGAAACAACAAAAGTACAAAACCAAACCCCAAAACAACAACAACAACAAATGCCGCTATTGGACACAGAGAGGAGAAAATTCTTGGGGAGACTCCTGCAAGCCAAGGATCTCCCCAACTGGATGTTAAAGGGATGGGACAGCAGAGTTCCTGGCCCTAAATGAATTTCCTGTTGGCCTTGCCTCTGTGTTTTCTGTGTTTAGGGCACTCTTTCCAGATCGAGGCCCTTGACAGGGCTAGTTTCAATGTCTATTAGGCCTTTAGGGCAGCTGGGTGTGGGGGTGATTCATTAAATGCTGATCTGGTGACTCTGCAGGTTCTGTAGGTACTAAGCCAAGCCCACCTGAATCCAGGCACCAAAACAGTCCAATGTAGCAAAGCTGCCCCCACCACACACACACACACACACACAGAGACACACATTGGCATGGTTCCCAACCGAGTGGTTCTGAACTCTACCAAGGGAACCATGGGGAAGAAGAAGGAACTGCACCTTTCCAGTCACCTGTGTGATTCTGCTCTGCCATGCTGCCTTCTGTTGCCAAAGCTGCTCTCAAAGGTTCAAGATGGTCACACTGCATCTGACTGACTATTCTCCAGTCATTCTTCTTCCACTGGCCCTGTTCAGTGTCTCCTCCCAGCAAGCACTCAGTCCACTTCCCTAACCCTTTTTCTGGAGTTCAGGGTTCCAGGATTTTATGTGTCTGATTTGGTCTCTCATATATTTGTTGCAGAGAATCCATGTAGTGTGTCTGTCTAGTCTGCCATCTTACCAGATGTCTCACTATAATATATTTTTTAAGTTTTCCAGAATTAAAAAAAACTATATACCGTGGGTTTGTGTATGTTTTCTGCTGGGTAGTATCAGAGGGCAGTTTCTCTTTTATGTGTACATATGCTAAATAAACATAACTTAAAAATAACAACAAAAAAACTATATTGCTTCTTCTCCGTTTATCATCTTTAAAGTATTAAGAAGCAAAGATGTCACTTTGAGGATTAAGGTGTGTCCAACCCAAGACATTTTATTTTCATTTGCCTCATGAATTCGAAAGCTGCACAATGAATAAAAAAGATCAAAGAACAATAAATTCTTTAGAATTGTGGTGTTGGCAGAATTACATATACCCTGGACTTCCATAAGAATGAACAAATAAATCTTTCTTGGAATGAGTACAGCCAGACTGTTCCTTAGAGGTGAGGGTGGTGAGACTTTGCCTCATTTACTTTGAATGCATTATCAGGAAGGCCTAATCCCTGAAGAAGGACATCATGCTTGATAAAGTAGAATCAGCGAAAAAGAGGAAGACTTCAACAAAGTGAATTGACACAGTGGCTGCAACAGTGGACTCAAACATACCAACAATTGTGAGGATGGCACAGGACCGGGTACCATTTTGTTCTGTTGTACATGGCATTGCTGGGGGTCAGGACTGACTGAAGAACACATAACAACAGCAGTAATACATGTGGC
>NW_006408676.1:6105417-6113515 GCF_000296735.1 Chrysochloris asiatica | reverse complement strand
TTTTATAATCATTTTTCTGAATTCCTTCTCAGGCATTTTCAAAACCTGCCCTCCTTCCAGTATGGAGAGTAGGTCTCCCTCCAGCTCATTTGTCTAAGTCACTTTATCTTTTTTCTGGACATGTGCTGATATGGTCATCTGTTTCTGGGTTTTGGGCATATTCAGTGGTTAGTTGTAGCCTTAAAACTTAGATAGGTGTGTGTTTTGGTATGTTTTATGTTTTCTGATTGCCTCCAGGAGGTGTGATCAGGAGATGGGCTTCCCTTTTCACTCTTTTTCCTTTATCTCCGTGGTTCTGTCACGCATCCATGGCTGCTTTGATCCTTCTCTGGTTTGGTCTTGCTCAAGTTGGCCGCTCAGGGAGCAGCTGAGCACCTTGGATTAGAAAGCACTGGATTTCTTGCTTTTGTTAGAAATTCCACTGACTGTAAGCCTTCCAACTTTCTAAATATTCCTTTCTAAGTGGTTCAGAGCTCTGGGACCATCCTCTGAGCCTGCTTGGTTTGGTATTCTGTGTTGTTGCTGACAGAGTTCCTCACTGCACTTCTACCCTATCTGCCATCTTGTTTGTTCTCCTGGATATCTCCCTTTTCCTTCATAAGTTTCTTAAAGAAGTCCTTTGATATGTTACATTTTCTACTTAGAATAGCAACTTGGCACTTATATTGGTAAAAGAGTGTGGTGCACTGAATTACTTAATGCCTCTTCCAGCCTTGGTTTTTGTTAACTCCCACTAAATGACTCTTACTGATACATCAAGGTGAGAAAAGATGGTAGAAGATACTGATGGTATGACATGATTCAGCTGTGGATGTTAACAGGTTTAATTGTAAGTATAAAAAGTAGACCCTTTATCGTGGATATTAGATGAACCACCTCAGAAGCAGGAATGAGACTCTCACTACCATCAAAAAAGAAGAGCCAGGAATGCAGCACATCCTTTGGGATCCTGAGATTCCTGAGCAAATAAAGCTGAGTGATTGGGGCAAGAGGCTTGCTTGCACTCTGTGACTCCAAGCACTTAATTGGGGTTGTTGGGTTTGCTGACCCACGGTGTTAGAGAGGCTTATGGTAGAGTGGTTGTCCTCTAAGTGTTTGTCAGCAGCCTTAAAAGAACTTTGCCAGACAGGATATTGGAGACCAGGTGATAGGACCAGAGGCCAGAGAGAGGCCTGCTGTGGGCTTAACAGAGAGTAGACTTCTGCCTAGAAGAGCTGTACCCTGAGCACTTGCTAGTCCTACAATGTAACCTGCTAACTAACATCCCTAATAAAACTCCACATAACTCTTAGTGTGGCATCTTAAGTCCTGTGCAACTGTTGTTATGAATTAACAACCCAGCTGAGAATGCTGCGATAGAAATGGTTGGTAACACACAGTTTTTTTTTGCATAAAGATACTTGGTTTATTTGATTTTTCTAGCCCTTTATCTTAGGACTTAAATTGTAGCGTGAAATATCAGGTAAGTAGGTAGTATATTTAGATTGCCAAAAAGAGTAAAGAAAAATCTAACTATAGTGAGTGTAGTAAGAAGAGGAAAGGATGACATAGGAGAAAGTGGAGATTTGACCTGTCAGGTTATGAAACTGGCCCTACAAAGTTCTGTAGCACCAACCTTAGAGTTCCAGCTAGAGATGTGATTGGAATTTAGGCCTCTGACTCCCTATCACTAGGGAGAAAGAATTATCTATAATGTGAGCAATTAGACCCTGAGAATCACTGGCTAATTGGTATGGCCCTTAGTCACTAGCATAGAAGTGAGATCTTTGTTTAGAACCCATGAAAAAGACCAGAAGTTGTCTCCAAGTGTAGAAATTAATAACTGGAAGAGAAGTAGAATTCATCACTATGTCATAAAAAGGGCCAGTGTTTGAGCTCTGCCAACATACCTTCCTGGGTAGACAGTGGCCTTTAGATTTTACATAATATAAATCCATATGAGCTGTTTGTTCCCCTAAGCACACTTTTTCTTTTCTCTCTCAATGAATATTCTGTATTTTACTAAGAAAAACAAATTATCTCTAAAGGAGTACATCTGAAAACATTGAGGTCAATGAACATTTTTATTAATCTATGCACTTGGTATAGGAGTCCTGGTGGGCACTGTAGAATAAGCAGTGGACCACAAGTTGCACCTCGGAAATCCTATACGCTATGAGTCGGAACTGACTTGATGGCACTTTACAGCAACAACAACATACACTTGGTATGAGTTAATAGTTACTTGGGGGTTTTCTTTTCTTTTCTTTTCTTTTTTTTTTAGTTCTTCTGAATTGGTTAAGGTTTAAAGAGCAAACCAATTTTACATACAATTCACACGTTGAATTATGGCATTGATTGCAAACCCCACTTACCCCACTTATCCCTTCCTGTTACCTGCTTTTGTTCCCTCTTCTTTCCTAACCTTCTGAAATTTGTCTTTGGACAAAAGCTTGCTGTTTGATTGCAAATGACAGATTATTCTAAGGCGACCTTGATTAAGGAACATATTCTGACAGGGGTTCTACCACTCGCTACCCAGCCAGTAAGCCTGGTCATTTTTATGATTTTGAGCTTCCACGTTTTTCTCCCACTCTCTCCAGACCTAATGTAATTCCTTTCAGAGTAGTTCGCATTAATAGTTGGACACCAGCCAGTTCCTCTGGTCTCGGGGTCATGGTTACTAGTATTTTGTAGCTACCATTAAAAAGTCTGTGAAATCTTAAGAGTGTGGTAATAGAAATAGTATCTTGAATAAGTGCGGTGGTGGCCATGCTCTTTGTACTAGTTCAATATTTGTGTGTGTATAGGAAGTTGTCTTTATTGCTCTGGAGTGAGGTGCTGCTCAGGAGGTCTTACTGGGGCGGGTCTGCTTCCTCTTTACCCTCATGGGTTTCTGGCTACATGGGATTGTGCTAGCTCTGGAGATTGTGGCCATGTGCACATCAGGACGGTACCTGTTCTTGCGGATCATGTGCTGGATGCTGCTCAGTGTTGCTGGGCGTTCTTGTTAATGGTGGTCTGCACTGGTTTCAACTGGCCTGACCTCTGCTTCAGAACCACCACAGCCTCTTTGCTGTCAGTGGCCAGCTTTACACTAGTCTTTCGGTGAATCAATCTATTATAGCAGAAGGAGTTGCAGGAATAAAAGGTTATTGTGCTATGTACTGTACTTCTGCTTGCATATCTTGATTAGGAAATTGAAGTAGTTCCTAATGACCACCCATTACAGATGTGTGGACATGGTGGTAGCTGTGGAGAAAGGTGACCTGTGAGGTCTCTCACACACAGAATCAGGACATTATGTGATCAGGAACCTGGGTCCCTTGAGCGCTGAACAAGACCTAGAACTGTGTCAGATGGGGTTGAACTCAATGGTGAAGACAAGAGAATGTATAGCCACTTTCAGTGGTAGGGTCATAGGCAGCCAAGGAACCTTGGGCTGTGGAGGTGCGGTGGGAGAAGCCGGGCAAGGGTTGGCACAGACCCTGGGCAGCAGGGCATGAGATGGCCACCACACCAGGGGCCCGGAGGACCTCCACTCATTCACCACCACCCCTTGTGGCAGCTGGATACAGAAAGTGTACTCGTTAAATTTAAGTTGACATATTCTGTAATTCAATTTCAGTGATAACTTTTCAAAGAAATCTTGATAAAACTGACAATAACCAGAGGAGAACAGCTAGATGAGAGGATTACAGAACAAGTTGAGTAAGGAAAAGCTGAAGCCCCTGGAGTGTTTAGCATTGAAAAGGGCCAGTTGTATGGGATAAACTGTCTAGCTAAATTCAGATCAAGGGTTTTCAAATGAAAGAAAAGTTAAATTTATTTGGTATCACTAGAGGGACATATATGGACCAATAGATGGAAATTGCAAGGACCCAGATTTTGGCTTACAGAAGAAAAAAAGTTAAGTGAAGTTCTACCTGATAATGTGGTAATTTGCCTTAGAACCTGACCATAGTATTGGAGGTGCTGATGGAGAAGCCAAATGGCAAGTCAGCATGATTCAGTGTGGATGGGGTTTCAGCACTGTATGGCCTTGAAGGTTCTTCCAGATAGTGTGATTCTGAAAGTTATTTACCAAACTCTCCAGCAAGGGCTTGGAGTCTGAAACAGGTTAGCTTTATCTTCCTGTCAGGAGAGAGCATACAGGTGTCATAAGTCTGCTTGACTGATGTGATGGCCTAGGTTAAGAGGAAAGGAGAATCAAACTCAAAATTTGCCTAAGCCTGATTCCTTAGGCAGAGGTCAGATGTACCTCCATCCTCTAACCTTTGTCTTTTCTGACACCAACCACCCCTTCTACAGCACTCTTTGCTTTCCATCTGAGTTTGTTAATCTGTTGCAGTGGCCACACAGAACTCACAGACAATACTCATGATTATGAGATTTTAAGGAAGCTGTTGGTGATGGTGGTGTGCTGTGGAGTTGGTTCCAACTCATAGCGACCCTGCATAGGGTTTCCGAGGCTGTAAATCTTTACGGGAATTGAAAGCCTCATCTTTCTCTTTTGGAACCGCTGGTAGTTTTGAACTGCTGACATGTGGTTAGCAGCCTGACACATAACCACTATGATACCAGAGCTTCTTATTAAGGAAATTAACAAGGTACAATTAAGGATCAGAAACAACTTAGGATACAGCACTTCTCCAGGCAGGAACTCCTCTTGTCTTTGGCCTTTCAACCACATGACCCCTCAGCCTCTGCCCTGCTCAGGCAAATGTTACAAAACTCCTTTAGCTAGTCTGTAAATGCCCATAGAGCACATTCAGCAAGCCACCCTCCTGCCCGTAGGCACTAGTAGGTCCACGGGCGGGGAAGACTGCATCTGCTCTGTCTCTCCATGCCATCTCCTCTGTTGCTCTTTTCCACATAAGGTTTTCGTGTTCTGCTCATATCTCTTCTTCTTGGTGGTACTGCATCATTTGTTCCTGCTTCTGAGATGGCTCATTTTAAACCTAGTGGGATTGCAAAACTAACCAATCCCAACGTTAGAGTCCTGTACATCCTGTTTGCGTGGTCCCAACCATTCATTTGGTGGGAGTTAAAGACACTGGGTAGAAAAGCCAAATCAAGTAAATTCACAGTACCACAGGCCATGCCTGACTTTTTTGACCATTGTCTTAACATGAAGGATTAACTTCTCTCCTCTTCAGGTACATCTTCTATTATTACAGTGTTTACAATCATGATTAATTCTCTTAACAATTATTCACTATTGAATAATAAATCCTATCAGCATTTTCCCTGCCCTTTCTTCCCCAGACTCATCCTATTAAAATCTTGAGTGCAATAATTTTTTAAAAAGTAGATTTTAAAAAAAGAATCAGAAGAAACTGGATTACAGTTTTAATTGTCCACATGATACTGCCTCTTCCACTTTGAGACCAGAAGAACTAGAGGGTACTTAGCTGGTTACTGTTACTGAACACAGTAGATGAATCCTGATAAAAAGGGGGAAGAATGTGGAAGAGATCCTCAAATTCTAAGAGAATCCAAACTTAAACCTGTGGAAGCTGGAGGAGCTCCCAAGGCTGTGCACTTGAATTGTAACTGTTGAAACTATTAGTGGTCCTGTGTGCATCCTACCTTTTAACTAACTAACTGTTTAGCTCAAATAGTTAAAATTGTCACATTTGAATATTGCAGTTCTTTAAAACAAAATAAAAACCATTTATGTAAGACAGAAAGGTTCAGTAGCTATTTTATAGCATAGGTGTGAGGTGTGAAGGTTAGGGGCCAGAAAGATTAAGTCAATGGAAGGGAAAAAACTAGAACAGAAATGAGGAGAATATTGACACAATATGAAGAATGTAACCAATGTCACTCACTGATCATTAAGTCTAGAAACTGTGGAATGGGTGCAGGTGTTGCTGTGCATATTTTCACCGAAAATAAAAAGGCAGTAGTTTTGAAACATTGTAGATCAAGTCAGACTGAAAAATCATTTTGATTGTAGTGGTGGTTTGCCAACATTTTGGTCTTGTAGTACTTTTAGGCCCTAGAATGATGGTTAAGGCGTTGTCTTCCTAAAACATCTGCCGTGTATGTAGTGTTAAGTATGCCTAGAGTAACATGGATACGCTTAGCTCAACCTAGGTATTTCAGAATGTTCTCCTGGGGAAAATGAGGCTGAAGAGTTATTGAGTGCTGCTGAGGGCTCCCTCCCTTAGTGTGTAAGTGCAGTTAGATATGGTGGACTGCAGGTGGTGACCCCTTGAAGTTATTTTAACTAATAACAAACACTGAAACTTTTAATGAATAAATCTCAAAATAATAACTTATTCTTTAAATAATATGTTCATTATTATCAGAGTGGTTAATGCAACACTTGCATTTGCCAGAATTGCAGTGTTTATCACTTTTACTGGAGAAATGCCAATTTTATTGATATAAATTAGGGTATTAAACCTGTTGTCATCAAGTTCCTTTTACCTTTGTAGGACAGATGCAGAAAGAAGTATTTTATACACACACACACACACACACACATTTTGGTAACTATACTTGCTGTTAAGTGTCTTCGAGTCTCAAGTTGGTTCCAACTCATAGCAACCCTATATAGGGTTTCCAAGGAGCCTGCTGCTCGTAGGTTTTATCCTCCAACCTTTTGTTAGTGGTCCTGTGCTATCCTACAGTGCCACACCAGGGTTCCACTTGCTTTGTTGTTGTTATTAAATGTTGTTAAGTTGATTTCGACTCATAGCAACCCTGTATAGGATTTCTGAGGAGTGGCTGGTGAGCTACAACCACTGACCTTTTGGTTCAACCCGACCTTATACAGTCCAGTGCATTAGCCCACAGTGCCACACCAGGACTACAGGATCCCACTAAGCTAGTTCTAATAGCTAGACTGCTAGTTAAAAATGTGTCGTTTTGTTTTGGGGCAGATTGTGGGAAAGATACAAAGCAGGATAGCTAGGTTCTTTGCTTGGCTCATCATTTATTCATTTGAAGATAGAATTTCTTCTGAGAAATTTGAGTGTTGTGGGTAGTCTTGTCGATGTTTGGGTTCCTTCAGAAATTGTCTTTAACTTGCCACAGGAATTACTGAAGCAGGTGTGTGTGGAAGTTCTCTCTACCTGTGAACACTGCCTCTCCAACATAATCCTTAAGGAAGATGGAGCAGGAAATGTGAATGATGACTTATTGGTAAGTAGCTACTATTTTTTCATTAGTCTTTTCCTTTTAGATGAGTTGGATTTTTTTTTCCCCCCCTTATGAGATAGGTGCTTTATTCTTTTACAGTTGGGAAAGCAAGCAGAGAAGTTACATAACTTAGCAGGGTCACACAGTGTTTAAGACACAGAACAAGAATTCATACCTAGTATGATAGGATATAAAACTTATGTTCTTGCCATTTTTCAGTAAAGGCAAATTTAAAAGACATGAGAACATGTATCACAATTTACTCTTAAAGTAGTAATATAGAACTTGTTGGGTGCTGTGAAGTCCATTCCATGTCTACCCCGTGTGTAAACGAAACACTTTGGATCTTATATCATTATCCTCACAATTGAGTTGGGTTTTTAAAAAAGATTATTTGATAATGGACATTTTGAAGAAAAGGATCCTGGAGCTTTTTTTTTTCTTAATTCTTTTACTGATAACCTATATTTTTCTTAGGTACTTATGTAACTGAAAACACTTTGGTAGTGTACATCTTGTTAAATCCTTTGGGAACCCTGATTCCAACAGGGAAAACACAGTGTGTTTTATAAGCTTGTTAGAGCTAGGCTTAAACATAAGTAAAATAATAAAGCAAGTGTACTTTTTGTTCTTTAATTTCATTTTGCTTAAAAAGTATCTTCTGGGGGGCTTGATGGTGGCTAGGGTGGAGTTGGAGTGAAGTTCGCCGTCAACCATACCACAAAAGACCAAGCAAAGCAGATCCAGGGCAGAGCTCCAAAACTCGGAACCACAGAGATAGGAATATTTAAAAGGTTTGAAGGCTTATAGGTTTGAAGGAACTTGTAGCGAAGTAAGAAATCATGTACTTTTGAATCTGCCGGGCTCGGAGGCACCGAGCCGACAACTTAGGTGAAAGCAAATGGCAAGACCAAGCGGGGGAGCAGATACCACAGAAAAACGCCGTGGGAACCTCGGAGCAAAGGTG
>NW_006408676.1:6101194-6104672 GCF_000296735.1 Chrysochloris asiatica | reverse complement strand
ATCCTGATCACATCTACCTGGAAGCAATCAGCATAAAAAATACCAAAACACATACTCAATTAAGTGTTAAGGCCACAGATAAACACTAAACATGTCCAAGAAGCAAAAGCAGATGACCATATCAGCACATGTCCAGAAACAAGATAAAATGTCTGAGACAGATGACAAATGAAAGGGGAAGCCCACGTATGGCAACAGTGGTAAGGTTGCTATGAGTCCTTACCAACTCGATGGCACCTAACAACAACAACAACAACCATGTACTCACTAAAGAAGAAGACCCTTGGCACAGTGGTAGCAACAGTAGGCTCAGGCAACAATTAGGAGAGTGACGTAGGAACAGGCAGTGTTTTGTTCTGTTGTGCACAGGGTTGCTATGAGTTGAAACCAAGTGGAATGCACCTATCAACAGCAACAAAGTTTTACAAAGTAATAGCATCCTCAAGGAGTTTTGGTGGCATAGTGGGAATAGAATTAGTAAAGATCCTTCCCTTGAGGGGACAGAAAAAAATATTCTATTAACATATCCTTAATCTTTAACGTTAGAGTTATTCGTTTTGCCTTATATTACTGCAAAAACTAATTCTTTTTATAGGTGAAATGCATTTTTACCTTAGGAGATATAGCCCAATTGTGTCCAGCCAAAGTGGAAAAGCGAATATTCCTTCTGATTCAGTCCATTCTAGCTGCTTCTGCTGATGTGGATCACTGTAAGTCACTTGAAAGTATACTCTTCCCCTTGCTGTCCTATGGCTATGCTATCCCTTGAGTGTACTGTAAGTGTACTTTTTTCCTTTCTGTTTAGTAGCATCATCTGAAGGTGAAAATGATGGCCCCATCTTGCAGCCACTTTCCCAGTTCAGAGGCTCTAAGATGCCTTCCGTGATTAGAGCACATGCAATCATTACCTTAGGTAAGGAAAACTTGGGCAAGAATGTGGTTTGTGTAGGCTGTTTCCATCTATAGCTTTTGTCTAAATAAGCCTATCCATAGTAATATGTTGTAAAATGCTGGATTTCCTTTTCCTCTAGCTCTTGTGAGAAAGAAGCCTTGTGGCTCTGTGGTTTAAACCTCAGACTGCTAACATAAAGGTCGGTGGTTCAAACCCACCAGCTGCTTCTCAGGAAAAAGATGAGGATGTATGCTCACATAAAGATGCACAGTCTCAGAAATCTCATATAAAGGCTCTATGAGTTGGAAATCACTCGATGGCAGTGGCTTTGGTTCCAATATGAAAACTCAGCTCTGCAGGCTTAACGGCCTGCTAGCAACCCTTGACTCTCAGATATGGAACACCATAGGGAGTGACTTTCTGTGTTTAGTGGGATTAGGTTAATTTGCTAAATAATAGCTGCTCTTAGTTTTTTGTTCTCATTATGTGGTACCATGAAATCTATTCATCAAGCTATTCATCTATATGGCAGGCATTGTATGAAGTTCTGAGAATGGAAAATTAAATTGGAAATTCAGTTTATTAAAGGAGATAGTTTATTTGATATGTTGCAGGATTGATAGATGAGCTATTAAGACTATGTCTCCATGAACTCACTGTTAATCTTGAAAACACAGGCCTCTATAGTATATTTACATTTTTTTGTTTAGTATAATTGTGTATTTTATGCTTGATAACAGTTAATGAAGTTTTTGCTAATTATGGCTATTTTTTCAAACAAATAGAACTCAGCAGCTCTCCTCCTGATTATAAAAAAAAAAAGTAAAATAAACAATATAAATAATCTTACTTAGCTCACTCAAAAGTTCAAATTCCTTAAGAGACATTCCGTTTCTATAGCGTGTATGTATAATCAAAAGTAATAGCATCCTCAGGGATCTCTGGTGGCATAGTGGCTTACACGTTGGACTTATAACTGCAAGCTCAGCAGTTGGAATCCATCAGCCGCTCAAGGGAGAAAGATGAGCCTTTTTGTGCCCGTGAAGATTTACAGCCTTGGAAATCCTGGGTTTCTGTGAGTCAGAACCAACCAACTTGACAGAACAGAGCCATAGCAGCACTGTTAGGTTTTGTTGGTCACTTTCCAGGTAAGCAGATACCTATAGAATTGAAATGTTGACTTTAAAAGGGAAGTAATTAACTAGCGTTGAGCAACATCCCTGTGGGAGTTTCTTTTTCACTATGGTATTTTCAACTTCCAAATAACTAGAGTTTTGATGATTTTGTTATTTGACATTTTTGTACGTGACGTTTTAAGTTAGATTAAATAAAATCCATAGCAAGGTATGTCTGGAGAACATTTAGACATCAGTGTAGGATAAAGTGAATGAGATATTTTCCTTTCCTTGTGACAGGTAAGTTGTGCTTACAGCATGACGAGCTGGCAAAGAGGAGCATCCCAACTCTGGTGCGTGAGCTCGAGGTGTGTAATGACGTGGCTGTCCGCAACAATGTCATCATTGTCATGTGTGATCTCTGCATCCGGTATACTGTTATGGTGGATAGATATATCCCCAATATCTCCATGTGTCTGAAGGACTCAGATCCATTCATCAGAAAGCAAACGCTCATCTTGCTCACCAATCTCTTGCAGGTAAGAGTTAGACATCCTTTCCTTCCCCTCTCCTCCCCACCCCAATTGTTTCTGGTTTGAGGAAGTAGGTAAGTAACCTTGGAAGTGTACTGTTTTGTAGTAGTCTAAAAATAAGTGACTTCATCTCTGGTGAGGATATTGCTCTTCTAATTAATATTCCCTTCAGCTTGTTAAGCAGGTAATTATTTCTTCATATTCATTTTGGGTATTTGTTTAGGTATTCTGTCAAGCAGTGTGAAATTTTGTTTTTGCACATGAACATTATGCAGAGAAAGACACACTACACTCATGGACAAATAGCCTAAGTTCTGGTTCTGTCATTGTTTTTGACCTTGAACAAATCATTGTCTCAGACTTCATCATTTGTAAAATGGGGCTCATAGTATTTATCCTGGCTGTTTCACAGGGTTTTTCTAAGAGTTAAGTGAGATACCTTAGTAGGTTAATGACCTTAGTGAATTATAATATTCTATAGAAAATTGGATATTCTTATTTATGCATAAAATATAGTTTTGACTCATTGAAAGGGGAAAATATTTGATCTCTTAAAAGAAGGATTTATCTAATGGCCTTTTTTAAAAGGAGAGTTGATGAAATAATACTTGGATAATTTATAATAATTTATCTAACACTTATCAATTATGTAAATAATTAGTACTCTCTAGATCCACAAGTTGTTGTTGACCGAGCTCCTCACTACACATCCACCCGATCCGCCATCTTCAAGGAAGTCCTGGTAGTGTAGTGGTTAAAAAAACAAACAAACAAACAAAAAAACAAAAAAACTGGTTGCGAACCTCGCGGTCAGCAGCTCAAATCCTCCAGGCCCTCCACATGAGAGAGATGAGGTGACCCAACGGAATGCGGAAATCATCGGACAATCTCTTTGATATCTCAAGCGAGTAAAGTTTTGCTAAAGGTAATACAGAAAC
>NW_006408676.1:6031362-6100104 GCF_000296735.1 Chrysochloris asiatica | reverse complement strand
CAGGTGGCATCATTGATGGACTCAAGTGTGGCAGCGGTAGTGAGGTTGGCCCAGGATCGGACATTGTTTCATTCTGCTGTGCATAGGGTCGCTATGAGTCGGTTCCGACTCGATGGCACCTGACAACAACAACAACAACAACAACAACAGATCCACAAGCAAAAACTTAACGCTGTAACTTTTTCTTTGTTTGTGTTTACTTGATTTGGAAATGGACCAAGAAAGCTATGTATAATCTTACTTCTACATCTCAAGGTATTGAGCTATGTGCGTTAAGTTGTTTTTCTAATACTATAGAAGGTTTTCTGCTGTTCTTTGTACCTACTTTTCCACTTGTCTTTGTGACTAGCAAATGGTACAGTTTTTCAGTTGGTTGAGAAGTTAGTGCTAACTAACTCAGCTAATAATCTGCCATAGACAGATTGCATATCTGACAGGTGTGATGTTAAACAAAAGAGAGTTCAGAGTTAATTATATGAATGTATTGCATTCATCTTGACATATGCTGATTTTTCTTTATATAGGAGGAATTTGTGAAATGGAAGGGCTCTCTGTTCTTCCGATTTGTCAGCACTCTGATAGATTCACACCCAGACATTGCCAGGTAAATCCTTGCCCTCAAATGCTAGACAATTTAGTCTGTGTAACTAATTTTTGGTATATACTTATCTCTTTCCTTTCAAATTCATTTGTTGTGGTTAGTGCCGTTTGACCGATAGTGACCCTGTATAGGGTTTCCATCTAGCGGCTAGTGAGTTTGAACTGCCAACTTTGAGGTTCAAACTAAACTTATGGCGCGCAGCACATGAGACTCCAAATTAATTTAGATTTGACTTTTTTAGTATATAATGAGTCTTTGGCAGTTGCCAGAAAAACTAATTTTTAAAATACTAAGTTTTCTAGTAAAACTTCATATTTTAAAAATAAGGAGTCTGCCCAGATTTGCTAACATTACCTGCTCTTCCTAAAGGAGTAATGAAGATCACTATGTGCCTTTGTCATATTAAACTGCTTGTGCGAGTTCTGTGGTAGTGCTGTAAGACAAGCTCTGGACTGCAGTACTATACTGCCAACCACAAGGTCAGCTTTTCAAACCCACCAGCCACTCCTCTGAAACCCTATATGGGGTCACTATGAATCGGGATGTGGCACTTAACGACAAGTATGCATGCCATTAAACTATATTAGCTGCTTACTTAATATGTTGATTTCTAGACCAGTAAAATGCTAGTTTTGATAAGGAATCCAGTCTTTATTTTAAGGAAGAAATTGTGGGAATTAAGATAGAATTACAGCATGAAATAGAAAGTACAAATTGCAAAGCTCTCTGAAAAAGAATTGGTTGGGGAGGGAGTTAATTTGGCAACTCCTGCCGTCTCTAATTTTTTTACTCCTAAGTTTTATTTGGACACCAGGTGTGGCACTGTAGGATCAACACTGCACTACAAACCATAAGGTCAACATTTCAAACCCTCCACATGCTCCTTGGAAACCCTACACATGGTAGCTATGAGTCGGAACCAACTTGACGGCACTTAACAACAAGAAGTTTTAATTTATTTTGTTGTTGATGAGAATATGCTCAGCAAAACATACACCAATTGAACAGTTTCTACATGTACAGTTTAGAGACAGTGATGTCATTTTTCAAGTTGTACAACCATTCTCACCCTCCAAGTTGTTCCTCCCTCACTAACATCCCCTCACTACCTCGTAAGGTTTCTGTCTAATCTCTGAGTTGCTGTTGTCAGTGTGGTCCATATTAACTAAATCCACTGCCATCAAATCGATTTCATCTTATAGAATCCCTACAGGTAGAGTACAAGTGCCCAGTTGGGTTTCTGAGATTTAAATCTTTATGGAATCAGACAGCTTCATCTTTCTCCACTGAGTGACAGGTGGACTTGAACCACCAACCTTGTGGTTAACAGCACAACACTTAACCCACTACATCATGAGAGCTCCTTGATTCCACATCGTTGTTGTTAAGTGTCCTCAAGTCAGTTCCAAATCACAGTGACCCTGTATAAGATTTCTGATGAATGGCTGGTGGGTTTGAACCACCGACCTTGTGGTACAAGTCAACCTTCTGGTCCAGAGCTTTATTCTACAGCACCATCTCATATAGATAGGTCTTAAGAGCATAGTGCGTGGAGCAGATCTTTTTTTATACTAGTTAAGCTAAACAGTTGTTCAGTTTTAACATAACTTCAGGGAGTATTTTTGATTTGAGGTTTAAAGATGCTCTAAGGCCAATCGTTTAGGGGTTTATCCACACTCTGTGGCTCTAGACAGTCTAGAGTCCATGAGAATTTGGAGTTCTGTTCTGCATTTTCCTGTCTTTGATCAGGATTCTTCTATAAAATCTTTGATTAAAATGTTCAATAATGATAGCTAGACACACCGTCCAGTTCTGTGGGTTTCATGGCAAAGGAGGCAGATATTTGATGGAAGCACTTAACCACATGTTCAATATCTTCCTCCTGTTCCTGACTTTCTTCCTTCCTTTGTTGCTCCAGCTGTGTAGAAACCAAATTCAAGTCTTTGAAGATCCCATGTACTGCACAGTGAACTAGAAGGCAGTATAGAAGCACTAAACATTTTATTAAGCTAGTTAACTGGGCTGATTCATGAAACCATGACCCTAACCCTAACCCTCCAAACCAAAGAACCAAATTCACTGAGTGTGTTTGGTTATAGAAAAGCAACCTCAGCCTGTAGTCTTGTTGTAAATAATCTTCACATGCTGGTGTTAGGTGCCATCAAGTCGGTTCTGACTCACGGTGACACACCAGAATGAAATATTGCCCAATACTGCAACATCTTCACAGTTGTTTTTATGTTTGACCCCATTTGTACTGCCACTGTGCCAATCCATCTCATGGGGGTTCTTCCTCTTTTTCGTTGACCCTCTTACCAAACATGATGTCCTTCTCCTGATAACTTGTCTGTAATAAGAAAGACAGTTTCACAATCCTTGCTTAACAAGTACTTCTTCAGACACAGATTTGTTTGTTTTTCTGGAAGTCTATGGTACTTTTAACATTCTTGCTCATCACCATAACTCAAATGCATCAGTTCTTCTATGGTCTTTCTTATTTATTGTTCAATTTTCACATACATACGAGGCTGTTGAAAACACCATGGCTTGGACCAGGCACACCTTACTCCTCAAACTGATGTCTGGATTCTTGAACACTTTCAAAAGATCTTGTGCAGCAGATTTACCTAATGCAGTACATCTTTTGATTTCTTGACTGCTGGTTCCATGAGTGTTGATAGTACAACCAAGCAAAATGAAGTCTTTGATAACGCCAGTCTTTTCTCCATTTATTATGATATTATTTATTGGTGCAGTTGCTGCCATTGCATTGAGGCATAATCCATACTACAGGCTATGATCTTTGACCTTTATCAGTATGTATTTTAAGTACTATTTGCTTTCATCAAGTAAGGTTGTATCACCTGCATATTGCAGGGTTGTTAATAAGTCTTCCTCTAATCCTGATAGCATGCCCATCTTCATAAAATCTAGTTTTTCAGATTATTTGTTCAGCAAAGACATTGATGAATAAGTATGCTGACATCAGATGAATCTTGACTGAAAGCAGAGAATACCAGAAAGATATTTACTTGTGTTTTATTGACTATGCAAAGACTTGTGACTGTGGATTATGGCAAGCTGTGGATAACATTGCAAAGAATGGGTATTCTAGAATATTTGATTGTGCTTATAAGGAATCTGTACATCTATCACATAACCTTTGGCAATTCAACTGTTTACAGAAATTTAACTTACTTACAGCAGCTAAAATAATCAACTGTACACACCTACCTTTAATTAGTGTGATTTTCCATCATTGTTAATTCCCTTTTAAAGTAACCACTAATGTGGCACTGTGTAGGATTAGCATTGGAATGCAGACATCAGTTCAAACACATCAACTGCTTCTCAGAAGCACTATACAGGGTCACTATGAGTTGAAACTGACTCAATGACACTTAACAACAACAACAATACACTTTAGTCTCTGTACATTTGCCTTTTGTGTGGTCGTACAATGTTTGCCCTTTTGTGATTGACTTATTTGGCTCAGCATGTCTTCAGGCTTCATACTGTAGCATGTATCAAGACTTCATTTCTCTTACTAAGTTGTATTCTGTTGTATGTATTTGCCATATTTGGTTTAGCCATTCATCTGTTGATGGACATTTAGGTTGTTGCTACTCGCTGGCTATTCTGAGTAGTGCTGCAATGAATATTGGGTACACGTCTCTTTTTGAGTCTCTGTTTTGAATTATTTAGGGTACATATCTTGGAGTGGAATTGCTGGTCATACGGTAACAAAAGACAAATTAAATGGAGTTTCAAAAAAATTGTAAACTTTTCGTTCATCAAAAGGTGTTACCAAAAAAGTGAAAAGACAGACTACCAGTGGGAGAATATCTTCAGAAATCTAATACCCAAATATGTAAAACTTTGGCAACTTAACAATAAAAAGACAACCAAATCACAAAGTGGGCAGAGGACTTAAATAGACGTTTTAGATGATTTGCAAACACATAAAAAGGTGCTCAGGAGCAGCCACCAGGGACGCAGAAACCAAAGTCACAATGAAATACCATTTCATTGGAGTCCTGGTGTGGCACTATAGGATAAGCACTGGACCTCACAATCCGTGGTTCAAACCCACCAGCCGCTCCTTGGAAACCCTGTACAGGGTCGCTATGAGTCGGAATCGACTCAACAGCACTTAACAACAGCAACAACAGGATGGCTAAGATAAAACAAAACAATTAATTATTAAGGATGTTGGAAAATTGGAACTTGTATGCATTGCTGGTGGGAATGCAAAATAGTACAGCCATTGTGGAAAGCAGTGTGGCAGCTCCACAAAACCCTAAAAGTGGTGTTGTTATCATATGACCCAGCAATTCCACGTCTATAATTTATTTAGAGATTTCTTTTCAGGGGTTTGAGAAATGATCTGACAGAATTTGCTTCCTTAGATTATGCATGAATAATTCTGTTTCATCAAATCTATAGTTGGAAAATAGAATGTGAATACCATGGCAAAAGCCAACCCCAGCTGGGAAAAGGGCCTTTTTAGAGTTCATTAGCTATAAATAGGTTTTAATAATGGGTCCTCTGATTCTAAATATGGTCACAAATGATTTACTCAGAATTCCATGGAAGAATTTCTGATCTGTTTTCATTGGCTGTAGTTTTCAAAGAAAAGCTTTTCACATAACAAACTAGTAGAAGGTTAATGGTCTAATTAGTACTGTCTAGCGGCAGAATAGAAAAGCTAGGGCTATACCGTTTTCTTTATCTATGTAATTGGGAAAGTGACTGAGATAGCTTTACATTGCATCTGTCATACTAGCTTACAAAGTCCTCATAGTCCTCTTTACGCAGTGTGTTACAGCCAAGGAACAGGCAAAATTAGAAGTGCTTAGAATGCTTTTGGATGATGGGCCTGAAAGTTCAGATTGATTTTTTTTTTTTTTTTAAATCTGCGTGTCCTCATTTTTGTCAGCTTCTGTGCTTGTTTGTTAAATATATTTAATCATGCATAAAGTAGATCGATGTAGAACCAATAATGTGGGTGGTCAGAGCATGAAACAGAAAACATCAGGATAGAGAAGTAGTTATTTTAGACAGTGGTGAATTAATGGGTATCTGCTCTACCATTTAAATGTTGTACAATGCTGTTGAGTCAGTTGTTGTTGTTATGTGCCGTGGAGTCGGTTCCGACTCATAGCGACCCTGTACAGGGTTTCCGAGGCTGTAAATCTTTACGGGAGCAGAAAGCCTTATCTTTGTCCCGCAGAACAGCTGGTAGTTTTGAACTGCTAACCTTGTGCTTCACAGCCTGATTCGTAACCATTATGAGTCAGTACTGCCCCTTAAAAGTTTACATTTAATCTCTTCAAGTTGAGTTTGTTTCTACTATCCTTTGAATGTGAAGCATGATTTTCAGCTTCAAAAAGTGGATGACTACATTTGATTTAAGGAGCTCTGATAGTATAGTGGTTACAAGTTGGGCTGCTAGCCTCATGGTCATCAGTTTGAAACTACTAGCCGTTCCACAGAAGATGAGCCTTTCTGCTCCCGTAAAGATTTACGGCCTTGGAAGTCCTGTGCAGGGTCTCTATGAGTCGGAACCAACTCCACGGCACACAACCACCACCATAGTTAATACAATTGTACTTTAAATTAATCTGTTCCCCAATTTTTAGACCAAAGGTCTGCCTACACTGTCTGCTTACATTAAATATACTAATTTTTCCATATGTATCTGATAATGTAGCTCTTCCAAAGAGCTCGTTTGGCATTGTGGGATAAGCACTGTATTGCTAACTGCAAGATCGGTGGTTCAAACCCGCCTGCTACTCCTCAGAAGCCCTGTACTAGGTTGCTATGAGTCAAAACTGCCGCAGCAGCACCTCACAACATAATGAAAAAGCTGATTGAATTTTCTGTTGCTCCAGATGGATTTCTTAAAGATTCTGGCATATGCAAATCAGCCAGGCATTTTTAATTGGTCATTGTTAAGTGCTGTCGAGTTGGGTCTGTCGCATAGAAACTCTGTATAGGGTTTCTGAGGAGCAGCTCGTGGTGGGTGTGAAGCGCCGATTTTGTGCTTAGCTGTCCAGTGCTTATTCTACAGCACCACATCAGCCCTCGTTGGTCATGCTTGCTGTTGTTAAGTGCTGTCGAATTGGTTCTGACTCATAGCGACCCTGTATAGGATTTTTGAGGAGCAGCTGATGGGTTTGATGTTCCAACCTTGTAATTCACAGTCCAGTGCTGATCCACAGTGACACACCAGAAATTCTAGTTGGTCATATAAAAACCCACATTTAGGGGCTACAAAATTGTGTGATGGTATGTTTCCCTATGTCCACTAGGTGGCAGCCTCGTAGTACAGGAGTCACAGAGCGATTGCTAAATAACAAGTGTACTGTTTTTGTTTAATGGAGCAAATGCTGCAGAAATGTAAGAAGGCAGAGAAACAGAGAGTCTCAAAATAGGAAAGTAGTCAAAATAATGGATCGCTTAGTTTAAAAGGAGTCCTGGCATGGCGCTATAGGATAAGCACCGGTCCGTAAGGTCAGTTTGGACCACAAGTGGGTGGTTGTAACCCACCAAGCTACTTCTTGGAAACCCTATACAGGGTTGCTGTAAAGAGCCTGTGCGCCTGTCACATAACTTTGCCAGTGTGAGTTGGAACTGACTTGAAGGCACTTAACAAGAAGTTAAGAAAGGGAGTAAAAACAGAAATGATTTAGTTTGGGAGAAAAAGAAGGAATTGAGGATCTATAGGACTCTGAAGTTGTAGAGCAAGCAGAGTGGAGATGAGGGAGTTGGGAAGCTGAAAGTATAGGTGGGTGTGATCCCCTGTATCAGTGGATTATTTGATGTCAGAAATGGAACATTCTAGGTGTAGTGGCATGCCCGTGAAGTAATCCCCGATAAGGTTATTGAAGACACTCTTGAGTAATGTCAGGATTTGGAATGGAGAGGAAAGCTAGGAACTAGCTACCAAGTTGTTAGATGCTGTTAATTTGGTTTCGATACATCACTAGTGACCGTGTATAGGGTTTCCCAGACTCAGAATCTGTATGGGAGCAGAAAGCTGCATCTTTCTCCCACACAGTTACTGGTGGGTTTCAGCTGCCAACCTGAGGTTAGCAGTCCAGTGCTTATCCTACACCACCCCTTAGTTATCAAGTAGTAGAGGGTGGTGTTATTGTTAAGTGCCATTGAGTCAGTTGCAACCCATAGCATCCCTGTATAGGGTATCCAAGGAGCAGCTGGTGAGTTTGAACTGCTGACCTTGCGGTTCAAGCTGACCTTAAGGTCGAGTGCTTATCCTGTTGTGCCACACCAAGACTCCAGTAGAGGGTAATGAAAGTAAATAATCAAAACTTCCAAAGGAAAGGGTGTTAAGTGTTCTTATATGAAGTAGGAAGAGGAGGACCTCCCCCAACCCCCCAACTGCAACTGACAGCCACTTTCTATATCCTTTCGCTTCCGTATTTCATATTGACTGACCCAACTTTCTTTTTCTCCAGAGCCCTTTATGTTGACTGTTATGTGTATGTTATGTCTACCCGTTAGAATATAAACTTCCTAAGGGACAACTTGTGTTATTTAGTGCTCTATCCCTAATACCCTGGAAGAAAGCTTGAACCCTAGAAGATACTCTACAAATATGTGAATGAATGTGAATCAGGGAAATGGGAAAATGTGGTCTTCATCCTCTGGCTGTGGGATATGGGAGATTAAGTGGCTTCCGTAAGGCAACTGGAGTCCTTGAAGAAAAACCAGCTTTAATTTATAATAAGAAAGTAAGCAAGTGCTCTGAGAATTAATTACAGATTTTAGGGTCTTGATTTATTGTGGAACCTGGAATACAGAGCTCACAACATTAGGACTCAAAGTGGGAGTTCGGGTAGTAATAGGAAGTTAGATTCAGACAAAAGAAACATAGAAAATACAGGTATGAGATAGGCATGAGGAGGGACGAAAGAACAAGAGAGGGTTGGATTTTCGGTAGTAGCTAAGGATAACAAGATAACAAGGCTACAAGAAATAAGTTACCTCTTACAAGCTATGTATCCTAGAGGAGTAAGAACCCTGACATGGATAGATAAGTGCACACCATCTTTATCACAGCATTATTCACAGTAGCAAATAGATGGAAACAGCTTAAGTGGCTTTGAATGGATGAATGGATAAACCAACTATGGTATATACATAAATGGAATAACAATGAATTCACAAAACATCTCATAAAATGGATGAACCTGGAGGACATTATGCTGAGTAAAATAAGTCAGTCACAAAAAGGCAAATATTGTAAAATCCACTATTAGAAAAAGTCAAGAAAGATTTGTAATTATTGTGAGGTGCTGTCTTGCTTGGCCCCCAACTCATAGAAACCCTGTGCATAGCAGAATGAAACGCTGCCTTATCTTGCATCATTCTCACAGTTGTGCTTGAGCCCATTCTTGTAGCCACAGTGTCATGCTATCTTGTTGGGGTGGGGGTGGGGGTCTTCCTCTTATTTGTTCACCCTCTGCTTTACCAAGCATGTTATACTTTTCAGGGACTGACCCCTTCTGACAACATGTCTAGAGTAAGTCTCGCCATCCTTGTCTCTGAGGAGCATTCTGAATATACTTCTTCCATGACAGATTTGTTGTTGTTGTTGTTGTTTTTACAGACCATTATGCTTTCAATAATCTTCACCAGCAACCATAATTCAAATACATCAACTCTTCTCTGGTCTTCTTTTCCATTTTCCAACTTTCACATGCATATGAGATGATTGAAAATACTATTGCTTGGGTCATGTGCATCTTAGTCATCAAAGTGACATCTTTGCTCTTTAACACTTTGAAGAGGTCTTTTACAGCAGATTTGTCCAATGCAGTACATGATTTGATTTCTTAAATGCTGCTTCCATGAGTGTTAATAGTGGATCCAAGTAAAATTAAATCCTTGACAATTTCAGTCTTTTCTCCATTTATCATGATGTTGTTTATTACTTCCCTTGTGAGCACTTTTGTTTTCTTTACATTGAGTTTTAATCCATATTGAAGGCCATATTTGATCTTCAATAGTAAATGCTTCAGATCGTCTTTACTTTGTGAAAGCAAGATTTATGTCATCTGCGTATTGCATGTTGCTAATGTGTCTTCCCCCAATCCTTATGTCACATTGTTCTTCGTATGGTCCAATTTCTCAGAGTATTTGCACAGCATGTGATTGAATAAGTATGGTGGAAGGATACAGTCCTTTACCTGATTTTAAACCCTGCAGTATCCCATGCACACTTTACCTGATTTAAAACCCTGCAGTATCCCTTTGTTCTGTTTGGATACCTGCCTCTTGGTCTGTGTACAGGTTCTGCATGAGCACAATTGAATGTTCTAGAATACCCATTCTTCACAGTGTTATCTGTTGTTTGCTATGCTTCACGCGGTTGCTTGCTTTTGCATAGTCAGTAAAACACCAGTAAGCATCTTTCTGGTATTCTTTACTTTTCTGCCAAGATCCATTTGACATTAGCAATGATATCCCTGGCTCCAAGTCCTCTTCTTCATTCAGCTTGAATTTCTGGCCGCTCCCTGTTGATGTACTGCTGCAACCATTTTATAATTATCTTCAGCAAAATTTTATTTGTGTGTAGTATCATTGATATTGTTTGTAAATTTCCACATTCTGTAGGTTCACCTTTCTTTGGGATGGGCACAAATACGGTTCCCTTCCAGCTGGTTGATCTGGTAGCTGCCCTCCAAATTTCTTGGCATAGAGTATTTCCAGCCCTGCATCAAATTGTTGAAATATTTCAGTTGGCATTCAGTCAGTTACTGGAGCCTTGTTTTTCAGCAATGCCTTCAGTACAGCTTGAGTTTCTTCCTTCGATATCATTGGTACGTAATTAGTGCTACCTCGTGAAATGGTTGAATGTCAATTTTTATGACATAGTGACTGTGTATTCCTTCAATATCCTTTAAATGCTTCCTGCTTCATTCAATATTTTGCTCATAGAATCCTTGTCCAGGCTTGAATTTTTCTTCAGTTCTTTCATCTTGAGAAATGCAGAGTGTGTTCTGTGCCCTTTTTATGTTCTAACTCCAGGTCTTTGCACATTTCGTCATACTACTTTGTCTTCTCGAGCTGCCCTTTGAATTTTCTGTTAAGCTTTTTTGCTGCCTCATTTCTTCCATTTGCTGTAGCTACTTTGTTTAAAAGCAAGCTTCAGAGGTCTTCTGACATCCACTTTGGGCTTTTCTTTCATTCCTGTTTTTTTAATGGCCTTTTGCTTTCTTTATGTAGGTTGTCATCCCAGAACTTTACAACTTGTCTGGTCTTCAGTCATGAATGTTAAGTGTGTCACATCTGTTCTTGAGATGGTCTATACATTCAAGTGGTATATACTCAAGGTCATAATTTGGGTCTTTTAGACTTGTTTTAATATTCTTCAGCTTCATCCTGAATTTGCATATGAACAATTAATGGTCTGTTCCACAGTCAACCCTTGGCCTTGTTTTGGCTGATAATAGAGAGCCTTCTTCATGGTCTCTTCCATTTGATTCCTGTATATTCCACCTGAAGTGGCTCATATAGATTGTTGTTGTTAAGTGCCGTCAAGTCAATTTCAACCCATAGCGACCCTGTATAGGGTTTTCAAAAAGCAGCTAGTGAGCTTGAACTGCCAGTCTTGTAGTTCATACCCACCTTGCTGTCCAGTGCATTAACCCACAGGCTCACATATATAGTCACCTTTTATGTTATTGTAAAAAGTGATGTGTAAAAAATAGTCATTGGTCTTACACAATTTTATTGTGCAATCTCCAGCCTGCTTTCTATCCTTAAGGCCATATTTTCCAACTGCTGATCTTTCCTCTTTGTTTCCAATTTTCACATTGCACTCATAAGTAATAAATGCTGTCGAGTCGGTTCTGACTCATAGCGACCCTGTATAGGGTTTTTGAGGAGCAGCTGGTAGGTGTGAACTGCTGACTGTGGTTCACAGCCCAGTGCTTATTCTACAGAGTCACACCAGGAGTCCATGTATGTATGTATGTATCTATATCTATCTATAAACATATACTTTTTTTTTTTTTTTTAATTTTGTATTGTGATTTAGGTGAAAGTTTACAGAGCAAAACAGTTTGTACACATTTTGTATCGTGACATTGCTTGCAGTGCCCACATCGTAACAACACTCTTCCCACCTCCTGTCTTGTGTTTCCCATATTCATCTGTCCTTCTTTCCTTTCCTTTCCTCTCTGATAGCCAGGCACCCATATGGGTTTTGATGTATTCCTGAGTGAGCAGAGTCTGGGTCTTGTTCCAATATAAAACTGCTTGAAATAATTAAAAATGGCCATGCTATGCCAGAGTATACTGGCCTTTAGTGAATATCTTCTCAGGAATAGAGGTTTGTTTTATATTTATAAGTCAAACAGTTTCCTTATTTGCTATGTAGAAAGTCATAATGTGATTATCTGCCACGGAATTTTTATGTAGGCTTTACTTTAATCACAATTTCAGAGCTGCTTTCCCTGACTTTTAATTGATGTGTATTCTACAAATGCAAACTGAGTAATTAGCTTAGGAAAACATTGTTATTGCTTTGTGCCATCAAGTTGATTCCAACTCATAGCACACTATAGGACAGAAGAGAACTGTGCCCATAGGGTTTCCTTGGCAGAAACCTTTACAGGAGCAGATCTTAAGGAGTTAATGGTGGTTCAAACCACCGACCTTTCAGTTAGCAGCCAAGTACTCTAACTTTGCACCACCTGTGCCCTTGAGGAAAACATTAGGAGGAGACACATCTCCCTCAAAGCCAAGTATAAGGCATTTAGATTACCCTTGTCAGTGCTCCTCTGCAGTTGAAGATTCACTGGTACTCCTAGTATTTGGAAATTGTGTTTGAGCTCTGACATAAAATAGAAGCATTGATCTGAATAGTATGAATATACTTTGACTGACAGCTAAGTACAAAGCTCAGTCCCTTGGCCTTCCCTGACCTATTGTTGTCGTAAAACAAACTGTCATGTAGCCTAGAGTCGAACAACTTGGGCCTTTGTCCATACACGTTGGTTTGGAAACCATTTGAATTTTGCCCTCTAAATTGGTGTAGTGCTAGTGATGCCTGTGTCTCAAGTGTTCCAGATTTGGGGCCCAAGTTGAAAGGAGAGAAGTGTAGGGAAGATTGTTGAATGTTTTGGAGAAGGTCAGTGAAAGTAAAGTACCATTGAAGATACTTGTCCTGCTGTCCTAACCTACAAAGCTCTTGTCATTATTTTTTATTATTAAATAGGCCCTAGCTGCTAAAATTGGGTTTTTGTTCACTGTTGTGGTCAGTAGACTTGAAGTTGGGGAATGAAGACCAAGTGGTCATTTTCAGGTGACCATTATCCTTGCATAAGTCTTAAGGACCGTGGGCCTCTACTTAAGAAGCAATTTAGGGAAGGTTGGTTGGTTGTTTTTCCCTTATGAAGTGTAAGTGAATAACAACATTTTATTAGAATTCTGAAAAGGAATCTGGTAGAGAAAGCCTTTACATTGACCTTGAATTCTAAAAGCAGGCTGTTGGATAAGGATGACAAAATAAGCTAAATTTATAGCTTGATTTAGCTCTGGATGTAGCTGTTTATTGGAATAGTTTAGTTATCCTTTATCCTTATTTATAATTCTCTGTATTGTAAAATCCTTAGTATATTTTTAGAAGCTGCCTGAAAGTAGCAAATGATTCTCTTTCTTTTCTTCACAGTTTTGGGGAATTTTGCCTGGTTCACCTGTTACTGAAGAGAAATCCTGTCATGTTCTTCCAGCACTTCATTGAGTGTATTTTTCACTTCAATAATTATGAGAAGCATGAGAAGTATAACAAATTCCCTCAGTCAGAAAGGTCAGTGAGTCAACTAGGATGGTCTCTTTCTCTTGGTAAGACTTGGGTCATACTCAGGAAATGTCCAGCTGTTTTGTGTAGGGACTCTAACCTAAGTGTTTATTGTGGCAGTCCTTGCTTTCCTTTTGTAAGAATAAATTCCTGAGGGAAGTTCCTGTAATGAACATTAGGCTCCTCACAGTGCTATGTGAAGCTTCTTTTTACCCATGCCC
Source organism: Chrysochloris asiatica (assembly GCF_000296735.1). Classification (NCBI taxonomy): domain Eukaryota; kingdom Metazoa; phylum Chordata; class Mammalia; order Afrosoricida; family Chrysochloridae; genus Chrysochloris; species Chrysochloris asiatica. The sequence continues at coordinate 6,086,450 of NW_006408676.1, read as the reverse complement.
ACATGATGCAGTAAAAGTGTCTTGTTTTGCCATAGAGAGAAGCGACTGTTCTCACTGAAGGGAAAGACAAACAAAGAGAAACGAATGAAAATCTACAAGTTTCTTCTAGAACACTTTACAGATGAACAGCGGTTCAATATCACTTCTAAAATCTGCCTTAATATTTTGGGTAGGTCTGGTGTGTTTGGAATAAAATGTGTTTTTAAAAGTAAAATTCTGTGTTGATAATGGACCCAGCTGGTCTGTAGCAAATGTGAACCTGCCAGTGCAGGAAGACCCTTGTCTTTGTTCTTCCTCCACATCTGCTGGCTCCAGCAGCAACTACTGCAGCCCAGATGGGCCCTCCCTGCACTATGATATCCCACTTCCCAGGCAGTGGTTGCGGTTTCCCAGAGACTGATCCTTTGTATTTTCTTTCACTGTGCTTTATCTCAGCATGCTTCGTGGATGGCATCCTTCCCCTGGATATGGAAGCCAATGAGTTACTCTCAGATACCTTTGAAGTCCTCAGCTCAAAGGAGATCAAACTTTTGGCAATGAGGTCTAAACCAGATAAAGACTTTCTGATAGAAGACGATGACATGGCTTTGGCCAATGTAGTTATGCAAGAAGCACAGAAAAAACTCATCTCACAAGTGAGTGTGGGAGTCTCCCCTAAGAATATGTCTGCTCTCACTCTGCTTCCTGTTTGCCTCTCAAGTATTGGTGGTGTGCCTGATTCTAATTTCAGTCTTTTGAATGGCTTTAACGCTCTTCTGTTGTTAACTGCTGCCAAGTCGGTTCCAACTCATAGCAACCCTGTATAGGGATGGCTGGTGAGTTTGAATTGCTTCCCTTGTGGTTAGTAGTCCAGTGCTTATCTTATAGTCCAGTGCACCACACCAGGATTCTGTACTAGTTGGTGTTTATTCTCAACCCATGTTTCTAGCTCCACCTTCCCTGTAAGCTTTAACCCAGTTCCACTGCCTGCGTGGATATGCCTGAGGTATCTCAAACTTACTGTGTCAAAACCAAATGAATCATCTCTTCTTTTCTTATGCTTCCCACTGCTGTCCCCACTCCAAGAAAAAAACTAAGTAAACAAGACAACATGACTTGCTTTTCCTTCTCCCATAGTCTGTGTTGTGGAGAATGGAACCATTGGTCACAAAGTTGTCCAGAAAAGAAACCCAGTGCTCTCCAGGCCAGAGTTTTTCATGCCAGGTGTTGGTTTTATTTGGCCATTTGACTCTGATTGATTTAGGTGAACAGCTTAGTTGCTATAGTCCCCACCCGGCCCATGTTTCTGTGTCTCACCTGGATTGTTACCTTGTATTCCCCACCTGACCTCTGAAGGTTTTTGACTCCAAAGATTTGGACTTTCTTCACATCTAATTTGGCAGATCCTGTCTGTTTTATTGCATGAATTCATGTCTAGTTTGCATCTCCGTTGGTACTGAAGTAATTTAATTTAAGCCTTTAACATTTCCAGCAATTTTCAGCATCCTTTTGTCCCTAGTTTGTTTCTATTCCAGGGCATGAATGACATTAATGCGAAAACAATATTTCTTAAATACAGATGTGATCATTTTATTTTCCTGCTTAAAGTAAGTTGGAGACAGATGAACAGCAGAGAGGAATGGGGGTCCTGCCTGGGATAAAGGAAATGCTTTATACCTATATTGTGGTGTTGGTTACTCAGTATACACTTTTTTCAGAACTCATTGAACTTTTCACTTAAAAGGGGTAAATTTTATTGTAAGAGTATATGTTACACCTCACTAAAAATGTCTTTAAGATGTAGATTGGTATCTTCCTGTTTCCTTTGAATCAGATCCTTATTCTAGTTCAAAGCTGTGAAACATACATCTTTCCTTATTTGTGCCATGCTTCCTCTACCCTTCCTCATCTCTCCAATCTTTACATTCCACATTCCACAGTGTTCCTTTGCACACTGGTTCTTCCTGGAGCACTGTTTCCCGCTTGCTTGTTTTCCTTTCCTAATTATTTCCTCCATGTCCTAGGTGTTACTTCTTTCCTACTCCCTTCCTGCCTGGGCATGCCTCCTTCATAGTGCAACTGTTGTTGTGTGCCATTCAGTGCTTAGTCGTACAACACCACACCAGGTTGCCAGAGCACCCAGTATATCTCTGTCTCATGCCACTTTCTGAAATGTACACACAAACGAAATGTACAAGCAAATGCAAGCAGGAACGGTTTCCTTCATTTCTGGGTCCGCTTAGGTAAGCTCTGTGTGTGATGCCAATGTGTTTGATAATATTTGAGTGAATGTATGTGAGCCACTTACAAAAAAAATTTATTGTAAAATATATATAATGGACATTGACCTGTTTAAACAGTTCTTTATGGTCCTTCATTAAAATTTATTTTTCATTTACATTGTCTGTTCTATACTGTCTTAAGTTCAAACACTATTGTGCAGTATGTGAAATAGCATATTCTTAGTAAATGCTGTTTAACAATTGTTTATTGTAGTAACCATGTACATAACAAAACATTTGACAGTTCCAGCCTTCACATCAATAGTTCAGTGATGTTGATTATAAACATCAAGTTGATTAATAATTATCTTTATCCAGCCCCAAATTCTACCATCACACTTAACCAGAAGCTCAATGTCTCCTAAACACTGAGTTTTCCCTGCCCCCCCAGTAGCCACTAATGCACGTGCCTATTATATAAATGAGTTCATACTGTATTTGTGCCTTTGTGACTGACTTGTCACTCATCCTGGTTTCCAGGCTATAACCATGTTGCAGCATGTACTAGGACTTTCTTTCTCTTTGTAGTTGTATAACATTTCATTGTATGTATGTGTCACATTGTGTTTATCCTTCATCTTTTGATGAACATTTAAGGCTGTATTCCACTTTCGTGAATATAGTGCTGTAATGAGCTTTGCCTATAAGTATCTGTTTGCATTCCTGATTTTAAGTCTTTTAGCTATGTATACCTTACCTAGGAGTAGAATTCCTGGGTCATATGATAGCATTTAACTCACCAAGCTCTTTTCTGCAGTGGCTGTACCATTTTACAATCTCACCAGCAATGGAAGAGGATTCCAATTTTCCCACATCCTCTACAACACTTGTTATTTTTAGTTTTTAAATGGGGTGAAGTGGTATCCTTACTGTGATTTTGATTTGCATTTCCCTACTCACTAAGGATCTTGAGCATCTTTTCACGTGCTTGTTGTATATTTGTACATCTTTAGAGAAATCTTCTCTCAATCTGTAGGTATCTTCACTATCTTGATAAAGTCTTTTGATGTACAAAAGTTTTGCATTTTTCATAAAGTCCAGTGCATCCATTTGTTGTTGCTGTTTGTGCTTTTGCTATTATATCTAAGAATCTGTTGCCAAAAAACAAGGTCTGAAGTATTATAGTACCCTAGAAGAAAGCATAAGTTTTTAGCAATGGATTCTTAGATATAAGCACAAACAACAAAAAAATGGATAGAATGGACTTTATGAAAAATGAAAAACTTAGAATACCTTATGTTTTCTTCTAGGAGCCCTGGTGTGGTACTGGAGGATAAGCACTTGGCTTGATAACCACAAGGTCAGCAGTTCAAACCCACCAGCCACTACTCGGAAACTTTATACAGGGTCATTGTGAGTCTAAACTGACTCCATGACACTTAAGAACAACAACAATCCTATTCTGCTAAGGGTTTTATAGTTTTAGTTAGTACATTTAGGTTCTTGCTCTATTTTGAATAAATTTTTGTATATGGTATAATTTATGGCTCCAACTTTATTTATACAGTGATCCTGTTGTCTCAGCACCATTTGTGCCTGAGTCCCTTGGGGAAAATCAGAAATATGTATGGGGTCATTCTCAGTGCTCAGTTCTATTCTGTATGTCAGTTAATCTGTATGTCTGTCTGTATACCAGTACCAGAGTATTTCGATTACTATTACTTCATAGTAATATAATTTTCAGATTGGGAAGTGAGAATCTTCTTTTGTTCTGATTTTTTTCAAGATTACTTTGCCTACTCAGAGCTCTTTGCAGTTCCATATTCATTTGAGGATTGGCTTTTCCTTTTCTGCACAAAAAGCTGTTTGAATTTTGATAGGGATTGCAGTGAGTCTGGAGATCACTTTGGTTTGTATTAACATCTTAACAGTAGTAAGTCTTCCGATCCATCCACAATGTTTTACAGTTTTCAATGTATGAGGTTTTTTTTTTTAACCTCCCTGGGCAAATTTATCCCTAGATATGTTACTATTTTAGATGCTGTTGTAATGTAATATATTCTTTTTTCTTCCCCTTTTCTAATTTTGCATTGCTGGTGTGTTAGAAACATAACTGATTTTTGTGTGTTGACCTTATATCCTGTCACTGTGTTGAAGTCCTCTATTAGCTCTAGAAACTTTCTTGTGGTCTTTGGTATTTTCTCTAGTTTTATTTCTTCTTTTTCAGTTTGGATACCTTTATCTTTCTTTCTTGCTTAGTTACTCTGGCTAGGACTTCAGAACAATATTGAATATGAGTGGTAAAAGTGTACATCTTCGTTTTGGTCTTTATCTTTGGAAGGGGATATTTTTCACACTGAGTATGTTAACTGTATTTCATAAGTGCCCTTTATCATATTGGGAAATTTCTCTCCTATTCTTAGGGGTTTTTTTAGTTTTTTTCTATCATGAAAGGGGGTTGGATTTCTGCATCAACTGAAATAATCATCTGGTCCTTTCTTTTGTTTTATTAATATGTTATATTACATTGATTGATTTTCTTATATTGAATCACCTGAATTGATTTTCCTTTAGCCAAGGTGTATAATTCTTTTTAATATTCTAGACTTGGTTTTGGTTTGCTATTACTTTGTTGAGGATTTTTGTTTCTATATTCATAAGGGATGTTGTTCTATAGTTTTCTTGTAGTGTGTTTGTTTGGCGTAAGAATAAGTTTGGAAGTTTCCATAAACCACTGTTTAAGACTATCCCTAAACTTACTGTTTGGTAAGGTTTGTATTTATTAGGTTTTCTATTTCTCTGCTCTTTATGTCAGAAACTGATAACACTTTAAAAAATTAGTTGTTTACAAGCAAGGAACATATGCCAAAACCCAAACCAAACCTACTGCCATAGAGTCGATAGACCTGCATAGGATGTCCAAGACTATAAATGTTTATGGGAGCAGACAGCCTCGTCTTTGTCCTTTGGAGAAGCTGGTAGGTTTGATCTGCCAGCCTTGCAATGAACAACCCCCAATGCCTAATTCACGGCACCACCAGGTCTCCTTTATACCTTTAAATAGAAGAAGTAATTTTCACGATCAGAAGGATAAATCTTGCAAATATGTGACTGACTCATTTTTAATTCTAAGAGATTTCTTATAAAACACTTATAGTTAGTGACCATTCTTAGTAAGTATTATCAACACTTGATCAAGTCAAGGTTGGACAAATAAATAACAATTTTCTAAATGTGTGCAGAGGTCACCAAAAAAGGGAACAAGAGATAAAAAGGTTGACTGCTCTTGCTTAGCAGTTTTCAGATCATTATCAGTCACAGAACAGGAAGACAGAATGTCCTTTGGCTAGCCAGAGAGGAATTAGTTTTCATTCCTAGAGGTAGGATGCTGAATGGAGGGGATGAATCTGGAGTCAAGAGTCAAGGACCTGTGATAGATCTGTGGAGGTTCAGTGCTTTTGTAAATTTCATCAGCATTTCGATTTATTTTTGTCATGTAGAAAATAGAAATAGTATGTATCCCCTTCCTACTTTACAAAGCCATTTGAGTGTTTTGAAGCTGTGCTTATAAAGTCTCCAGTACAGAAGTGGTGGTTTTTATGTAGTGCCAACATCAGAACCAAAAATAACATTGTATTGAATGTTGTTGTTAGATACCATGGAAGTGGTTCTAGCTCATAGCAACCTCATGTATAGCAAACTGAAATGTTGCTCCATCCTATACTGTCCTCTCAATCGTTGCTGTGTTTGAGCATGCTGTTCTAGTCATTGTGTCAGTCCATCTCGTTGAGGGGCTTCCTCTTTTTTGTTAACCAAAATACATGAGACAAAGACTCACCATCCTCGTCTCTAAGGTGCATTCTGGATGCACTTCCAGTAGAGATTTATTCATTCTTCTGGCAGTCCATGGTATATCAATATTCTTCACTAACACTGCAATTCAATATGTCAATTCTTTGGTCTTCCTTATTCATTGTCCAGCTTTCGCATGCATACGAGGCAGTTGGAAATATACCATAGTTTGGATCAGTAGCACCTTAGTTCTCAAATGCTACATCAGCTATACTGAAAGAATTAGTCAAGGAAATGCCAAAATTTGCTTAGAAGTCTAAAATGTATGCATCTTGGTTTGTTTTACTATAGGTTCAGAAGAGAAATTTCATAGAAAATATTATTCCAATTATCATCTCCTTGAAGACTATGCTGGAGAAAAGTAAGATCCCAGCTTTACGGGAACTCATGGCCTATCTCAGGGTAAGTGGTTCCCATGTACTTTTGGAGTTATACCCCACCAGCAGTCCACCACTGAGCATCTTTTGATAGATCACATAGTTAAAACCAACATTATCTTTCTTAGAAAAGATGTGTGTCAGACAGAAGGTGGAGAGTTTCATCCAAGTTGATTCTTTGCTTTTCTGTGCTCTTGGGGTTGTGAAAAGCTGACTTGCAATATAGAATATGATTCTGATTAGATTCAATATTTAGGTTTTCTCAACTGCAGTCAAGAACAGAGTCATCCTTTTAGCTCATTTGGGTGAAGGATAAAGTGAAAATTGGTCATCTAGTGTAATTTTAGGGTGTTTACCTTTAACACCTTTCCAAAGATGTGAGTACAGTTTTACTAAAGGTATACAAAACCGACTGCAAATACACGTTGACAGAGAACTTCCAGATGTTCAAGCCAGTCAGTCTCAGAAGAGGACGTAGAACAAGGGATATCATTGCTGATGTCTGATAGATCTTGACTGAAAGCAGAGAATACCAGAAAGATGTTGCCTATGCTTTGTTGACTACGCAGAGGCTTTCAGTTGTGTGGATCATGACAAGCTATGGACAACATTGCGAAGTATGAGTATTCTGGAACACTTAACTGTGCTCATAAGGAACCTGTACATAGACCAAGAGGCAGTTGTTAGAACGTAACAAGGGAACCCCGAACAGTTTAAAATTAGGAAAGGTGTGCAACAGAGTTGTATTCTTCCACCATACTTATTCAGTTTATATGCTGAGCAAATAATCTGAGAAGCTGGATTATATGAAGAAAAATGTGGCATCAGGATTGGAGGAAGACTCGTTAACAACCTGTGATATGCAGATGATACAACCTTGCTTGCTGAGAATGAAGAGTACTTTCAGATACTTACTGATGAAGATCAAAGACCACAGTCTTCGGTATGGGTTGCACTCAATGTAAAGAAAACAAAAATCCTCAACACTGGACCAATAAACAACATCCATATAAATGGAGAAAAGATTGAAGTTGTCAAAGACTTCATTTTGCTAAGAATAAACAATCAACACTCATGGAAGCAGCAATCAAGAAACCAAACAATGTATTGCATTAGGCAAATCTGCTGCACAAGACCTTTTTAAAGTGTTGAAGGGCAAAGATGTCAGTTTGAGGACTAAGGTGCACTTGCCCCAACCCATGGTATTTTCAATAACCTCATATGCTTGCAAAAATTGTACAGTGAATAAGGAAGACCATAGAAGAATGGATGCATTTGAGTTACGGTGTTGGAGGAGAATATTAAAAGTACCATGTCATGCCAAAAGAACAAATAAATCTGTGTTGGAAGGAGTACAACCAAGTGCTCCTTGGAAGACAGAATGGTCAAACTTCATCTCTCATACTTCAGATATATTATCAGAAGGTAACAGTCCCTGGAGAAGGATATCTTTTTTAAAGTGAAGGATCAGAGAAAAAAAGGAAGACTCCCAGTGAGATAGGTTGGTACAGTGGTAGCAGCAGTGATGAGCTCAGGTGTAGCAACCATTGTGAGGTTGGCTCAGGACTCGGCAGTGTTTCATAGGGTTGCTATGAGTTGGTACCAACTCGGTGGCACCCAACAACAACAACAACAACCTTTAACACTTTTGATAACAAGATCAGGAAATCAGCCCTGTAACAGCATACCACATAATATATGTTGACCCTAGTGACCATTGAAGGGTTGGGCTTTCTGTCTGTGAAGTTGTAGAACACCACATTCTCAATCTGTGCAGACCTACATGAAGACAACATCTTTCAACCAGAAGTAATAGCAATATTTTCCTTGTTTAACTTACCAGTTATTACCCTGTTCACATTATGCCTTTTTCTTCCTAAAAAAAAAGTTACATTTTCTTTTTGTTTTTGAGACAAGGACTAAAACAATCAACAAACACCATAAAAGCTATAGTCAAAAAATCAAAAAATTGTATTGAATTGGGCAAATCTGCTACAAACTTTTCTTTAAAGTGTTAAAAAGGAAAGATGTCATTTTGAGGACTAAGGCGTGCCTGACCCAGGCCATGGTATTTCAGTCACCTCATTTGCGTGCAAAAGCTAGACAATGAATATGTAAAACTGCAGAAGAAATGATGCCTCTGAATTATGATGTTGGTAATGAGTATTGAAAGTACTATGGACAGCCAGTTGTTGTTGTTAGTGGTAAGGAGTTGATTCCGACTCATAGTGACACTGTATAGGGTTTCTGAGGAGTTGCTGGTGAGGTTGAACCACCTACCTTTTTCGAACTGACCTTGTAGTCCAGTGTTTATCCTACAACATCATACCAGAACTCCAGAAGAATGAATAAATCTATTTTGGAAAAATGGAATGCTCCTGAGAAGGTGAGCATGGTAAGGCTTTGTCTCACATACTTTGGATATGTTATGTGGAGGGAACAGTCTCTGGAGAAGGTTATCATGCTTGGGAAAGTAGACATTAATGACTGAAGACCAGAAGAGTTGTGGAGTGACATCAAAAATATCATTCATGAAGAAAGCAAAACATCATTAAAAAGATGGGAAAGTACATTGTCTATGAAGAAAGCAAAATGTTGTTAGAAAGAACCTCACCCATAAAGAAAGCAAAATGTCATTAAAAAGACAGAAAAGACCAAAATGCATATCATAAGAGACTCTGAAATTTGCTATCCAGCCTAGATTTGCTAAATCAAATGGAAGAAATCAGGAGACAAAGAGCAGAACAGATAATTTCAAAGGACATTTCAAGAAGATAAAGTCACGTAATAAAATGTGCCAAGATTTGGATTTAGGAAATCAAAAGAGAAGAACATGCTCAGCATTTCTCAAACTCTATGAACTGAAGGAAAAAGGCAAGTCTCCACTTGGCAATATTGAAGGGTTCTATGACCACAATACAACCCTGTCGCACACCTTTCTTAATTTTAAACCATTCAAGCGTTCCCATGTTCTGTTCGAACAGCTGCCTCTTGGTCCAGGTAGATTCCTCATGAGCACAATTGAGAGTTCAGGAATATTCATACTTCACAATGTTGTCCATAGCTTGTCATGATCCATACAATCGAAAGCCTTTGTGTAGTCAATAAAGCACAGGTAAACATCTTTCTGATACTCTTATGCTTTCAGCCAAGATCCATCGGACATCAACAATGATATCCCTCATTCCACAGCTTCTTCTGAATCTGGCTTGAACCTCTAGAAGTTCTTTGTCAATGTATGCTTGCAGTCGTTTCTGTATTACCTTTAGCAAAACTTTACTCACATGGAATCTCAAAGAAATTGTCTGATGATTTCTGCATTCCGTTGGGTCTTCTCTCTCTGGAATGGGCACAAATATGGATCTCTTCCAATCAGTTGGCCAGATGGTTGTCTTCCAAATTCCTTGGCAGAGATGAGTTAGTGCATCTTGTGCCACCTCACTTTATTGAAAGATTTTAATTTTTGTTCCATCAGTTCCTGGTGCCTTGTTCTTTGCCAATTCGTTCGATGCACTTTGGACTTACTCCTTCAGTATCATTGGCTCTTGATCATATGCTACCTCTTGAAACACGTGGCATCATATGCTACTTCTTGAAACAACCTGTGATATGCAGATGATACAACCTTGCTTGCTGAAAGTGAAAAAGATTTTTTTATTAATTTTATAAATATTAAAATATTTACTGATGAAGATCAAAGAGCACAGCCTTCGGTATGGATTGCATCTCAATGTAAAGAAAACAGAAATCCTCACCAGTGGACCAATAAGCAACATTCTTATCAACAGAGAAAAAATTAAAATTGTCAAGGACTTCATTTTTCTTGGATCAACCATCAACTCTTATGGAAGCAACAGTCAAGAAATCAAATGACATATTGCATTAGGCAAATCTGCTGCACAAGACCTTTTAACGTGTTGAAGAGCAGAGATGTCAGCTAGGTGCTAGAAGACTAAGGTGCTCCTGACCCAAGCCATGGTGTTTTCAATAATCTCATATGCATGCAAAAGCTGGACACTGAATAAGGAAGACCGGAGAAGGATTGATGCTTTTGAGTTCTAGTGTTGGAGGAGAATATAGAAAGTGCCATGGGCTGCCAAAAGAACTAACAGATTCATGTTGGAAGAAGTGCAGCCAGAGTGCTCCTTGGAGGCCAAGGTGGCCAAACTTCATCTCTCATACTTCGGACATATTGTCAGGAGGGACCAGTCGCTGGAGAAGGATATCATCTTTGGTAGGATGGAGGGTCAGAGAAAAAGAGGAAGACCTCCAGCGAGATGGACTGGCAAAGTGGCAGCATCAGTGGGCTCAAGTGTAGCAACAATAGTGACGTTGGCCCAGGCTCGGGCAATGTTTTGTTTGCTATGAATCGGTACTGACTCAATGGCACCTAACAACAATGACAATATTGAATGGTGCAGAAAGCATCAAAAAAAAAAAAAAAAGATGTAAGGAATACATAGTGTATCAAATAGAAGTGGCCTATGTTCAACCATTATAAGAGGCAGCATATGATCAACAACCAATGGTACTGAAGAAATAGAAGCTGCACTGAAGGCATTAGCAAAAATACAGGCTCAAATTTGACAGAATGCTAATTGAAATATTTCAACAAACTGATGAAGCACTGGTGGCACTCACTCAGCTATGCCACGAAATTTGGACGACAGCTTTGTGGCCAACCGATGGAAAGAGATCCATATTTGTGTCCTTTCCAAAGAGAGGTGACCCAATGGAATGTGGAAATTATTGAACAATATCATTAATATCATATACAAGTAAAATTTTGCTGAAGAAAATTCAGAGAAACTATTGCAACAGTACATCTACAAGAACTGCCAGAATGGATTGATTCAGAAGAGGATGTGAAATGAGGGCTATCATTGCTGATGTCAGATGGATGTTGGCTGAAAGCAGGGAGTACCAGAAAGATGCTTAGTTGTGCTTTATTCACTATGCAAAAGCTTCCACGTTATTGATCATGACAAACTATGGATAATATTGTGAAGAATGGGTATTCCAGAACACCTAACTGTGCTTATGAGGAACCTGCACACAAAACAAGAGGCAGTCATCCAGTATACTCAATGATTTAAAATCAAGAAGGGTGTGCACAAGGTTTGTATTCTTTCACCATACTTATTCAATCTGTATGCTGAGCAGATAATCCAAGAAGCTAGATTATATGAAGAATATGGCATCAGGATTGAAGAAAGATTCATTAGCAACCTGAAATTTACAGATGATACAACCTAGCTTGCTGAAAGTCAAGAGGACATAAAATACTTAACTGATGAAAATCAAAGACTACAGTCTTCTGTATGGATTGGACCTCAGTGTAAATAAAACAAAAGTACCTACCACTGGATTAATAAACAGCATCCATATTAATGGAGAAAAGATTGAAGTTGTCAAAGTTCCTTGTGCTTGGATCCACAATCAACATTCATGGAAGCAGCCGTCAAGAAATCAAATGGCATGTTGCACAAGACCTCTTTAGTGCTCAAAAGCAGAAATGTCAGTTTGAGGACTAAGATGGTGCCTAACCTAAGCCCCCTGGTATTTTCAATTGCCTTCATATGCATGTGAAAGTTGAACAGTGAATAATGAAACATTGTAAAAGAATTGATGCATTTGTATTATGGTGTTGAAAGAGAATATTAAAAATACCATGGACTGCCAGAAGAACAAACAAATCTGTGTTGGAAGTATAGTCAGAATGTTTCTTAGAAGCCAGGATGCCAGACTTCGTCTGTCATACTTCAGACATGCTATCTGGAAGGACCAATCCCTGGAGAAGAACATCATGGTTTGTAAAGTGGAAGGTTAGTGATACCCCCTAGTGATATGGCTTGGCATAGTGGCAGCAGCATTGGATTCAAGCATAAGAATTGTGAGGGTGGTGCGGGACTGGGCAGTGTTTTGTTCTCTTGTGTGTAGGGTGTCTATGAGCCAGAACCAACTTAACGGCAGCTAACCACAACAATAAAGTAGAGGACCAGTGAACAACAGAATGAGCTGGATGGACTCGATGGCTAACAATGGTTTCAAACACAGTAACGATTGTGAGGATGGCAGAGCTTCATACATAGGGCCACTGTGCATCACACTAACTCAAAAAATAACAATGACTAGGAAATTTCACATTGTGTTTTGTCTTATAGGAATTAAAGGTGAGAAAGATAAGCTCTTAGAAAAATGAGAACTTGTTACTGTTTTTATATTTTTATTACCTTGTTTTGAACTTCTGGAAAGAAAAAAGAACTGCTTAAGTCCTAAGAGACCATTTCGACACTTGTGTGAGAATAAATCTGCCTCCTTATTTGAGATATATGCAGAGAATGGCTGCAGTGGTGCATTAATTCTGTAACGGTGTTTCTTCTTTTTTTTTTTTTTTTAATGGTTAAGTGCTTGAGTACTAGTCAAGGTTGGCAGTTTGAGCCCACTAAGAGGTACCTCAAGAGATAAATCTGCCGATCTGCTCTGGAAAGATCATAGCTTTGGTAATCCTGTAGAGCAGCTATGCTGTGTAACACATGGAGTCATTGTGAGTTGGAATTGACTTGATGGCATCAAGCAACAACAGTACTTGAAGGCAACTAACAACAGCTAAAGCTGCCTGAGTAAGACCTACTCTAGAATGATAGCTAGCCTTCTCCTCACTGGACTTCCCTTAGGATGGTGGTGGTTGGGTGCCGTCAAGTTGCTTCTGTCTCATAGCAACCCAGTACAGAATTTCCAAGGCTGTAAATCTTTATGGAAGCAAAAAACCTCATCTTTCTCCCAAAGTTCAGCTGGTGGATTCGAACTGCTGACCTTGCAGTTAGCAGCCTAACATGTAGCCCACTTTGCTACCAGAGTTCCTTGAACTTCCGTTATAGTTGGAGCTTTTTCTTCCCCCAAACACTGTTAGTCAAAATGGTCTCTTAGTAAACAGGTTTTGCCCCTAGCAACTCTCTGTAAGATCTGAGAATGATAAACACTTGCCATAGTAAAAGCTTCTCTGAAACCTCTTCAGAGGAGCCACAAGATGTGAACAGAGCAACAATTCAAAATTTCTGAGAGTCGGTGGGAAAGGTGGTGCAGAGAGCTGACTAGCTTTTAGATTGCACTGCTTCCTGTGGCTGACCCCTAAAGCCTTGTCAGAGCCAGGACAGCACCGTTTGTACCTACCTGCCAGACCTCTACCTTCACTTCTGACTGGCCTGCTTCACTTGACTATAAGATCTCCTGAACTGGTTGAAACCTCATGCCAAGCCAGACCCCCCAAATGCATTACTGTCCCCATCCCAGCCTTGGTCGGTTGGGGATGGGAAGGAGGTAGCAATTTGGGACAGTCCTGCTCCAGTGCAAGTTCTGTACTTGGCTAAAATTGCATGATTCCATGTCTCTTATTCAACCAGGAAGCTGAAAAATTGCATGTTAACTAGCAGATTGACATGAAGCTTTCTAAGAAATCAAAGCTATTTGTTAACATCGTGCTCACTTGCTTGTGGTAAATACACTTGTGGTGGTTGGTATTTCTTGGGAATTTATTACTATGATAATTAACTTGTAATAGGAATACTTTGCTGTCACCAAAGTAAATCTTTATTTTAAGCCCCAGGAAAATTATTATTATTTAATTTTATGTCTAAGAGTCTTTATTTTTTTATTCAAGAAAATAATCAAAGAATGCTGCTGGATCTGTTTCAGGAGGTGATGCAGGATTACCGAGATGAAATCAAGGACTTCTTTGCAGTTGACAAACAGCTGGCATCAGAGCTTGAATATGACATGAAAAAGTACAATGAACAGCTAGCTCAGGAGCAAGAGCTGGCAAATCAGCTAGATGTGAACAGGACTGCTGAAGAAGGGGCCAGCGTGGTACCAGCAGGGCAGGTAGGAAGAGACCCACCTTGGGCTTGATCTTGCTCTCCCGGCTGCTTTCTATAATAACTTTTTGCAACATTTCTCAGAATGCAGAAATGATCCAAGGTCAGTTTAGGTTAAACCTTTGTTTTGGGTTTTTTTGCCACTATCATGTTCATTTCTTAAGTGAGATAGACAGGCAGCTCCACCGTGGGCAGCTTCCTTTCCACAAGACTGTGCCATGTGAATTTGTCTGGAGCATCCTTGTAATAACAGTTGGGAAAATGTGTTAGTGCCCAGAAAGTGAGCTGGCAATCAGGTTATTTGATTATAGTGATTTTAGATAATTAACTTTCCCTGGGTGTTTTCATTTGTTTGCAGTGTTTCCCCCAACACACCCTCCTTTCTAGAGTATATTGTCACTTGGGGTATTTCTGGGTTTATCTGCTGCTCACTTTCAGAAGCAACGTATTCTCCTGCCCAATGAATCTAGACAGATCTGCTACATTAAAAAATGAAGACGACGACCTTACTCCTTTGTCTCCTTTAGTGCCACAATATCTACTGTGGCAATCTGCCAACAGTACTGTTTCTGAAGAGAAAGCTCTACTAGCTCAGGGCTGACATGTTTTTAAAATAGATTACTCACAGAGTTGCTCAAGCATGTGAAAACTCTATAGAAAACAAGAGTTAAAAGGTAAATACCAAATACCCTTTTATCTTCTCTAACAGGTTACTCCGACTTTAGAAAATATGCCAACTCCTGTTGGCCAAGAAAATGCAGCTGTGACTCCTGCAACACCAAGATCAAGCCCTGGCAGAGGATCTACACCGCCTTCACCTGACACTGGACCATTTAAGATGTTAATACCCAAAGCCAGGTATAATGCTGGTCAAATCTCAGAGGACCTGCTGTTGCGCACCAGGTCTTTTCAGTGTGGGTCCTCTGGGTGAGAGCGTGTGCAGATGAGTGGTCCAGTGGAAGACTGGGATAGTGACTGTGCTGTGTTTACTCTCACTTGGTACAGGGTCTGCAGTTAGAAAAATTAACCTTGGGGGCTTTTTCTCTTCCACAGACCTATGTCCCTGAGCACCATTGCTATCCTGAACTCTGTCAAGAAAGCTGTGGAGTCAAATAATAGGCATAGGAGTCGAAGCATAGGAGTGCTGCCTTTCAGTTTGAATTCTAGAAGTTCAGGCAAGAGCCACAATCAAGGTATGCCTCTAGGTTAGCCCCAGGAAAGTCCTAGAACTCCTCCTTGGTCTTCAGTCTCCTGATGGAAATAGTGAGATCATGCCGATTAAAGCACCTACAGAACAAGCTTGCTTGTCATTCAGTGTCAAGTGGTTTTTACTTCCTTATTGTTAAGACAGATAACAGTAATTGGGACTTGGAGTTCTAAGCAATAAAGCAATGCATATTTATGATGAAAGATTTGGAAAATTGCACAAAAAGTAAAACTCATCCGTAGCAGTTAAATGTTTATTCTTCCAGTCTTTCTTAGCACACTCAGGTATGTATGTTTTATGTGTTAATTATAAAATGGTGATCATAGGGTGCGTCGCATTGCACAATTCTTCTTACAGTGACTTTATATAGCATTTTGTCTTGTGGAAGTATTGTAACTACCCTCTGCTTGAGATGTAGGTGCTTTCCAGTTTTTATGGTTTATGATTTTATTTTGTATAATGTCACAGTGAACATCCTTGTACATAAGTTTGTATATATGTAACCATTAGGGTTAATTTCCAGAAGGCAAAAGCTATGAATATTTGAAAATGTCTTCCATGATTCATGCCCAATTATACCTTCCTAAGGGACATTGGGTTTGTAATGGCTTTCTTTCTGAGTTCTGTAGATCAAGAATGTCATTGTTTGATTGCTGTTTCTTTGAATCATGGTGAGGATGGACTGTTTCCCTCATGTGTCATGTATTTGTGTTTCTTTTGTTATTGCCTCTTTACAGAAACACTTCAAATATTGAGAGTATTAACTTTGTTGTATATCTTGGACATTTCTTCTCACATGATTATATTGCTTTTTGATACTGTTTTTGTTGTGTTTGGGACAGATGACAGTGTTTTATGTTATCCTAGGCTCGTCTTACAGCTTGAACCAAGAGTCTCGTGGTTCTGTGGATCCTGTGACTAAAAGAGCAATCAGCACCCCTGACCGTAAGTAACTGCTGTGAGGTTACAACTCCTCACCCTAGCTCATTATGTATTTGCTGGAGTTAAAACTGATACAAGACAGTTCTTTCAGGTGGATAGACTCTCGATACTCACATGTTAGTTCATTATATTAGTAGTAGACTGAATGTTTCATAATTATATTACCTCACTTGAGCACTTCCTGAATGTCAAGCCATCTTTCCAGTGTTTATACATTTAAATCTCAACCATCCTGTGAAGTGAGTATTAATGGTATCCTTATTTTACAGATGACACTGAGGCCCAGACAAGTTTTAAGTTGCTTCCCTTGTCAGTACAGATCTAGAGCCAGTCATGAGGCTCAGGTGTCTAAGGGTGTTCTGGTCTAGAGGATGATCAGATGTTAGCACTAGAAGGTACCTTGTATGTTACATAGTTCCACTCCTGAGGAAATGAGACTCGTAACTCAGTGGTGTATTCTAACAGTGCTAAAATAGTAAGCAATGCATTTACTCCCTAGTGGTATTTTGTTATACCTTAGTTTTCATGTGAAGCTGGAAGTATAGAATATTTTTCCCATTAAGCCTTTATAATAAAAATATATTTTTATTGTCTCAAAGTCCATAAAAGCCATTCTTTTCAAATAATTAGTATAGCGATTGTCACTGCCTGAAACCTGTTGTCTGCTTTCAAGATCCTGCCTGGTGTGTCTTCCACGTTACCCCCTGTTCTTTATCCCCCACTGCTCACTGCTGCTTCTTCACTGTGTACCATCCTCTGAGTATCTGCACTGAGCTGTGCTCTTCCTGCCTCAGGAATACATGCCATCTTGTCATCCTAAATCCAGACCCGCAGAGTAGATCAGGGCCCTCTTCACTGGGCACACTGACCTTCTCAGCAGTTCTTACCACTCTGCTCTGTGCCTTCACAGTGCTAGAACATGCTAGATGTAAAACAGGTAGTTGCTAAGGGACCCCAAAGGATGGCAGAGCTGAGCTTGAACTCAGGTTTTCTGATTCCATGTCTGGGTTTCTTTTCAGCCTTGTTTTTGTCACCATGTTCTTATGTGTGAGAATGAGAGGAGTGGGAAGATGTTCTCCTTTGTGACCCTTGTAGCATCAGGAGTGAAGCCATTCACTTAGTCCTACCTTCAGTCAGTAGACATTTAGTGAGTGCCTCTTGTGTTCCACATACTTGCCTGTTGCTATTACCCTGTGGTGCTGTGAGCTCTTAGAATATTTAACAGGTTATAGATCATTTTTAGGTAAATTACCATTTTAAGGGAAATTAATGAGCAGACTTCTCAGCATACCCCTCTCCTCAGATGATGACTAAATCATAGCACTTTTTATCATTATAGGCAGTGAGTAATGTTTGGTTCCTCTATATTGAACAGGTGTGCTATTAGATATGTAAAAATTCACCTTCTTTCAAATGTAGATGTTGTCTGTCTGTTCTGTGCTCCTGACTTGGAGCACCAAGCACTTCTATTCTGGTGGTTGGGTACCATCTGCCGTAGGAGCAAGAAGACTGGTTCTCGCGATGGCTCTGTTCCCCCAGAGCCTCTGGCTTCCAACTGTGGCTGGTTTCCCAGCAGCATGTGCCCCTTGGCAGAGACCCCTGACTGGGTATGGATGTTGCTTTAATTTGCACATACGGAGCTGTTCAGTGAGACCAGACACAGTGCCATCAGATCAGTCACACACTTGTTCTTTCTATAGTCTCTTAAATGTAAACTTCCAGCTGATGCAAATTTGGGGTATGTCCCTTTATTCCGGACCAGGAAGCACTGCTTTAAGAAGGGTATCCCATTAACTTTCTTTTCTGGGAGAATTAATGTGATAACTTAGAAGAACCCAGTTCTGTTTTCTCTTATTTATAAACACAAGTGCTTTTGATAGCTCTATAAGGTCATGTGAGGATGCCTGTCAGGAAGTGCTGTCAGCTCTACAAAGCTAAACAGGAAAATGGTGCCCAGCTCAGCTATTCTGCACACCAGTGTTATTCGGCATGAACACAGTGGTTTTGCTAAGTGGAAATTAATACTTTTCAGAGGTAGGATTTGTACTGGAAACCTGTTGGGGGAGGGGAGTTAGCATATGCCTCTTATTGCTATAATTAGGGCACCAAAAGGAGGCTTTTTGCTTTTGATTCTAAACACAGTAGACCAAGGGCTTGGGAGCTACTGGATAGGTACTTGGTAAAGTTCGGTAACAATTACCCACTGCCTTCAAGTTGATTCTCACTCAGAGCAGCTCTATAGGACAGCGTCCAACTGCTCCCGAGGGTTTCTCAGGCTGGAAATCTTTATAGGAGCAACAGCATCCTCTTTCTTGGAAAGCCTGGGGGGGTTTAAACCATAGCAGCCCAATGCTTACCCCACTGGGCCACCAGTGTTTCTTTGATAAAGATTATAGTCTTGGAAACACTGTGGGGGAGGGGGAGTTCTACTCTGTCCTATAGGGCCCCTGAGTCAGAATAAACTCAGCAGCAACAGCGTTTACAGAGGGGAATTCACGTGGAAGCCTAAGGAGAGAGACCTCGCGGAAGTGGTAATCTGCAGAACCAAGCTCTTTTAATGGTAGTGATAAAAAACTTCAGTAGCTATTGGTGTGTTGTTAAGTGCCGTCTAGTCAATTCCTACCCATAGCGACCCCTCTATAGGGTTTCCAAGGAACAGCTGGTGAGCTTGAACCACCGACCTTGCAGTTCAAACAACTTTGTAGTCTGACGCATTAGCCCACAGCACCACAGCAGGACTCTTACAGGTGTGTAGCATTGCAGATATGCCAATGGGTCTTACAACAGGTTAAAGACACATGACTGTGTAAGGAGGTGGCAGTTTGTGGGAGAAATGTAGCAAGGATAAAATTTATTTTATAAATGTTCTTACAGCAAGAATTTTGTTGTTGTTAAGTGCCATAGAGTCAGTTCTGATGCACAGTGACTGTATCTAGAGGTTCTGAGGAGTGACTGTTGAGCTTGAACTGCCGACCTTGCGGTTCAAACCAACTTCACAGTCCAGCTCATTAAGCCACAGCGCCACATACCAGGACTCTTACAGAAACGATGGGGGCTTTAAAAGTGCAGTGTACTCTGCAACAACCTCGTGGGACCTGTACCAAGTTTTAGGCTGCTACAGTGGGGGGATGGAGGGGTGTTGTGCACAGGTAAGTGAAAAGAGTGGACTTACTGAAGAAACAAATATTATTACAGTGTAATTTGGTAAGTTCCACTAAGGCACATATGCAAAATGGTACAGGCCCATGACACAAAACAACCACTAGGGGAAGACTTTAGAATCTGCTTCGGAATCTCAGTCTCAAAGAAATTATACTGTGTTGTCAGATCAGGGGGAACTCCAGGCAAAAAGAACTGTGCTTGGAGACCCAGGTTGGCAGTCCAGGGCATGCTGAGAGTGGCAAGACCGAGGTGCAGTGAGTCCCGGCATTTGCATGCCCCAGTGAGTCTGTAAAGGCAGGTTGGGGGCAGCTTGCATCAGACTGAAGTTGGATTTTAGGTCTTCCACAAAACACTGAGCCATCTAGGTGCTTAAGTGGGACTGTAACCTTACTGTATCTTTAATTAAACATCACTCTGGAGTTCTGGTGTGATGCTGTAGAACAAGCACTGGACCGCTGTCCACAAGGTTGTTGGTTCAAACCCACCAGCCACTCCTTAGAAACCCTATACAGGATTGCTATGAGCCAGACCAACTTTATGGCACTTAACAACATACCAGGTCACATGGGGATCATAGCTATTTAATAATAATCATTGTCCTGTATTTCTTCCTTGTTTAGCTTATACCAGGTATTGTGTTATAAGCACTTTACATGAATAATCTCACTCAAATCTAACAAGTACCCTCTGAGGTAGATACATTGTTATCCCCATTTTTCAGGTGAATAATTCACACAAGCTCACCAGCCACTCCTCGGAAACCCTATACAGGGTCACTATGGGTCTGAACTGACTCGGTGGCACTTAACAACTACAAGTTCACACAACTAGTGAGGCAAAGGCAGAACTCAAACCCAGAGTCTGATTCAGAGTCTGTGTTCATTCTTAAATACTGTTCTACTGCCTCGTGACAGAAGCAACAGAGTCCATAAATGGGAAACCACAGTGATATATCAAGGGTGAGATACACCGAGAAGTGCACAGAGGAGGACACAGAATGAATCAAGAGAGACTTGAAGATAAAACATACAGGACTTGGTTATGGATAGATGTGAAGAGGTAGCTAATGATGTTAACCACAAACTCAGCAGTTCGAATCCACCATTTGCTCCATGGGAGAAAGATGAAGCTTTTTGCTCCTGTAAAGATTTACAACCTCAGAAACCCTATACAAAGGCATGAGTCAGAACCTGCTCCACCATGCCTGAGATAAGAACAAAGGAGGAACATGTTGAGGAGCAGAGGTAATGAATTGGTGAAGTGTCTTCAGGGATTCCAGATGAATACAGCAGGAATTATAGAACTAGAATTCAGGAAAGATCTGTGCTTGAGTTGGGGGGTCATTGACAGATAAGTAGTAATTGACATGAGAGTGGATGAGAAAATGCGGAAGACTGTCATCAGTAAATACTTAGGGCCGGCAAAGTATTGTAAGTAGGGGAGTGATAAGAAAAACAGGAAAATCAACAGAGATCAGTGCCATGTAAGAAAAGGGAGTGAGTTTCAGGAGGCCTGTGCTATTTAAATCCAGAATACTCTGTACTGGTGGAGGGTGGAGAGACTGAATGGAAACTGGCAGAAAGTCTTAACTGACCTTGCTCATTTGACTTTCTCTAATGTTTGTACCAATTTTTTACTCAGTAGTATTTTCCCCTTTACCTAGGAACCATCAGTGAGATCTCATTTGGAGCAGGGGTTAGTTACATCAGCATATCACGGACTCCTTTTACACACAAAGGCAAGTTACCAGTGCTGCCCCTTCCTGTCTGGCACATTGCCTACTTGGGGAGCCTAGAAAAAACTGAATTTGTGTTTGACTCCCTTTCAGATAAAAGTGAAGTCCAGAGTCAAGGAACTGATATACTGTGTTTATCACTGCCGGATAAATCGTAAGTCTACTAAGAGTTCCTTTTCAGGTGAGTGTTTTCTTAGGATTTTTCTTTCCATTTCAAAATAATGGTATCTTTTCTTTCCCTAGGCCTCCACAGCCTCAGCAGTGGAATGTGAAATCTCCAACCAGAAATAAAGACAGCCCAGCCCCCAGTAGGAAGTCCCTCCGAAAGACCCCCCTGAAAACAGCCAACTAAACATTGCATTCCAAGGAGTGGCCTGGAAAAAGGACATTTAAGGAAAGTTTGTTTCATGCATGTGGAAAGAAGTGCAGCTGTCTTCCACCTTACTGATGCTCTTATCTTGGAATACAAAACTTTTCTTGATGATTCCAGCACTCTTATTTACTATGTTTTTAGCTGACAAATCTTTTATATTTCTCTTTGTTAATTAATGTGGTTAAATTGTAAGATAATAAAAGAGCAGTGTCAGATTTAGATTTTCTTATGCCTAAACTTCAGCTATTTAATAACTTTATTCCATTTGAACGTGTCGAGTAAATTCCAATAAGCTATATTCCATCAATAAAGATTAAGCAATAAAAACAGCCCTCTAATATTAAGAGTCTTTCTAATTTTAGAATAGGGTTTTTATTGGTAGTAATTTTAATTTTACATAAAGTGTTTAAGAAGAGAGAGATGATCTTTTCTGTTGGTGGTGGTTATGTACGGTTCCTACTCATAGTGACCTTGTATAGGGTTTCTTAGGCTATAAATCTTTGTAGGAGCAGAAAGCCTCATCTTTCTCTCGAGGAACAGCTTGTAGTTTTGAACTGCTGACCTTGGGGTTAGCAGCCTGACTTCGTTCGTTCTGTTTGTCTTTAAGATTTGGCCCATTTACCTTTGTTCCCAAATAAAAGTTGTCTCCCAACAACAAACATAAATACAATACATACTTATTTTTTTAAAAAAGGCTTCGTGTCTCTTATGCAGAATAGCCCAAATGCTGGCTTGTGTAGCATTCAAGGACTGCTGCCATATGGTGGGACACTTGTAACCTGGTGACCCATTGTTGTTGGTAAGTACCATCAAGTTGGTTCTGCCTCATAGCAACCCAGCATAGGGTTTCTGAGGAGCAGCTGGTGGGTTTGAACTACCGACCTTTGCTAGGTAAACTGAAAACACTTGTATGTTTGTTTTGTTCAAGCACAATCAGTAATTGCTTCCTTTTATATCCTAGTATTAGAGAAACAGAAAAACAGAGTTACTTTTGTAAATAGATGCTGAAATACAAATGTGATAACTGGCTTTGAGGGATGGAATGTCATGCTCTTCTCCCCTGTGTGCACTGCCCCACACCCCGGGCTTCACTGAGTAGACTGATAACATAGTTCAGCACCGGTCTCCCTGGTGTACAGTGTACCAGTCTCTCTCAACCTGGTCCACTTGAAGTCAAATAGGTGAAACCCAATAAATGAGTAAATTAAAAACAATGAGGCTAAGTTGATTTTTTTTTAAAAGCTTTTATAAATGAGGTTTAACAAAAACCAAGTTATAGGGGTGTTACTACAAGTTTGTAACATCTATGTACAACAACATCCATACCAAAGGCCAAAATAACAGCCTTGTGTAAAAATAGGTCTTTTGAATCATTAGTCACATTCGTAGGAATACATTTTTCCTTTTCTGTCTACATTTTTATAGTAATAGGCAACTATTTCCCAGACTCCACATTTCACGTCTCTACTTTGTCACACCCAGTTACACATGGCACGAGGGTAGAAAAGGCTTTAGTATAGAAAAGGGTGAGGCAATAAGGTGATCCTATCACTATGGCAACCAAGATGAAAGCTAGAGTGTGATAACCCCCTGCAAAGAGGAAGGGAAGCACCCTAACCTACAGAAGAGGTGAAGATGAAGGGATAGTCTTAATTCTGTGCATTCAAGATGCAAATGCAAACGGTAGGTACCATTAAGCAATTACAAGTTGCCCACACTGCTTCTGCCAAATATCCCATGACAAAGTATTTCACATAACTTAGAAAAAAAGTCTCAAAAAGTCAATTTTTAAAAAACTGTCAAAGCATTACAAATTAAGACACAAAGTTTTAATCACAAGATGACTACAGTCTTCTATATAAAAGCCGCCTTTTAAGTGCACAATGGAATTACTGGCACTCCTTTTGAGAAACTCATTGCTTCAAATCACATCATAAGCCTTAACACAGTATTTGACCCTCAGAACATCTACTCTTGAAGAACAGAGGTTTTGAATAATGTTTCTCATGTTCCCCACAAAGAGAGCAGTGTCTCAGGCAGGTAAAATTTAAAAATCAGATCCAGAAAACTGCTTTTGATTTAGGCATTTTACTTTCCTCACCATCAGGCCTTTTACCTTGACTGCACCATAATATTCTTCAAAAAGCTAGACTGGCTGCCACCTTTTAATGGTTTATTGTGTAATGAGACAGACCCTATGGTCTTCATGGCAAAGAAAAATAATGACATTAATTTTCTTTAAAAAATAGTATAGTACTTGATAGACTTGATTTCAAAATTGCCAGTGGCCTTCAATCTTACAAAATACACAATATTAAAAATGAACTTAAAAAACAAAGCACGGTAGTTGCTTATTTTGTGAACCATCTACAAATATAAAAGTGGAGCTCTGTCACAAGACTGGGAAGCCACCTGGAAACCACCCAGCTTTCCTGAAACGCCCACCTTAGAACTGACCTGGAATGAAGTAAGTGGCGTATGTCACAGGAGACAGAGAATTAAAGCTGGCCAGGACACAAAGGCATAGGGCTCTTGAGGAAGAAGTGGACACTTTGGCCAATACTCGAAGGAAGTAGTCTATGCCACTATAGAGGGGGATGGTACGTAGCTCAATTCCAGGAGTTTGCCTGAAGTGGTTTGGACATGGGCATCTAAGAGCTTCTGGGTGGTCTTTGGGAATAGGTGGTTTTCGTAATCTAAGGAAGACGCAGTCCAAAGCTATCCTGAGAGCTCCTTGTATTTCTTTTGAAGAGCTAGTGTAGATTTCAACACTGTAAATGGAAGTTTTTAAAGGTTTCCTAAGCAGCAATGGTTTGGTGTATAGATGACAGAAGTTCTCTTGTGAAAAATGCTAAAACTGATGTGGAAAAAGGAATGTTCCAGTAAGCCTCCTTGAGCGGATTCCTTGGGTAAAGTACTCTAATCATTGATATTTTCCAATATACCTAATACTTTGGAAGTCCTGCCTACAGTTGAAAGCTTTTAAAAAAATAGGTTATTTAACATTGCATGACAACATATTTACAGTTTAAATAGAAATTTCTTATCAATAATCAAAATACATCTTTTGCAAAAATTTAGACTGTAAAATTTTATAAAGACACATAGAAAAGCAAAACATAATTTTAGTACCATTTCAAATTTAGCCTAAGATGAAGGTCTTCTTTAAATACTGAAACCCTCATGGACACTCATTCCTACAGACCCTTTTTCCAGCAAGCATTCTACCTCTTGATTTTAGTTGTTTTTACAAAATGTTGATCCAGAAATATTCTCCAATATAAACACTACAACACTGCTGTAAAAAGATTTAACAAGAAATTTTGATGTTTAAACCACTCAATTGTGTGCAAACCTCTGGGTCTATCCGACTCAAGCTCCGCTGCTTGTTTCCTGCAGGGGTGCAAGCTCTTGTTTCCTACTGCTGGCTCCAAGAAGCAACTTCATCCTTCCCTCACTTTGAGCTCATACTAGGTGATGAACAACTAGGGGCAAATTGCCTTAACAGGTCTTCAGTGTCCAAACAGAAAGCTTATGTGAGCAGTATTTTTAAAGTCACCATAATACATGGGAACCAAACTTAGTGAACATCATGATTTTTTCCCTTGTGATTATTATGCCCATCTTGAGAAAATTCTTCTTTTCATGTGACTTGTTAAAGAATAAGAAAGGAGTAGTGGTCAACTTTGGCCAAAAACAAAAAAGCAGCAGCAGCTTTTGCATGAGTGTCTAGCTTTTTCCAAGTGCACTTTGCTCATAGGTTGCTCTTAATAGGAGTTTCTAGTAGAGGTATTTGCATGTGTTCTCTTGGCCATACTGTCAGATTTTAGATCACAAATGATGACTTATGTCGGAAGTCACCCTGCAAAAGAACACACAGTTACAACAAAACCCTCTGCTAATCCACCATCAGCACCCCCAGTGGGAAAGGAAAGATCATGTTCAAATAAATCTAACAGTGGTTTCACCATTTCTTTGAAGAGACCTAGAGCAAATTTGAAATTAAGTGAAATAATTTAATAAAGTACAGCTTGCGAATTATAAGTTCCATTCAAGTGTGGGAATACCATTGTGAAGGGATAAAGTGCAGAGTCAGCAGTAAACCTTGGGAATCTTTGTCTTGTGGGACCAACTTAGTTTCCAAGTAGGAATAACATTTTCCCTGCTGGGCACACCTAGATTTCGAGATCTTCTAAACCATGTCTCTCTTACCTCATCATCTGTCCTGATGTAGTTAACACCATCAGCCTTCCCTGGGTTCTTATAGCTGTGAACAGGAGAAAAGGCAGTTCAATGACTACTGGTTGTCATATTAACACCAACTTGAACTCTGATTTCTTTGTAAGGCAGGCTACCTTTCTCCGTCCTGTTTGTTGATGAAGTAACCACGTCTATAGGCACAGCAGATACCCACGGTTATCAGGGCCAGTACTACAAGGACAACCAGGACTCCCCCAATAATTCCACCGATGTTCAGGTCATCTGAAGAAGAGGAGGTTTGATGGAAGAGATGATGTAAAACACTCTGATTCAGTTCCTTCACCTATCCTAGCCCTCCCTGCGCAAACCCCCACCCCCGCCCCTGCCCCCGTGCCTATTCCATCCTGGAGAACACTTAAGATCTTTCCAGCCTAAAATCCCATGACCCCTGATTTCACTTAGGAAAAGTACTGAGACATTCACTGTTGAAAGGCAGTTAATACTATATTTTATAAACAGGTTAAAAATCCCTCTGGCTAAAGTTTAATGATCTTCTAGGTAAATCCCTGAGAATACTAATGAAGCCAAATGGTAAAAAAGGAGCTGGTTTCAAGTATTTACTAGAGAAAGTGTTTTACAAAAGTACTTACATGTAAAAATAGGTGGGAACTTGCCCACTCCACTGCTGCCTGATCTGAAAGCCAAAAGCTCTCTTAAAAGAAACCATCTTGATTCCAATCAAGTCAGCCTCTCCTATTTCATTTCTATATTGTAGACAATGGGGTCCTAATGTGGGGCTGCAGGATATGTACTAGAATACTAACTGCTAGGTTGGCAGTTCAAACCCACCTCAGAAACTATCCAGTGTCAGAACCTACTCAATGGTACTTAGCAATATAGTAGGTAAAGGGATTCCTGAACCCTATGAAAAAATATGTAAAGAATATATCAACAAAAATCACTTAATATGAAGTTACTAAAGTTCTCCCTTAGCATAATGTTATTAGGTACTACTGAATTGGTTTCAACTCATAGCAGTCCTGTACGGGGTTTCCGAGGAGCAGCTGGTGGGGTTTTAACTGCTGACCTTGTGGTTTACAGTCCAGTGCTGATCCTATAGCACCACACCAGGAGTCCTAGTGGTTCTCAAATGTGTTATGGATTGAATTGTGTCTTTGTTATCTAGTGCTACTATAACAAATACCATCAGGGATGATTTTTAACACAAGTTTTTCCTAAGTTGGTGGTGGTGGTTATGTGCTGTGGAGTCAGTTCCGACTCATGGCGTCATAATTTAGGAGACTTAAAAGTCCAAATTCAGAGTGTCAGCTCTAGGGGAAGTCGGTTCAGCATTGCTTGGAGATCTCCATGTGTCTTGGCATCAGTTTTTCCCTGTGTGGCACTGTGGGATAAAGCACTGGATTGTAAAGTCGGTTTGAACCATTAGGTTCAAGCTCATCAACTGCACCTTGGAAACCCTATGTTGTTACGGGCTGTTGAGCCGGTTTTGACCCAAAGCAATCCTGTATAGTGTTTCTATGGAGCAGCTGGTGAGCTTGAACCTCCGACCTTGTGGTTCAAACCAACTTTGCAGTCTGCATTACCCCGCAGTGCCACACCAGGGTCACTATGAGTCTAAACCGACAGGACAGCACTTAACAACAGGAGCTTCACAGTGCAGGGACCCCAGGTGTAAAGGATGCACTCCACTCCCAGCACTTCTTGGTGGTAATGGGCCCCTCTGAGCTCTGCTTGCTTCTTTAATCTCCTTTATATCTCAAGAGATTGACTCCCTCAAGATCTGGCCTCTAACAGCATATCAGTAGGATTTACAATACATAGGATAATTACACCAGACAGGGCTGAGTCATCATAGAGGTGGTCACACCATTATATAAGTGCCAAATCACTGAGATTTAAAAGGGGACTCAATTCATGACAAATTGTGCCCCCCCCCTAAAATATATACTGTCAATTTAAGATCCCTGTACTTGTGATGTAGTCCCATTTGGGAATGGGACTTCCTTTATTATATTGAGACCATAGGCTGTATCTAAACCATTCAACTTTGAGATCTAAGATGAGTACATCAGGGACAGAGAAGGAAGCCCAAATGGCAAGCAAGATACCACATGCAGATCCCCAAGGGATGAAGGAATAGAAGCTAAAACTAAACCTTCTTCCAAAACCAGTCTTCCTCAGACTTCTAGCCTCTTCAACTGTGAGAATAAATTTGTTTGTTAAAACCATTTCTATTATAGTAGCACTTAGAAATATAGACAATTTGGTACTGAGCGTGGGGTGCTGCTTTAAAAACAAATCTTTTAAAATGTAAAAATGGTTTTGCAATTGGATAATGAGTAGAGGCTGGAGACATTTTGATGTGCTTCATTGTAAGGCCCGAGTTTGCCTTGAAGAGACTGTTGGTAATAAATTATGGACATGAAGGGCAATTCTCATGGGGGCTCATAGAGAACTGAGAATCCTGATGAGAGTTTTATTGTCAGGAACACTGTTCCTAGGAATGTGGATATTAAATGTGCTTCTGCTAAGACTTTAAAGGGAAATGTTGAACATGTGATTGGACATTGGAAGGCAGGTGATTCTTTTAATGCAGTAGCAAAGAACTTGTCTGAATTATGTTCAAATGTTTGGTGAAAGGTAGAACTTGTAAGTGGTGAGCTTGGATAGTTGGCTGAGATTTATAAGTAACATCTTAAAGGGTCAGCATGATTTTTATCCTTGCCAATTACAGTAGAATGCAAGAAGAAAGAGATGAACTTTGTAAAATGAAACCATTTGGAAAACTATATTGCATAAATTAAGGACACATGTCCTAGAACTCTCACCAAGGACATGGTGACTCAATCTTTTGTTAAAGGTATCAACCTCTGAATCAGAAGTTTCATTGGCTTAGATTGAAAGGGGCAGACTCCAAAATATGGGAAAGCTGTCTGCCTCCTGGAATTCTACAGAGAGGAAATGGACCAATGGAATGACTTGGTTGGAAACATCTGTTATCTGGCACATAAAGGAAGACACCATCCTAAGAACAATTCCAAGAGCAGTAGGTCTGTTGGAGGACCATAGTGGAAGGGCTGCCTCCATTGAAAACTTGGAACCACCACCTCCATTTCAAAGGATGGAACGACTGCCTCTTTTTCAAAGGGTGGAAAAATGCCTTTTAGGTTTCAGTGAGATTTCTCCTATCTCAGTTTCTGAGTGTGATTAGAACATTATAATTATAACATAATATAATTATGTTAATGAGATCACCCAAAGCTGAGGAGGCACGCTTGCCATGCCCAAGAGTCAGGAGAACAGTGTCCCGGTCCAAGAGAGTAGGGTCACTGTTCAAGTGGAACAAGTGAATGGGATTACCCAAAGCCAGGGTAAAAGACAGATGATACCTAAGACCAAGGGGCCTCCACTCCTTAGAACATGGCCAAAACCCAGAGTCTGGAGGGTGGAGCCACTGCCTAGACAATCCTAGAGAAAAAAGGAGTATTTTCAAGCTTTGAAAGTTAGTGCCATTTTCCCTGCTACATTTGGAATTGTTTGATGCCCTTTTTTTCCTCAAACTCCTCCCATTTGCAATGGAAATAGCTGTTCTGTGTCCCACCATTGGACTCTGGAAGCAGATGGTTTGTATTTAGGTTTCACAGGTTCACAGATGGAAAGGCATTTTACCCCAGAATGGAACATGCCCAACGTTTCCTCCATACTTGATTTAGATGATTCAGAAGATGAAATTTTGGACTTAGAATTGATACTCAATTGGGATAGAACTTTTCGGATTATGTGATCGGTAAATGTGTTTTCCACATGGGAAGGACATGAGTTTTAGGTGGCCAAAGGGTGGAGTGTTATGAATGTAATTGTAGTCCCTCTTCCCCAAAATATGTGTTATAAACCCCAAACCATTATACCTGTAGATATAATCCCATTTAGGAATAATAGGACTTTGTTATGTTAATGAGACCATATCAGTGTAAATTGTGTCTTAAGCCAATGGATTTTGAGATATAAAAAGAACTGGCTAGGCACAAAGAGGATTTCTGGTGTGGCACTGTAGGATAAAGTACTGGACTTTGAACCACAAGGTCAGCAGTTCAAACCCACCAGCTGCTCCTCAGGGTTGCTATGAGTTGGAACTGACTCAATGGCACTTAACAACTACAAGGCACAAAGAATTAAGTAGAGATAGAGGAAGATAGATGCTAGGTCATATGAAGGTCACCAAGGAACAGAGTTGAAGAGACAAGGACATTCCCTCAGAGCCAACAGAGAGCTTTCCCTAGGGCTGATGCCCTGAACTCCTGAACTTTGAGAAAATAAATTTCTGTTTGTTAAAACCCTCCACTTGTGGTATTTATTATATAGCAGCACTAAGAAACTAAGACAATTTGTATGTGCAAAAAAAAAAAAGAAGGGCCACCCATTTTCCCGCAGCCCTCCACTTCTTTTTTATTGGGTTTGATGATTCATTGCAATAGCCATACAGAGCTCAGAGGCAACTCTCATAGTTATGGGGCTTATTAAGGAAGTTAACTGGTTACAATTCAAGGTCAGTAACACTCAGAGCACAGTTGTTCCAGTCAGGACAGCCTCCCCTAAGCCGTGCTCACAGGCAGGCCTCTCTCTGCTCTTGTAGGGCTGCTGATGAATGCCCACCTGACATACCACTCCACAGTTAGCCTCAAAAGGAAGGCACTCAGCTCTAGCTACCCCAAATCAGTGCCTGGAGGCAACTCACTCTGTAAGCAAGCTTGCCCAAAGTCACTCAGCTTTACTTACTCCTAGAGCTGGCAAATCTACCTCTCTGTCTTGGGCTCTGGTTCTGCTGCTGCTGCTTCTCAGCCACTCCTCTGGGTGTCTTAGCTTTCTGCCCTGTGTCAAGGAAGTTCAATGCCCGGGTATCTCGGGACCCAAATGATATGCTCCACTCCTGGCTCTTCTTTGATGGTAGTTCAATCCCCTTTCCTGCTTCTGAGATGGTTTATTTTATACCCACACTGGAGTCTCAAGTTTTTACAATGACAATTTAACTCTTGAATCATGTCATCCTATCAGTATGTTCTCCCACCTTCCCTTACCCAGACCCAGGGAACATTGGAGAACAAAAATGTTGTTTGGTGGGAGTTACAGGCTATTACTAGAAAACACTTTAAATAATTCACTATGCCGAGTGTGTATAAAAATGCTGATTTTTAAATGGTCAGTTTCCAAATCCTATTCTTTGAGATTCAATAGCTCTGGGCCATGGCCCAGAAGTTCCCTCCTAGAGAAAATACCTGGGGCCAGTTTCCAAGCTAGACAGATAGGGAGGCTCCCCTGGATTACCTGTGAAAAATGTGTCTCAGACATTTACATTTCCTGATCCCCCTCTTAGAGGTCCAACATGTTTGGGTACAGACCTGGAATCTGCATATAATAGTTTTCCTAAAAGATTCTTCTTATCAAACTTGGAAAACACTGCTCTAGGGGATGGTTTTAAGAGGGAGGAAGAAGAAATTTAAAAAGCTCCCCAAATGATTTTTATTTTTATTTCTCTGCCCCCATCCTCTTCCAGCACTTCCCCTTTAAAGCCAATACCCTAGAGATGATCCCATCCCAGAACAAGGCTGTCTTAGTTACCTAGTGCTATTATAACAGAAATACAAGTGGACAGCTTTAACAAACATATTTATTCTCCTACAATTTAGGAAGCTACCAGTCCAAATTCAGGGCATCAACTCTAGGGGAAGGCTTTCTCACTGTTAGCTCTGGGGGAAGAACTCTGTCTCCTTTCAACATCTGTGAGTTTGGCATCCTTGGAGATCTCCAGGTATCTTGGCATCAATCTTCTCCTGGGTCCAGGATGTTCAAAGCACAGGGGCCCTGGGTCTAAAGGAGATATGCTGCTCCTGGGCTTCCTGGTGGCAGTAGGTCCCTCTGATCTCTACTTGTTTAGTCTCTTTAATATCTCAAAAAAGATTGCCTGTGATATAACCTGATGCTATAGATTGCATCCTGTCTTACTAACATAATCACCACTAGTCCTGCCTTATTAAAATCGCTGTTGTTGTTGTTAAGTGCCATGGAGTCAGTTCCTACTCATAGCGACCCTGTATAAGGTTTCTGAGGAGAGCCTGCTGGGTTTGAACCATTGACCTTGCAGTTAACAGCCCAGTGTTATCCTATAGTGTTACACCAGGACTCCTACTAATATCATAGAGGTTAGGATTCACAATACATAGGATAATTACTTCAGATCACAAAATGGAGGATAATTATGCTGAGAACTATGGCCTAGCTAAGTTGACATATTTTGGGGGAGCACTATTCAATCCCCAAATGATTCTGATGTCTCCCCTCTGCTCCTAGCCTTTCCCAGCACTTCTTCTTTAAACCAATACCTTAGAAATGGTCTCATCTGGAACACAATGAAACCTGAGAAGGCTTCCATTATCTTTAATTACATTTTTCCACAAACTTTTTGACAGCCCCCCCCCCCTTCCCACCCCTGATATTAGGACTAAAAATCTAGATTGCAGTTTTCTACAAAATGATTATAACTGGATCAATTTCTGTAGAATTTATATTTTAATAATTCTATCAGTCACCAAAGAG
The DNA here is from genome assembly GCF_000296735.1 of Chrysochloris asiatica. Taxonomy (NCBI): domain Eukaryota; kingdom Metazoa; phylum Chordata; class Mammalia; order Afrosoricida; family Chrysochloridae; genus Chrysochloris; species Chrysochloris asiatica. The sequence goes on along the minus strand of NW_006408676.1, from coordinate 6,053,915 downwards.
ATGGAGTTTACTAAATTCAGTGTTGAATTCATATGATTTTAACCATGTTTCCAATATCAGAAGACTCTAATTAAAAAGTCTATTTTTAAGAAATAAACATATTGTAAGGACCAATTTATGTAGGCAGTTAGGTGTTACTCAGAACATTCCTATCTTTCCTTTCATTATACCCACATGGATTTGGGTGAACCCAGTCCACTCCTGATGATATGGACCCATGGGAGAACAGTTGTCTAAACTGATGGTCTCATTAAATTTAAAAGGTGTCCCAGTCACTTCCCACTCTGGATAAAATCTTTTCAAAAAGTAACTCACAAGAAACAACCTAAGTGCCCATCAATGGGTGGGTAAACAAATTGTAGTATATACAATGTGATATTACTCAGAGATAAAGAATAATTAGTTTTTGAAACACAGTGTGGATCTTATGTTGAACAAAATAAGTCAATCACAAGAAGATGAATATTTTATGTTCTCACTTTTATGACATAAATAGGTAAATATTCAGAAACTAACATTCATTAATGGTTACCACTGAGAGAAGTAGAGGGCAGAAAAGGAAGAAATACTCCCTAGGTAGTAATCACTGTTTTTTTATTGTAATGGGAAAGGTGACATCGAATGCGCATGACCTTTGCACAGCATGATTGATGTGATTGATGTCCACAAGCTGTACATAAGGAAAAGACCTAGTTTTGCAATAATAACAACAACCAAAACAAAAAGGTAGACAATGCAGATGCTGATACAAATCAGGCATAACCAACCACCTCATGGGTTTAGTTCTCTGGATTTGAGGGTTTAGGGCTGTGGTCTCACAGAACAATCCATTTAATTGGCATAATATAGTTCTCAAAGCTTACCTTCTACTTTCCACTATGACGATTGGTGTCTGGGGCCTGGAAAGCATATGAGCAGCCCTCTAAGATACAACTATTGGTATTTATGCATTTGGAACAAAAGCCAAAGAACAATACCCGGGAATCAAAAAAGGTACTACACTATAGGGCTAGCTGTCTCCACAAACCACCGCCTCTCTTCCACCTGGAGACCAGAGCTAGATGGTACCCCGCTACTGCTACTGAGCTTTCGGATTAGGGACATATTAACGAATCATGACTTAAAAAGGGAGGAAAATGTGGAACAAGCTTCAAATTCTTAAAGACTCCAGACTTACTAGATACCTTGAGGCTAGAGGAGTCCCTAAGACTATGACCTGAGCTGCTCTTCAAAACTTGATAGAAACTATCTCCTGAAGTCACCATTGAACCATTAAACTAACAGTTTAGCCCAAATTGTCACTGTTGAGTAATGCCTTTAAAAACAAAAGGTCAACCACTTTTTTAAAGCACAAATGAGGCTGGTAAAACATCTAGACATACACTGGGAACACTGACACAGGAAGAAGGAATGTAAGCAGTATCACTGATCGTTAGGTCTAGAAACTGGAATGAGAGCGGTTGTGCTGTGTCTATTTTCACCAAAATGAAGATTAATTAAAATAAAAACGTTTTACAAATAAACAAACAAAATAACTCACAGACTTCCATCTCCTGTTCCTCACACCTGGCTGAGCCTGCATCATTGGAAGCAATGCAGTAATACTGCCCAGAATCTTCCTTGTGAACAGCATTGAAAACCTGTTTCAGGAAATTACAAGTAAATCATGAGACCAGTCAGCAGGACAGAACTCTGAGGGGACCAGGGTGAAGAGGTCAACCCACCCCAGAACCTAAGTCCAGAACATGGTAAACTGCCTGCTCATCTGTCAGTTTTCATTTGACTCCCAGTCACTGACTGTGTTCTTCCTGATAGCCCTTCCTGGTAATAATGACATCCTTTGGTACTTGGACATATCGAAGCCTAGCAACATCCTGGGAGCACCTGGGTGGTACAGATGGATAATATCCTTGGTTGCCAACTGAAAGGTTGGCAGTTTGAGTCTACCTATAGGTGCCTCAGAATAGAGTTCTGGTGATCTACTTCTGAAAAGCCAGTCATTGGAAACCCTTTGGAACACAGTTCTACTTAGACAATCGCGAGGCACCATGAGTCCAAGTCCGAGTCCGAGTTAGCTGGTTTAGCAACATCCAGAATGAAATTCAAGTAAAGGGACTCTGGTGGAGAGGGCTCGTCACACTATATACTTTGGTAGTATGAACAGAAAATGAACCTATTGTGATATGGCTCCTTCCTACATGTAAATGGATGTACCATGGCTCAAGAGGAACTCCCATAAGAGACGGATGTGTAGCAAAAGCCTGGTGTGATAATGCTGGTGATGGCAGCCTGTCCTCTAACACATGACCACTCTGGTTTCATCTGTACTCCATCCACCCACTTCCCACCACCACGCCTTCCTATCACCACTTGATTATTTTGAAGCACAGCCCAGATACATTTTGCCCATAAATACTTCAGCATTTATCTCTATTTTAAAAATCACAACCACAATACCATCATCATGTCTAAAACAACTCTTGAATATAATCAAATATCCAGCTATAATCAATTTCTCTGCCTCAAAATGATTTTCAGTTAGACATTTAAGTCAGGATCTTAGCAACATGCACCCAATGCATGTGTTCAGTCTCTCTCTTGAGTCTCTTTTAAACTTACAGGTTTTCCCTCCTCCTAAACCCCCCTTAAGGAGCTCTGGTAGCGTAGTGGTTATGAATCGGGCTGCGAACCTTAAGGTCAGCGGTTCGAAACTACCAGCTGCACCGCGGGAGAAAGATGAGGCTTTCTACTCCCGTAAAGATTTACACCCTTGGAAACCCTGTACAGGGTCGCTATGGGTCGAAACCGACTCGATGGCACATAACAACAACAACAAACCCCCCTTAGAACATAGTTTTTTACAATGGGAGTTTCTTATATCATTTCTGACATTCTGAATTTTTAGCACCCTGGTAGGCAGTGGTTAAGTATTGCGCTGCTAACCGTGAACTCAGCAGCTGAATCTACCCAGCTGTGATACAGGAGAAAGGTGAGACTTTCTGCTCCCGTAAAGAATTACAACCTCGGAAACCCGACACAGGGTCACAGTGAATCAGCACCAACTCAACAGCACACTGTTACCACCTTCTAAAGGGGAGCCCTGCTACGGTGCTGTAGGATAAGCACTTGACCTCAAGGTCGGCGGTTCAAACTCCCCAGCCGCTCCTCAGAAACCCCATACAGGGTCGCTATGAATTGGAAATGGCTCAATGGCTCTTAACAACAACAAAACATCTTTTCTAATCACTGTTCTTTCCACAATAGGCATTCCTTGCACCAACAGAGATACTTCCATTGTCATCTCTTAGAAGATATCTTACCAGAGTGCCTGTTTGAAAGTTTAAGAGAAATGAGGAATTTCGAAATTTGGGGTTGGCTCTGGAGTCTGTGGGCAGAGGCATGTCATTGCGATACCAGCTGTAGTGAGGCCGGGGTGAGCCCTCGCTCTCCTGGCAGTGCAGGGTGGCCGACTTGCCCACAGGTACTGCCTTTGGGACTCTGCAGACTGGTGTTACTGGTTTCACTGTAAGAAAAAATATGAATTCATGTTTAACATCTCAACAACATGGCTATGCTTTTCTCACAGTTCACAAAAAACAAGACAGCCAGGCCAGCTCTCTTGCAGCACTGATATTCCATGAGTACAGCTATAGTGTGCAGCCAGCCATTCCTGGGTCCTGTCCTTTCGTTTACCCCACAACACATTTCTCACTCATCCACCTTCATGATGGAGCTGTGGAGGAGACAGAAAGTCTGTTAAAAGTACCTCCTATACCTGGGGAAAAGACCCTTGCTAGCACCATGGGATAGTGTTGGGCTACTAACTGCAAGGTTGGTGGTTCAAATCCACCAGCCCTTCTGTGGGACAAACATGAGGTTATCTGCTCCCACAAAACTTTACAGTCTCAGACACTCTATGTAGGGACACTATAAATTGGAATCAACTTGATGGTACTGAGTTTGGTTTTTCAATACTTGTGGAGGGAGCCCTAGTGGCACAGTGGGTTAAGTGTCAGGCCACTAACCAAAAGGTCAGTGGTTTGAACCCACCAGTCACTCAGTGGGAGAAAGATGAAACCATTTGCTTCCATAAAGATTTATAGCGTCAGAAACACTATGGGGGTACTTCTAAAGTCCAGGGGTATGCTCTTTTAGAAACCTGTCAAGTCATTTGGTCTGACCCTGCCAAGGCAACCGCAGGTAGAACTTGAAAGTCAATAAATCTAGGAGCTTTTTCCATAGCAACATAAATTTATATTAAGTGATATTATTAATATCCAAATGGCCTGTGGCAGAAAGAAAGGTTCCTCAGCCTTGCATTAGGGTCACTATGAGTTGGAAGCGACTTCATGGCAGTGGGTGTTTGGTTCTGTCTGGTGGAGGAAAGTGGCAAGGGTCCCACTTCTCTTCTCTCCTACTCCAGCTCAGAGTCTCTACTTCCCCTCCCAAGTCAAATGACACTCTAGGGATTGGACTGCAGCTCTAGGTGAAAAGAGATCAAAATAAGAGGTAATCTTTATTTACTCTCTCTATATAGGTTCATGAAGCCTGGATGTGGCAAAGATGCTTTCCCTTCACACGAGTTCCTTCCTACCTTGTACAGTTAACTCAATGACAATCTCATCAATTTCTTTTCGGTCATTTCGAGCAACAACCTCGCAGCGATAAAGGGCAGAGTCTCTCCGTGTCACATTCCAGATCTTCAGGGAAGTTTTCCCCAACAATTCTGCACGACCTGCCAGGTCTCCTATAGAAAAGAAGACATTAGGCACAAAAGGTATTTTTGTATAGCTCAACAGAAAATAGATAAATTATCTAATTTAAAAATGGACATTCCTCCAAGGAGACATATAAATGGTCAATAAAGTCATGAAAAGATACTCAACACTATTAGTTATTAAAGAGATACTAATAAAAGCCTGTGAGATATCACTTCACCCTTACTAGGATGCCTATAATAAAAGAGACAGACAATAGCTCTTGTTGGTAAGGAAATGGAAAGATACATTGCTGTTCAGACTGTAAAATGGCACAGCCACTTTGGAAAACAGTCTGGCACTTCCTCAAATGGTTAACATAGAAAATCATATGACGTAGCAATTCCACTTCCAGATATATACCCAAGAGAAATGAAAGCAAATGTCCATACAAAAACATGTACATGAATGTTCAAAGCAGCATTATTCATTGTAGTCCCAAAGCGAAAGCAACCCAAATGTCTAACCACTGGTGAACAGATAAACAAAATGTGGCACATCCGTTCAGTGGAATATTATACAGCCATAAAAAGGAATGGAATTCTGATACATGCTACAGCATGGATGAACCCTGAAAATATTCTGCTAAGTGTAAAGAAAGTGGTCATAGATCACCTGTTATATACTACAGATGGACATTACATTATGTTATTTATATGAAGTATGCAGAATAGGAAAATCAATAGACACAGAAAAGAGATAAATGGTCAGGAGCTGGAGTTTTGGGGTCAGTGGAGATTGGGAGTGACCACTGACAGGTGCAGGGTTTCTTTTTGGAAGTGATAAAACTGTTCTGGAATTAAACAGTGGTGATGGTTGTGTAGCTTATGAATATACTAAAAACTACTGAATTGTTCATTTTAAATAGGTAGACTTTATGTTATGTGAACTATATTTAAAAAAAAAAGTAAAAAGACACAGCAACTCATTCAAAGAAGCCTAAGGAACATAGAGAAAAACAAACAAGAAAGAAAAGGAGAAAAAATAACCTAGAAACAAATGACTACTGCATTTAACGATTGGCAGCAAGTATATGACGGATTTACCATAATATAATAGGTAGGCAGCTTATTATGATAGAGCATAGACATTTTTGGACGCAATTTCTAATGGAAAGGTTTATTATATAGCAGTCATTGTGGATGATTAACATTTCTGTAATGTAAGAAAATTATAAAAATCTATTCGGATACAGGAGACCACCTAGCCACGTTTCCCCCCAGTTCTCCTGTTTTGCATGGTAGATCCTCTCCCACCTAACCATCATCTCTATCGCTGAGTTAAATGGTGTTAATTGCCAGAAATGGAAAGTTCCTTAAAGAAAATTCCCACTTAGTTTCTCTGATGACTAGAACTACACGCACAGGCTCTAGTTGGGGGAGGGGGCAGCCTAAGTTGCTAAAGAAAAGAAAATTGTTTTCTCAGAATAATGTTTCCATCTCTTCAAAGATAAAAGTTAGAAGGGGGTTTCATATCAGTGGGTGAAATGCAGTGAATGACTTCATATGGCTCTACTACCCATAGTCCTTGTAATTCCAACCAAACAGCTCTTTTTCCTGATGGGTCTGGGTAAGAAAAGGTGGGAGAAGATGCTGATAGGACGATATGATTCAGCTGTGAGTGACTGTGAACAGGGTTAATTGTGATTGTAAAAACATGCGTATATGAGCTCAGACGCAGCAACAGGAGATCCTGTGACCATCATAGAAGAAGAACCAGGAGTGGAATGTGTCCTTTGGACCCCAAGATTCCTGTGTATTGAACCTCCTGGATCCAGGGACAGAAAGCTGTGACACCAGAGGAGTGACAGACGAGGGGCAGAGAAGCAGCAACAGAACCGTGAGTCAGAACACCATATAGAGTGGTGGGCTTCCCAGCCAGGGGAGCAAGTAAAACTGAAGGCTTTTGGGCAGGAGACTCACTTGTGGAATGCGGTACTTTCAGGAACTTAATTGGGGAACTCGGTTTACTGACCCACAGAGCTACAGTTGAGCGCCTTTGGGCTGAGGCTTATAGTATACCGGAGTGCTTTTCGGCATTTATCAGCAGTGCTAACTGAGCTTTACCAGAGCAAGGCAGAGGTCAGGTCAAGGGACCTAAGGCCAGAGAGAGAAGTCTGCCTGGGGGTTCAGCTGAGAAGAGGATATCCTGACTGGAAAAACGGTGTCCTGAATATTTCTGACCCTGAATTGTAACCAGCCTGGAGTGGTGCTGTGGGTTAATGCGCTGAATTGCAAAGTTACTTTGAACAAGGTCGGCAGTTCAAGCTCACCAGCCGCTCCTTGAAAATCCTATACTGGGTCGCTATGGGTTGGAAGTGATTCGGCAGCACTTAATAACAACAACTTCCCTAGCTGAGTAGAGTGTGCCATGGGAGGGATAGTTGGCGTCAGATTTGGTAAGGCAGGTAGAAGGCTGGGGCATGTCTGACCTCAGTCCCATAACAATTGGCCTTGGGAAAAGCCAGAGGAGATCAGTCAGGGCCATTTTTACAGTGGGAAATCAAAACTATTTTTAAGATCCTGCAATTCTCAGTGATATTGAGAACTCAAAATCCCTTTCACTTTTCTGAAACCTCTCAACTGTCAACTTCTCTGAAACTCTGAAGCCACCCCACATAAACTTACCTGCATTTGCACCTAATCTCGACACCAGCCATCCGGTCAGAATGAAAGTTTTATCCCACTTCCTGCCTTCTTACTCCTCCCTGTCATTCACTGTCAGGCTCCAGCTCTCTTAGCCCTGCCTCTTTCATCTCTTTCAAGCTCAGTTGAGGGCACTCATCTCCTCTGGACCTCCTCGACACAGCTGTGAGACTGCTTCCCCGTGCCTAGTTTTGCCCACCTCCAATCTGTTCTGTACAAGGGAATTTTTTGAAGCATAAACGTGATCATATCATTTCCCTCTTAAAATCTTTCAATGAATGCCCAGGGCTCTCAAGTTAATGTCTAGTCTTACACAGTACTCAGTACTTCCTAATTCAGCTGTTGCATCTCTTTCTCCAGCCTCATCTATTGACACCATGACTTTCCCTCTTCAGATCTCAGTGATGGTGAAGAACATCTTCCTTGCCTCAACACGTTTCTCCAGTGCACTCTTCACCTTCTTGCCTGACTGACTAGCCACTTTCCACACCTCTGCTTATATGTCAATTCTGGGAAGACTTACCTGGTTACCCTTCTCACCCCACCTCATGCAACCCCAGAGCACCCTAAGAGATCCCTCTTGTAGTACCGTGAGAATATCTGCTAACTTGTTCACAGGTGCTTTCTTAGGGTGGCACTTGGAGCAGCTAGCGTCAGGTTTGGCCCACAGCAGAAGTACTTGGGTCTTCTTTCTGCCACATAGGCGCCCTTCTAGTTAACTCACATCATTGATGTCATGGATCAGGTTAAGAACATGTTCTGGGTTAATGTTCACTCCAATTCTCAAAAAGAGAGACCAAGACTAGATTAATATCCTAACTAATGCAATGATATTTGTTGAAGCTGGGTGACAGGTACAGGGAGGTTCAATACACTGTTCTCACTACTTCTACATGTTTGAAAAGTTCCATAACAGTGCGTTAAAACAACAACATCATTACATTGATCCTAGGTGCAGGTGCAGGTGCAGGTGCAGGTGACCCACCAGAGGAGAGTAAGTGGCTGGCTTTGTGTACAAGGGAAAGGTCAGCAGCAGACAGGACTAAAGGATCATACCCTGAATTTTGTTGTCAAAAAACACATATGATGTTTGGTCACCATGAATTTTCTTCCATTCAATCCTGGGGTCATTTGTCTGTGTATCCGTAATGATACAAGACAATTCCACACCTAAAAAGCAAAGAAGAAAAAGAATTCTTTAAGTGAATAAAAAACCATCTAGGTTCACTTGTATACCCAGACCTTCAAGAGAGAGCTTTCCTACAGTTTAAAAACATAGTCATCCCCAGGCTCCCAGAGACTTTGAGAAAAGTTGGATTTTCACCGTAAAAGCAATAAGGATAATTAGCAAGGACTTACACTTTCCCATGAACACCCCTCATATATATTAAGAAATGTCTTTGTTTTGTATGGACCAATAAATAGCAACACAGAGCTCACTGTTGGCCATTTGACACAATGCCTCCCTGACTCGATGGACCATCTATTTGGCATTACACGTGTGTGTATGTATGTTTGCCCTGAGTTAGCTACAAGACTGCCAAATATCTATTAGGTGGTGTCCATGCTTCTAGTAGTCTCTCGCTTCTTAAAACAAACAAAAAAAGCAAAAAATCCACTATGGCGCTATAGGTTCCCAAGGCTGTAAATCTTCCTTGAAGCATCTTTCTACCACAAAGAAACTGGTGGGGTTGGACCACTGGCCTTTTGGTTAGTGGCCGAGTGTTTGAATTACTGTGTTACTAGAGCTCTTTGCCTCCATTGGACTTACTTTCAAATTCCTGTACCACTGGGGTTCGGTTGATGGATTTGAGATTCACGGCCCCTATCAGACAGCCTGAAGGTAGAAAAGAACAGTAAAATCAGAGACAATGCATCTTAAAACAGCAATAGTAACCCCGGACTAAGCTCAGGTTTTTCCCTTCTAGGGTAGCCACAGTCATTAACCAGAGAATTAAAAAGCTTCTTAGATACAGCGAATTACTGCCTTTCTCAGCTCAGCTTTCACAGGGAAGAAGAGGTCTGAGAATTTGCCACTTTCACGGTTCCAGAACAAAGTCCCCTAACAGCTTTAAAGGTTTTTCTACTGAGTATTTCCTTCTTGCTTAAAGTCATCATTAACTTTGTCAACAACTTTTGGAATCTGGACTGACAAGGGGCTTCTTCTTCTTGACATTACTTATCCCACCTTGCCCCTCTCTATGCTTAAAGCCCTTCCATGGGACCCTCAGTGCTACATGACAATGCTCTTGGCCTGGCACTTCTCCCCTCAGTGGAACAACACACTGGGTACACTTCTCAACCAGCTCAGAATCCACCTCTCCATGGGCCAGTCTATGAAGATGTTTTCAGCAGGCTTTGGTGAAATGAAAAAAATAGCATGAGTTATTTTTACACTAAGTTTACACTATTAATGAAACCCAAATACGTTACTTGAATGGTGGTGTGGTAGTGGTGGTGGTTGTGTGCCGTGGAGTCAGTTCCAACTCATAGCGACCCTGTAGAGGGTTTCCAAGGCTGAAAATCTTTATGGAAACAGAAAACCTCATCTTGTTTTCCATGGAGCAACTGGTAGATTCAAACTGCTGACCTTGCAGCTAGCAGCCCAACTCATAACCCACTGCGCTACCAGAGCTCCTTCTGTGCATAAGTTGTTGTATTGTTAAGTGCTGTTGAGTAGACTCTGACCTCTAGTGACCTTGTATAGGGTTTCCAAGGAACAGCTGGTGAACTTGAACTGCCAACTTTGCAGTTCAAAGCGACTTTACAGTCTAGCACATTAGCCCACAGCGCCACACCAGAACTCCTCCTTGCTGAAGTACAAGGGGAGTAGGATGTTGTTTGTGCTAGTTTTGAAAGGGTATTCCCATTCACAGATGGACGTATATAGCATCTGACTCCCCTTGTGCTTCAGCAAACCTGGAAACCAATTTACCACAACCTAGAAATTTCTCCCCTGATCTTGGAGAGACATCTAGTAGGTACATGACCACATATAAAATGTCACTCTTCAGCGAGTTGGTCTCTAGAAAACGAAACCATCCTCAGAGTTAGCCTTCACAGAGAAACCCCTAATCACAGCTTACTAAACCATCTCTACAGAACGTGTACCAGGAGTTCAATATCCTGAGATGCTTTCTGAGTTCATGGACATTTGGTTGACAACTGATTCTTTTTCTCTCTGTCTTATTTAATGATTGTTGTTGTTAAATGCCATCAAGTTGACCCATAGCGACCCTGTATAGGGTTTACGAGGAGCAGCTGCTGAGCTTGAACCGCCGACCTTGCAGTTCAACCGGCTTTGCAGTCTGGCGCATTAACCCACAGCGCCACACCAGGATTAGCTAATAATGTGACAAGGATGCATTTCAATCCTTTCTTATTCAGTAAGACCTCGTGGTGTGGTGCTGTGGGCTAATGCACCAGATTGCATAGCCATTTGAACTACAAGGGCAGTGGTTCAAGCTCACCAGTCGATCCTTGGAAACACTGTATATACATGGCTGCTATGGGCCGGGACTGACTCAATGAAACTTAATAACAACAACACTGATTCTAGAAAAAGCCTTAAAGAATTTAATGAAAAGCAGAAGCATAAAATTAGTTACTTATGTTTTTTAAAACACCTGTTTCTATAGAAGGCTATAGATCCAGGGTGTGTGAGAGTATTTACTTTGGTTTGGTTAGCTATGGGCTTCTCTTTCTGGAAGACAGACATGCAGCTGCTTGTGCCAATCTCTGGAGACAATATGCCCCAACATTTAACAATAGAGGAGCACTCAAGACAAGTGAAGTTCCAGCTTAAGTGATTATCCATAACAGCTGGGCCTAGGTCTGATAAGGCCCCAAGCTGAGAGTCCTTTCTTAGAATTCTCATTCTGTTTCTGAACAATTCTGAAATGTATAAGTGCTCTAGACCTCTTTACATTGCTTGACCCCAATAGTGCAGCATACACTTTAAAATTTAATAATAACTTGTGTAAGACAATGGTGCTAGAAAGATCAGAAGCTAAGAACCAAACATGAAGACATCATCAGTGACTGATCTGGTATACTAACTGATAGCTGAGGATACAATTCTGACATCACTCAGCACTTAGAAAATAGGGTCTGGAAACCAGCTGTGAAGTGGTGGCTGCACACATTAAATCCCTATCAGAATACTCACATTGAGATGACATTATTTAAGACTGATCAAAAAATTTTTGGAAGAAGGAATGGAGGCCAACATAGTTCAGTTTTAGCTGTACTCTGAAGTCTTAACATGAGAAGGGATCTAGAGTTCACAAAAGGCTGAAAGGGCAGATTCCCAGATAGAACTTCGCTGGCAAACTTTGGCTGTGATGGTTGTCAATATGAAGCATGATGATGGCCCAGCTAAAACGGCTCAAAGCACAAGCACTCCCAGCATAAATCTCTCCAGGCAAAGAACACAATAGCTTTGGTGTTTGCTCCTTGAAACATGGGATCCAGAAATTTTTTCATCCTGACATAACCAAAAAGGCTTTCAACCAATTCAAAGCAATTGGCTAAAAGTCAGTGGCAGAATTTAACAAACTAATATACAAAAACTTGAAAAGGAAGATTCTTGATTATTGTTGTTAAGTGCCGTTGAGTTGATTCCAATTCATAGCAACCCTTTATTGGATTCCCAAGGCTTTTAAATCTTCATGGGAGCAGAAAGCCTCATCTTTCTCCCATGGAGTAGCTGGTGGGCTTGAACCACAGACTGTGAGGTTCATAGTTACATGCTTGTTGTATGGAGCCACCATGATCCCTTCTTGAGTATAGTCAATGAATAAAAATATGTTCTTCTTAGTAACATTAAAAAATATATATTTTACAAATTGAAATCTAAGAATTATATATTCTTATAAATATGTTATTGTTGAGTGCCACTGAGTCAGTTCCAACCCATAGCGATCCTGACCAGGGTTGCCAAGGAGCAGCTGGTGAGCTTAAACCAGCCGAACTTGTGGGTCAAACCAACCTTGCAGTCCAGCACATTTACCCACAGTGCCACACCAGGACTCCATAAATATACTTATATAGTATATTTATGAATATACCTATGAATATACTTATGAATAAAATATGAATATACTTATGAACAATGTATTCTTGTATAGATGTGTGAGTATACTTTCCCTTGAAATGATTTACCGAAAGGTGGCCTGCTTCTGCCAAAGAGATTCCCCTCAATCCAAGGGATGTGATGACACACAAAAAAGGCAGCATCCTGGGAGGCCTTTCAGATGAATAAAATTACTGACAGAAAATTTCACGGAATTGTAGCTCTTAAATCAATCTGCAAAGAGACAGATAGCACTAAAAGATACAACTAAAACAACCAGGGAGGACATAGAGTTGAAGGGCTTCCATGAGTTACTGTACTCGGCACCCTCACTAAGCCACCATGGGCAAATAATACAAGGCAGTCCACTCAAAAGATTTTATGGAAAGATGGTGCCGAAGGAGAACAGAGACACTGGGGGAGGGGTCTCTATCATAATATATGGTCACATTAAATCACAGTTTTGCTTGTATTTTAGTGGTTCCTCATAAAGAATAATTTTTTAACATAATCCATTTTTTATTTGTATAATTGTTATATATGTTTAATCAATTGCAAAGGAAAAAATTAAAAAAAATTTTTTAATGGACTTGAGAATATCTTTTGGTTTCTTCAGTCCAGATCCTAGAAAAAAAGAATTTCAGGAGTATGGCTTCACCAGGGTTATGAACCACAGGTACCATGATGCATGCTGGTTTGCTGAATTATTAACATTTTTTTCCTCCACACAAAATACCTCATTGCTCAGCACACAATGATTATCTATAATGTTCCTAAATATACACTAAACTAAAGATACTCTGTTAGAATATGATTCCAGAAACTTCCTAAAAGTTACAGAAAATACTAAATCTTAAAAATCACATGCTGAAACATAACATACTTGGAATGTTAACACACCTACCTCTAAAGAGAAGTCTTAGACCTGGGTAGGAACTTTTGAAAAGAAATTGACAAGAAAGACAAACTACACATATATCTAAGATGCCTGTAAGTCCAAGATCCAATCATTTTTACCAGGGAAGGATGAAGAAGAGAGCAGTCACATTATATAGCACACTGAATTCAATGAAATAATTTTCTGAAGAAGTTCAAGTCAAGGAAATACAATATAGATATTAAAAAATGAATATTCACACATTCATTAAACACATTTAAAACACTCATTAAAATCCATACAGTGCTAGAATAGAAGATAAAAAGATGAGGAATACAGCTATATGTTCTTACATAAGAATGTAAGCACAGATTTTTATCTGTTTTATTCTTGTTCCAACCCTAATACCTATACCAGCATTTGAACATAGTAAGTGATACATAAAAATAACTCAATGAAAGGATTCTCTCAGAAAGCTTAAAGATCGATAGCCAAGCCAAGCTGGACACAAAGTTAAATAGGAACAATGACACTTGACGGGTACTATATCAGGTTATATGCAGAAAACAGAATGAGGAGGCAAATGGTGCAGTGACACCCTCACATTCACTACAAATGTTAACTGAGACAGGAATACCACATTCTGGTGAAGAGAACGTATATTAGTCACATGGACTCAGCAATTACCTCTATTCATCTGTTAGATACTGTATTAGTTTCTTAAAGTTGCTATAACAAAATACCATTAAGTGAGTGGCTTTAAGCAACAATAATGTATTGTTTCATATATCTGGAGACTAGTTTTTCTAATTCAGGGTGTTGGCCAGCGAGTGCTCCCCTCCAAGGGCTCTAGGGGAAGATTCTTTTGTGTCTCTACCAACTTTTTTTTTTTTTTTTTTAATGTTTTATTGTGAATTATATGATAGTTTACATGAGAGAACTTTAGTTTTATATTCATTCCATCTTATATCATTTCATTGCCATGGTTCCAATCCCCTCCATGGATCATCTTTCGACCAAAGGGTATATCCTAGAAACCCGTCCTCTACCCTTCCCCCTCCCCCACCCCAGTCTTCGGCCCACAGTCCCTCTCCTAGGTGCCAATGAGTTGGTAACAACTTATAGCGATGCAATGCACAACAGAACGAAGCACTGCCCAGTCCTGGGCCAACATCACAATCGTTTTTACACCTGAGCCCATTGCTGCTGCTACTATGCCAATCAATCTTGTTACGGGGTCTTCTTCTTTTTCTCTGGCCCTCCACTTTACCAAACACGATATCCTTCTCCAGGGACCAGTCTCTCCTGACAATATGTCCAAAGTATGAGAGATGAAGTCTTCCAAGGAGCATTCTGTCTGTACTCCTACCAACACAGATTAATTTCTTCTTTTGGCAATCAATGGCACTTTTAATATTCTTCTCTAACACCATAACTCAAATACATCAATTCTTCTACATTCTTCCTTATTCACTGTCCAACTTTCACATGCATATGAAGTTATTGAAAAGACCATGGATTGGGTCAGGTACACCTTAGTCCTCAAACTGACATCTTTGCTCTTCAACACTTTAAAAGAGGTCTTGTGTAGCAGATTTGCCTAATGCAAAATACATTGCTTGATTTCTTGACTGCTGCTTCAATGAGTGTTGATGGTTGATCCAAGCAAAATGAAACCTTTGACAACTTCAGGCTTTTTTCCATTTATATGGATGTTGCTTATTGGTCCAGTGATGAGGATTTTTGTTTTCTTTACATTGAGGTGCAACCCATATTGAAGGCTGTAATCTTTGATCTTCATCAGTAAATATTTAAGTCCTTTTTGCTTTCAGGAAGCAAGATTGTATCCTATGCATATTGCAGGTTGTTAATGAGCCTTCCTCTAATCCTGACGCCATGTTTTTCTTCAAATAATCCAGCTTCTCAAACTATTCACTCAGCATACAGATTGAATAAGTATGGTGCAGACTGAATAAGTATGATGAAAGAATACAATCCTGGCACACACCTTCCTACTTTTAGTGTTCCCTTGTGCTGTTTGAACAACCACCGCTTGGTCTGTGTACAGGCTCCTCATGAGCACAAGTGAGTGTTCCACAATACTCATTCTCTGCAATGTTGTCCATAGTTTGTCATGATCCACACAATCGAAAGCCTGTGCATAGTCAATAAAGCACAGGTAAACGTCTTCCTGGTATTCTCTGCTTTCAGCCAAGACCCATTTGATGTTAGCAATGATATACCTCATTTCACACCCTCTTCTGAATCCAGCTTGAACCTCTGGCAGTTCTCTTTCAATGTATGATTGCAGCCATTTTTAAATGATCTTTAGCAAAAATTTTGTCTGCATGCAGTATTAATGAAATTGTCTAATGATTTCCACATTCCATTGGGTCACTTCTTTTTGAAAAAAAAAAATAATAATAATAGATCTATTTCAGTCAAATATGATCTCTACTAGTCAGTTGGTCAGGCAGTTGTCTTCTACATTTCTTGGCATAGATGAGTGAGTGCCTTCGGTGCCACACTAGTTTGTTGAAAGCTTTCAATTTGTATTCCATCAAATTCCTGGTGCCTTGTTCTTTACCAATGCCTTCAATGCGCCTTGGACTTCTTCCTTCAGTATCATTGGCTCTTGATCAGATGCTACCTCTCAAAATAGTTAAACATCAAACATTTCCTTTTTGTACAGTAACTTGAGCATTCCTTCCATTTTCTTTTGGTGTTTTTGATATCATTCAATATTTTCCCAATAGAATCCTTCAATAGTGCAAATCGAGGCTTGATTTTTTTCTTAAGTTCCCTCAGCTTGGGAAATGCTGAGCATGTTCTTCCTTTTGGATTTTCTAACTCCAGGTCTTTGCACAGTTCATTATAATATTTGACGCTGTTTTCTCAAGTTGACCTTTGACATTTTCCATTCAGCTCTTTTATCTCCTCATTTCTTCCATTTGCTTTAGCATCTCTATGCTGGAGAGCAAGTTTCTGATATCCATTTTGGTCTTTTCCTTCTTTCTTGTCTTCTTCATGACCTTTTGCTTTCTTGCTGTATGATGTTCTTAATGTCATCCCAAACTGTTCTGGTCTTTGGTCTTTAGAATCTAATGCACCAAATCTGTTCTTCAGATAATCTCTAAGTTCAGGCAGGATGTGTTCAAGGTCATATTTTGGCTCTTGCTTTAATTTTCTTTCCCTTCAGCCTGAACTTGCATATGAACAATTGATGGTCATTCCACAGTCTAGCTCTGGCCTTGTTTTGGCTGATAATATGGAGTTGTTCACTGTCTCCTTCCACAGATGTCATCAATTTGATTTCTGTGTATCCTATCTTGCGAGATCCATGTGTATAGTTGTCTTTTATGTTGTATAAAGAAAGGTATTTGCAATTAAGAAGTCACAGGTCTTGCAAAATTCTATCATGTGATATCCAGCATCATTTCTATCATCAAAGCAATATATCCCAACTACTGATCCCTCTTCTTTGTTTCCAACCTTCGCATTCCAATCACCAGTAATTATCAGTACATTTTGATTACATGTTTGATCAATTTCAGACTGAAGAAGTTGGTGGAATTCTTCAATTTCATCATCACTGGCTTTAGTGGTTGGTGTGTAAATTTGAATAGTAGTGGTATTAATGGATCTTCCTAGTAGGTGTATGGATAGTATCCTATCACAGACTGCATTTTATTTCAGGACAGATCTTGGTATATTCTTTTTGATGATGAATATGATGCCATTCTTCCTCAATTTGTCATTCTGGGCATAGTAAACCATGTGATTGTCAGATTCTAAATGGCCAATACCAGTCCATTTCAGCTCACTAACGCCTAGGATATAGATGTTTATCCTTTTCATTTCATTTCTGACAATTTTCAGTTTTCCTAGATTCATACTTCATACAGTCCATGTTCTGATTACTAATGGATGTTTACAGCTATTTCTCTTCATTTTGAGTTGTGCCCCATCGGCAAATGAAAGTCCCGAAGCTTTACTCCACTGGCGTCATTACTACTTTGTAGGACAACTCTACTTTGAAGAGGCAGGTCTTCCCTAGTCGTATTTTGAGTGACTTCCAACCTGAGGGGCATATCCTTGGCACTGCATCTGACAATATTCTGGTGCTCCTTATGTTTCAATATATAATATTCTGGTGCTGAAAGTGTTGCACAGCTATTTGTAAGGTTTTCAGTGACTAAATATCCGTAAGTAGTCTGTCTTTGACTGGAAGCTCAGCTGAAATGCATTTGTCTTTGATTCTTGATACCTGATAACAATTTTGTCAAACTAAGGAGTGTGAGATTTGCTGGTTGCTGTTAACTGTGCTGGAGAAAGTAAGGAAAGAAAAGAAGACACTTACACCTTCAAATTCCCAGTTCAAGTGCTGCATAAATGATCTGAAATTTTGTTTATTCTAGTTGATTCTAAAATAAACCCCTTTCTACTTCAGTCAGAGAGAAGGTATTTCAATAACCAGCCTGTGAGGAGCTGAATTACGACACATATCAAAGTCCCAGCCTCATAGGTGTTTACTAGGAAAGTGAGGGCACTGATTGTTGTTTTGTTGTTAAGTGCCATCAAGCTGGTTCGGACTTAAAGCAACCCTTTATAGGGTTTCCAAGGAGTGACTGGTGAGCTTGAACCACCAACCTTAGACTTCAAACTGAACTTGCAGTCCAGTGCATTAACCCACAATGCCACACCAGGACTCGGAGGGCACTTATTAGGAGGAATGAAATCCTGAAAATTGTAATATGCCATATGGAAAGATCCTGATGAAGCTGGGGAAATGGAATCCCAAATTTTGGTTGAATTTTCTTTGCCACTAGAAGCAGCTCTTTCACAGTTTGAAGAGATTTGCTTGAGAAACATATAATGACCTCTCTTGAAGCAGTTGTATTGCAAGAGATTGCTTACTGTCCTCAAGATCCACCCGCATTGCCCATCTTTGCTTCTGCACCTGTAATTGGCCTCAAGTCCCAGCAGGTTCAGAAAGGTGAAGTACAAAGTGTGACCAATGAGGAAGTATGCTACACTCCAGAAGAAGTGATTATTTCTCCAATTTATACAAACAGAAATTTAGGAAATATGTGGGGCATAGATAATAAGGGTGTGGGATAATAGAGGAAGAAACAAATTTATTGATATGAGTCTACTACACAGAGGTTCTGTTTGCAGGGTTAGAAAAGAATCTATTAATTTAATGGTTGGTTGAAACATGGACAAAAAGTTGCCTTGCACTAAAGAAGCTAACATGCCCAAACTGTCTTGGTCTATGAAAATGAGGTATATTCAAAAGTGCAGGAATTTGGGGATGTTAGAATGGAGTTACCATGTCAGACTCATGTACTGATGTACCCTGAAAAAGTGCCTAGAGAACACACCTTATATCATAACCATGAGGGTTATATTTGTAAGGGGAATCTGAGCATCCTTGAACAATGCTGTTATTGCTCTTCTCTGTAGATCAGATATTACAATGGAACGAACATCACTGAGCTGGGGAACCTACCGATAATAAGGGTGATTGGATCCTGGGGTGCCAAGACCAAGTGGTAGCCGTTAATCACCATAAACATGGTGGGCATGTTTACCATAGTGGCAGCAGAGTCAAAAGAGTAAGCAGAACAGTCTGACTCGCATAGACTTATGGGTTGACTACTTAGTCATGATGTTCCTAGGAGTAAAATGAATGAAAATTCTATTAAATATTTGCTTGATCTGTAAAAGAAGAGTTCCAGGTCAAGTGAACAGAAGTATAACTTGCAAGTCAACAAAATTGAATGCCCCTCAGTCAATTCCCAGACTTAAACCAGTTTACAGACTTGGTTTCATCTCATAGCAACCTGATGTACAACAGCAAAAAGAGAACCTGGACTTAGAACAGGAGGCAGGCATTCAAACAAACAAAAAAAAAGGAGATGCTGCCTGGTTTATGATCAGGAAAGGCATTCATTAGGGTTGTATCCTTTCACCATACTCATTCAATCTGTGTGCTGAGCAAATAATCCAAGAAGCTGGACTAGATGAGGAAGAATACAGCTTCAGGGTTGGAGGTGACTTAGTAACAACCTGTAATATGCAGATGACATATCCTTGATTGCTCGAAGGGAAGAGGACTTGAAGGACTTACTAACGAAGATCAAAGAACACAACTTCCAGTATAGATTACAGCTCAATATAAAGAAAACAAAACTCACAACTGGACAAACAAACAACATCATGATAAACAGAAAAAAGACTGAAGTTGTTTTAAATTTCATTTTACTTGGATCCACAATCAATGCTCATGCAAGCACCAGTCAAGAAATCAAATACTGTATTTCACTGGCCAACACTTCCTGCAAAAGACTTCCTAAAAGTGTTAAAAAGAAAAGATGTCACCATGATCCAATCCATGGTTTTATGCATTCGCCTCATATGCATATAAAAGCTGGACAATGAATGAAGACTGAAGAAGAACGATGCCTTTGAATTATGGTGTTGGCAAAAAATATTGAAAGTACCAGAAGAACAAACAAATGTGTTTTGGAAGCCCCTTAGAAGTGAAGATGGTGAGACTTCATCTTAAGTTCTTTGGAGATATTATCAGGAGGGACCAGTCCCAGGAAGAGAACATCATGCTTGGTAAAGTGGAGGGTCAACAAAAAGAAGACCCCTCAACGAGATGGGCTGACACAATGACTGCAACTCAAAGTGCCTCAAAGATAACAATAGTGAGGGTGGGGAAGAAACAGACAGTGTTTCATTCTGTTGTGTACAGGGTCGCTATGAGATGGAGGACTCAATAGCAACACACAAGAGCAACAAATGTAGATCTTAAAAGAGCAAAATGCTCAAAGCAGACTTTTTTTTTTTTTAACCAGTTAAAATAAACTATTGTTTGGTTTTAAGAAGATTTCAGGGGCTATTTTGGCTTAAGGTTTACAGACATCTAAAGACAATAGTAAGGAGCTCTGGTAGCTTAGTGGTTAAGAGTCGGGCTGCTAACCTCAAGGACAGCAGTTAAAAAATACCAGTGGTTCCACGGGTGAAAAATGAGGCTTTCTGCTCCCATAAAGATTTACAGCCCCAGAAACCCTATACAGGGTCGCTATGAGTTGGAACCGACTCCAAAGCACATAACCACGACCACCACCAAGACAGCAGTTTGGGGGATTGATCTGCTATCCATGGCTTCAGAGATTCTGCATTCTATGAGAAACTGAAATTCTATTCTGAGTTTCCCCTCTTTTGATCAGGATTGTTCTACAGAATCTTTCATAAAAACGTTTATTAATGGTAGCCAGGCACCAGCCAGTTCTTCTGGTCTCATGACATGGGAGGCAGCTATTCATGAAAGCAATTAGCCACATATTACATTTCCTCCTCCTACTTCTGACTTTGCAGTTTCCTCTGTTGCTTCAGGCAAACAGATACCAATTGTGCCTTGGGTGGCCATTTGCAAGCTTTTAAGAATCCAGAAACGTCACAGTGAACTAGGAGACAGACCAGAAACACTAAATGTTATTAGGTCATTTACTGTGGACTGTGGCTTGTGGTGGGTGCGTGCTGTGGTGTCAATCCTGACTCACAGCACTCCTGTATAGGGTTTCCAAGGTTGTACTTCTTTATAGGAGCAGAAAGCCTCATCTTTCTCTGTCAGAGTGACTGGTAGATGTAAGCTTCTGACCTTGTAGTTCACAGCCCAAGTTTTAGCCTACTACGCTCCCAGTGTCCCCTAAAGCAACGACCTTAAACCAAGGAACCAAATCTCATAAGGTATGAAGTTGAACACAAGCACTCTCAGCAGCTACTCTTCTATGCTCCTGTTGTAAACATGTCTACCATATAACTTTGGACGATTCAACTTTTTGTAGGGATACAGCTTATTGACACTAATTACATTAATCAGATGTGCAACCCTACCTTTATTCAATATGATTTTTCTATCACTGTAAACTGAAGATCAGTGCTCTATAAGCAATAGAGACTCACTTTCCCATTCCCTCCCATCCACAGTCGCTTTGGTCTCTATACATTTGTCTTTTCTTGTCTTTTTATGAAAGTGAGGTCATACAATATTTGTATTTTTGTGATGAATTTATTTTATTCAGCATAATGTTTTTAATTCAATCTATACTACTGCATGTACGAATACTTTCCCACCATTCACTTGCCAGTCTGTCATACTGTGATGGCTTACATTTTGTTGTAAAGATGCAAGCTATGCACTGGTGTTTCAAATACTATCAGGGTCACCCATGGTGGGTGAGTTTTAATGGTGCTTCCAGACTAAGAAAGACTGGTAAGGACCCGGATATCTACTAAAAAGACTTGGCCAGCGAAAATTTTATGGGTAGCAGTGAAACACTGTCTGATATACTGCCAGAAAATGAGGCCCTCAGGTTGGAAGGTACTCAAAATATGACTGGGCAAGAGATATCTCTTCAACGTACTGTTGACTTTAATGATGTGGCTACAGTTAAATTTGGGAACCCTTCATGTGCTGATGTGGTAGGACTTAAAATGAGTACAGCTGCAAACATCCATAATCAAAATGTGGAATGTATGAAAAATGAGTCAAGGACAACTGGAGGTTGTCAAAATGAAATGGAATGCTTGAAGATTAATATCCCAGGCATTAGTGAGATGAAATTGGCTATTTTGAATCAGGCAATGATATGGTCTACGATGCTGGTAGTGATGGTAAAGGCTGTGTGTCAAATTGCCTGGACCAGTGGTTCTCTGCTTTGGCAGTTATGATGTAATCATAATTCATGAAGAGATCTGAAATAATCACTTTTATGATGAGATTTGCTATGAGTCAGTTGACAGTTATTTGCCAGTCAGTTGACAGGTTATTTCTTTATGGGTATGGGCTGTACTGAATATATATGGACATTCCGGCAAAGCATTTTTGCTCCCTCTAAAACTGCATCTGGTTCTCAATATCTTATCTATGGTTCTTGGAACTTGAGCCAGTAGCCTGATCTTGGGTTCATCAGTCTCTATAGTTGTGTGAGTCAGGAGAAGCCTCCAGCCTGACATCTGACCCATGGACTTGGGTCTTATCAGCCTCTGTAACTGTGTGAGCAATTTCTTTGAGAGAAATCTCTCTGTATAAACATATATGACCCATAGCCACCCTGTATAGGGTTTACTGAGGAGTGGCTGGTGAGCTTGAACTGCTGACCTAGTAGTTCAAACCGACTTTGCAG
>NW_006408676.1:6028993-6030572 GCF_000296735.1 Chrysochloris asiatica | reverse complement strand
AAAAAAAGAAAAAAGTATTGCTACAAAAGTTCCAGGTTTTATTAACATGTCTGAGTATATCTTATTACTTTTATTTTAAGTTTAATTTACTCCTGAGTCTTAAATTTTTGTTTCTTCAGAGATATCTTCTTCATCTGTGCAACCTCCTCTTCTGGTTTAGGAACAATTTGCTCCTTTCACTGAGGGTCATCTCCATGTGGCAGGGGGAGCTCACATAGGGGTTGATTCCACCATGGGCTCTGTAAGTTCAGTGGTGCATCTTGGATGTTGACCTGGATGTACTCATGACTAGAGAAGCCACATCTAAACCCTTAAATTCAGCATTGCTTTTTGCATTTTTAAGCATGTGCATCAAAAATTCAGTGCTCTTTTTGGGCCACCGACCCTGTGTCCAACTCCACTGTTTGGCCTGGGCACACCTACCAATGCCACCATGTAACTTTGGAATAGTACACATTGGTTCTGCAAAGTGACATCTTTAAGATACTGGGTGCCATTCTGGATATGCATACCCTTGATGGCCTGGGCAGTCTCACAGGTGTTCTTAAAATGGACCTGGAGATTTGAGCCTCTAGATTTGAATGATTTTGTGGGGTTTTCTGGGTCAAGTGAGTAGTGAACCACTTTGTGAGATTACCTCAGACAGCTTACAGGAAAAGCCTGAGTTTTAAAAAAAAAGTGTGTTCAAACATGTCTCTGCATTTAGTGGATGTTTGTGGACAAGTTCTCTCAATAATACATTTGAATTAGGCTCCTTGGGGTACCTTAGGGAAAAAAACAAAACTGTGGCTTCTGCGGTATCTACTGAGCCAGTTCAATTTAAGGCAGAGAGATCAGCTCAGAAGATTACGGTGGCTGCTTTTCTGGGATTCCAAAAGAATAATACTCTTTACAGATTTTCTTGATGTACACAGGGCTATCATGGGGACTTATTAGGAAGAAGTTTTAAGAAAATGGAAAACTACACTGGTGAAAAACAGGCCAGGAAAAGTTGTACTAAGGAGTTTTTCCCCCCATCACAATAATGCACCCTTAGTGTTTGAGGGTGGCCAGGGCATTTCATTGGGAAACCTTATCATACCTTCCCTACAACCCTAATTTTGCCCTGACAGATTTCTTTTTTGTCTCCAAACTCAAAGAACATTTAAAAAAAGAACATACTTGAGTCCCTCAAGGATGACAAACTGCCTTTTTGACACGGTGTAAACTGAAGACGACAGAATTCTTCAGGGACGCATTGGAGACGGCAACACTACCTTCAGAAATGTAAAGACCTAGTTGTAGGATATATTGAGAAACACTAACTTCACATTTTGATATTTTTGCTTAATAAAGGTTTTGATGATTTTATAGCAATACCCTTATATACTAAGATCATCATTTGACATTAGATATGAACTGTACCTAACCAAGACCTGACCAAGAAATGGTGACTCTTCTCCCAGCTCTTTTGCAGATTTTCAAAATCATCCCATCTGCCCACTCCTCAGACCCACCAGCAAAATGCCTTACTGTCCACTATCAGAATGCATGTGTTTGAACTACACTAGTAAAGGAGTTCTGGTAGCGCAGTGGTTAC
>NW_006408676.1:6011482-6028093 GCF_000296735.1 Chrysochloris asiatica | reverse complement strand
GCACAACAGATTTACCAAATGCAATACGTTGTTTCATTTCTTGACTGCTGCTTCCATGAGTGTTGATTGTGAATCCAAGCAAAATGAAGTCTGACAACGTCAATCTTTTCTCAGTTTGTCATGATGTTATTTACTGACCCAGCAGTGAGGATTTTTGTTTTCTTTACATTGAGATGCAATCCATACTGAAGGCTGTATGTAGTCTTTAACCTTCATCAGTAAGTATTTTAATTCCTCTCTGCTTCTAGTTAGCAAGGTTGTATCATCTGCACATCACAAGCTGTTAGTGAGTCTTCCTTTAATCCTGATTCTTCTTGGATTATTTAATATAATCCAGCTTCTCAGACTATTTGTTCAGCATCCCAATTATTTGCTCAGAAGTGTATAGACCTAGGGAAACCTGTCAACTATGTGGAGTGTAAATTTTCACTTATAGGATGCTAATCAGGAGAGCTTAGAGAATGGGCAGACAGACAGAAAAAAGTGGGATCTTGACACTTCCCAAGAGCCTATCTTGGTCTGAAGCAAATCTGATAGTCAACAGCCTCTTGCAGGTCTGCTTACTATCTGCTCAAAGAACTCTGAAGCCAGGGAAGTCCTAGACAGGTCTCTGGGTAGGGCTGTCAGCCAGGCTGAGGGATCACTGCCCAACACAGTGAAGAACAAGTAGACACTGTGCTGTCTCCCACCTCATATTGATAATGAACAAAGCAGGAGTATGCCCACAGTGCTGCTGGGAACTAATCAACTCTGAAGTCTTCAGAATGTTGTTTGGGTTGTCTCATAGCACATTTTGAACACCAGTAAAACTCCAGCATTCTATCGATGTAGGTAAGAATCACTACTCTCATTTCCCACATAGGGGACCAACTCCTGGGGATATCGTTATGCACAAAGTAAAACCAGAAGCCAGGAGTTCTGACTCCTAGTCCCTACTTCCCTGCTCTGTTTCTTAATCTTTTTTTTTTTTTTCTAAATGAGAAACATATTGCTAAAATCTACCCATAACAAAAAGAGTCAGCAATAAGTGTGAAGAGGAGCTAGAACTAAAAGGAAAACATGAGTCAGACCCTGAAGCCTAAACTTAAATCCCATTGTTCTAATGAAGCTCTTTCTTAGATGACTTTGTAAAGGAAGTGGCCTGAAAAAGTCTTCAGCATAGTCTTCTCTTCCTTCCTTCCATGGAAGACATGGGACTAAGCTCAGGGAGAGTTTAGGGGATGGCAGATGGGGAATGATAAGGCAGAGGAGGAAATACTGGCACCTATGCTCAGAAAAGGCTGCCCTGGTTGTCTTTGTTTCCCTTCCTAATCTGGAAAATTTCAGCAGCTGTGCACAACAACTGCAGTTTCCTATTCAGTTTTGAGAGTCCTTCTGGAAATCCTGCCAGGGTCTTGGGATCTGATGCCAGGCAAGTGATGTGATGACTATCCCACGAGCATGTTTAAAATGCCATTGCTCAGACCACTTTCTCATCACCTGGTGCGCACACACCCTGAATTCTGATTGACTAGTTTGGGAAAGGTCTGGGTCTATATTTCTTTCCAAGCTGTCCTAGTGACTCGTATGGGCAGGCCCATTTGGGAAACCCTCCTGCGTCACTCATTCTGCCAAAGCTCTGAACAAGGTAGGCCAGATCTGTGTCAGTGCAGCACTGCCCTGTTGTTGGGCCTGACACACTGACTGCTTTCCTTTTCCTGTTCTGAAGAATTTGGGTGGCTGGTTGATTAAATGCCCTGGAATGGGTTCCTATTCATAGTGACCCTGCATAACGTTTCCAAGGCTGTAAATCTTTACGGGAGTAGAAAGCCTCATCTTTCTCCTGCAGCACGGCTGGTCATTTCAAACTGCTAACCTTGAGGTTAACAGCCCGACTCGTAGCCACTATGCTACCAGAGCTCCTTGTTCTGAAGAATTACTGGCTATAATATGCCTCGGGATCTTCAAGCGAAAAGAACTAAACTATGATAATAAAAATACATTTATGTCATAAAAGATGTTGAGGTAATGTTAATCTCATCCCACAAACTCTGTAATTCAATAGAAGCTTAAATTTTTATTGATTTTCCTAGCAGCTTTTGCCCTCTGAAGCCAAGTACGAATCCATGAGAACCCAACTCCAAAGATGACCAGCTATCCAGCTCACACTCAGAGACCAAGGTCTCCCAGGGCAAACTCCTGGCTTTCTCTGCGAACACAGGGCCCCTCTGAGCACTGACGCAGGTTTGCTGGCTCATGAACAGGATGCTCGGAAACCAAAAAACAAACCCAGCCCACTGCCACCAAGTCAACCCTGACTCATAGAAACCCTCAAGGACACAGTAGAACTACTCCATAGGTTTCCATGGTTGTAATCTGTATGGAAGGAAATGGCCATGTTTTTCTCACATGGAGTGGCTGTGTTAGATGTCTAGGTTAACAGCCCAGTACTTAACCACCATGCCACCACAGCTCCTGGTACTGGGATACCAGGAGATAAGGCAGCTAGTGTCTTTAACAATGGCTCTTCTTCTATAAAGGAGTACTGGTGGTACTGTGGTTACATGCTTGGTGGCTAAGTGAAAGGCTGGGGGCTAGAACCTACCAGTAGCTTCACAGAAGGCAAAACCGAGTGATCTGCTCCCCTAAAAATTATAGCCTAGGAAATCTTCTGGGGGCAGTTCTATTCTGTCCTGTAGGGTTTCTATGAGTGGGAGTGGAAGCAGCAGCAAACAACATTATTCTTAACTGCAGAGACAACTAAAAGAGAAAAATCAATGGCTGCCTTAGCTCTCCATGAAAAATTAGATTAATTTGTGTTCATACGTGTTACTATAAACCAAGAAGGAAACAAAGTTCTTTTAGGAAATGTTTTCACTGCACGTCAGATGCATTGCTTGCTCAGAACTAGTTTATCTGTGTCTGATCTGAGCGTTATTTTTAGCCTCTGGCATTCGGTCCAGTTTGTCTCCTTCAGCAAGACAATTCCCTTAACCAGGATCCCAACAGCCCAGGTGCACGTCAGCATGTGTCATTATGGGGGAGTCACTGGCCAGCTAGGGTTCAAGTCTAAATACGAAATTGTATGTGGGCCTTCTGATGGAGACACTCTGACTTCTTATTCTTGTAAACAAACCACTTTTGCGCGTTTGCTTACCCAGAAGTGATTGGAGAGAAGTTCCCATATAAGACCATCTTATTAACACTGTCTCTATCCCTTACCCAATTCTGTAATGAATTTAAGAGCAAGAGTAAGGAGAAAACAACGTATCAATGACATTTTCCAGGCAGCAAAGAATATAGAATAACCTGATCAAATATGATAAGAATATAGCCTGATGGAGCCTTGGTTACACTTGTTCATGCCAAACCTGAGTTAAACTAAATGGCTATGTAACCAATCAGAACACTTAGAAAATAAAGTACAAAAATGTTCAGCCACATATTATTAATATTTCACATGAATCTGGCCATGAAGCATCTTGTTTCGAATCTTAGGTTTATAGGAACGTCTATGTAATCCCACTGCACAGATGCTCCATGAAGAACACTGTACATGGCATCCCCAAACAGGAGTCAGAGCAAGGCGAAGTGACCTCCCAATGTTAAGCTACCAGGCAGACACCACATGAAATACTATTCCTTTGATAACTGTGCCTAATCAAAGAATTCTTGATAAAAAAATTTCTGACTAATTAAGTCAGAAAGAGCTCTGGTAGCGTAGTGGTTATGAATCGGGCTGCTAACCTCAAGGTCGGCAGTTTGAAACTACCAGCTGTTCCACAGGAGAAAAAGAAGGCTTTCTGCTCCCGTAAAGATTTACAGCCTCAGAAACCCTGTGAAAGATCACTATGAGTCAGAACTGACTCCACGGCACTTAACAACAACAATTAAGTCAGATAACAGCAGAATGAAATTCCACCTAAACGTCACCTTACGTATCAGTGTTTGAAGAAGTAACTATCCTGGAAGAACTGTTTCCCATTCACCTCCCATTTCCAATAGGTTTCTACAGTCTAGGTGGGAAGCCCAGGATTATCATGGGGGAAGCAATGATATTACAGGAGAAGATCAAAGCAGTAAAGGGGAATGCTGGGGCATGTATGCCATTTCAGCATAAAACCATCATGTGAAAATAGGCACAAAATATCCTAAACCAGGAGAAAGGAGAGAGGAAGGGAGGATGAAAGGCAGGGGAGAAGGCAAGTAAGGGGAGGGGAGGCAGGGAAGAAAAGCAGGGGGAAGGCAGAGAGAAAAGTGAGCAGGAAAGGGAAAGAGTGGCCCAGAGTAAGGGTGCTGAACTTGTGTGATGGTATCCCAGTCTTGTCAGCATTCCTTTTACTCACCATGAGCTTAGCTCTGCACTTAAATGGTGTTGTTGTTAAGTGCCATCCCATCGATTAAACAAGTGGTAGCTATGGTAAAACTCAGGTCTTTTACATAAGAAGTGTACCCATTATTTACTTTATTCCACTAACAGGCATATCAACAGAAAACATTGCAGCACCAAAACATGGACTTTAAATTTACCGTGTCAAAGAAAAAATATGCTACAAAGTATTCCAATGGTGACCTAAAATGCTGGGAGATGGGGAAAGTGGAGAGAATGGATGGCCTTTACAAAAAAAGTTAAATTCCCTTATGTTCACATTAGCTATACTGAAGTTCTACCTAAGGTAGAACAGACGATCAGCTACCCAGTAATTCTCTAATACAAGGGTAGGAAAACGTTGTCTATTGATAGCCTTCAATTGAGACATATAGGAAAAAAAAAAAAAATACAAGCCGGGTTGTTAATTTTAAGGTCAGCAGTTTGAAATTACCAGCTGTTCCAAAGGAGAAAGGTGAGGATTTCTGTTCCCATAAAGATTTATAGCCTCAGAAACCCTATGCAGGGTCACAATGGGTCGAACCAACTTCATAGCACACTGCCACACCACCATAGATAGATAATTTTTAGGAGAAATATGAAAGTTCAGTGCTTGAAAGATCTTACTGGTTTATATCATAGTAAACCTTCAGAAATAGTTAGTGATTATGTGTGTGTTTACTAGAGTCATAGTCAGGTTTACCTATAAGCATAGGTAGAGTCCTGATATAATGCTGTAGGATAAGCACTGGACTGCTTATCACAGGTCAGTGGTTCAAACCCACCAGCTTCTCTTCAGAATCCCTATACAGGGTTACTATGTGTCAGAACTTACTTGACTGTACTTAACAACATTAGTTTATATAGTCTATGTAATGTGGGTCGCTATGGGTCGGAACCGACTCGACAGCACTTAACAACAACAACATGTAATGTGTATAAACACACACATTTCTGATACTGCATTTATAGCTCATTTTAAATTGTTTTCCTAGAATGAAACTGTTG
This sequence comes from Chrysochloris asiatica, assembly GCF_000296735.1. Classification (NCBI taxonomy): domain Eukaryota; kingdom Metazoa; phylum Chordata; class Mammalia; order Afrosoricida; family Chrysochloridae; genus Chrysochloris; species Chrysochloris asiatica. The sequence continues at coordinate 6,022,737 of NW_006408676.1, read as the reverse complement.
CCGTATAAAATGGGTGGTTTTTGTATACAAGATATTTTTAGAAAAACATTGCCTTCCTAGGTTCTAAAAATTATTTCATGTGATAATGGATGTGTGGTGGGAGGGAGAGACCAACCCAGATCACTGAGTTGTTTGGGTGCTTCTGTAGATCATTTTCGGTTTCTCTAATGTGAAATTTTATATGTGAATATTCCTTTAATTTATGGATCCACAGAAACTAATAGTTAAAGCCTCCATTGAGAGGCATTATCTGAAAAGAACTGGGAGGATACTGTTTTATTGTTTAGTGGCAGGAGAACAATTTTTTTTCCCCTTTAAACGTGATTTTAGTCATTCTTCACTTTCCCATTTTCTTAACTTTTTTTTTTTTTTTTTTTAGGCATTATGTGCTTTTAATAGTTCAAGACTGGTAATATTTGATAATCAAGACTAAATTAATAGGTAACACTTAAAAATATATACATTCATATGTATAAAGTATCTAAGTGACTAAGTGAGTTTATAGAGGAGCTGACCCAGATACATAAATTAGAATATATAAGTGTCCATCTAAATTCTCTATTTTTTGTTTTTTTACAGAATACTTCATTAAAGTTGTTTAATGTACAAGTTCTCATACGTCATTTTAGAAGTCCTTTATTGTAAAGATAATTCTTTTGTCTGATGACAAACAGCAGCCATATTGTCAGTGGTTATTCTGGACCTCCACACTGGATAAATTCGATTTTTTTCTTGAGACACAAGTTTCCTATCTATAGTTCTGAGGTAATGTTTTCATTATTTCTGCAGTGTCTGGTGGACCCTGACGCATCAGTAAATCTGGTGGTTTACTTCCCATTGAATGCTAAGCCATTGCAGAAGAGTGCAATGGAATTCCTGCTGATCACAAAGTTTCTGATACATTGGGTTTAGGGTTGTCAGCTCTATCAGGGAACCTTATTAATGGAACATATGGCTTGACTACCTGAACGACCCTGCTGGTGGATGCCGTTTTGCTGCCCATCATGACCCCAAGTAGCCCATTTTCTTATCTTTATTTATTCCTTCGTACTTAGTAGAATTTCATTCTGAAGAAGCCTATGACAGTCAAAAAACTTAATTCTGGAATATTTGGGGAGTATGATTCCTTGGTGTAGTGCAGTAAATTGCTTGGTGTGGCTCCACTAGCCCTGGTCTTTGTAACTCCCACCATATATACCTGTGTGTAGTTCCTCTTTTCCTGGTGAGTCTGTGTAAGAGAAGGTAGGGGAAGATGCTGGTAGATTATATGATTCCGTTGTGAGTGATAAAAAGAGTTAGTGGTGATTGTAAGAACTTGGAACTCCAGCATGGGAACTGTCAATTTGTACATCCTGCTGTGTGTAAAATGAGCCATCCCAGGAGCAGGAAGGGGAGATGTCACTACCATCAACAAACAGCAAGAGTGGAGTGTGTCCTTGACCCAGGAGACCTCGAGATGTCAGCAGTGACATCAGAGGAGTAGCAGAAGAGTGGCAGCAGCAGCAGAACCAAGAACCAGAGCACTAGACAGAGGGGTGGGTTTCACTGCCCATGGAGCAAGTAACGCCTTTGGGCTGGAAGCTTATTTGTGAAGTAGGGTGCCTCCAGACAATTAGGGGGCTAGGAACGAACTCCACAGCTGACCCACAGAGCTAGAGCTGAGTGCCTTCGGGCTGAGGCTTATATAGTAAAGTGGAGTGTCCTTCAGTCATTTATCAGCAGCCCTAAAAGACCTTTGTAGTGCTGTTGGAGCAGGGTAGAGGCCAGGTCAAGGAGTCAAGGGCCAGAGAGAGGCCTACCTGTGGGCACGGCTGAGTAGAAGCTGTCCTAACAGAAAGAACTGTGCCCTGAGCATTTCTGACCCTGAATTGTAATCAATTAACTTCCTTAATGGAGTCCTGGTGTGGTACTGTAGGATAAGCACTGGACTGCTAACTGCAAAGTCGGTGGTTCAAACCCACCAGCTATGTCTTAGAAACTCTGTACAGGGTCGCTATGAGTCAGAACGACTCAGTGGCACTTAACAACAACTTCCCTAAGAAACACCATAATCATGCATATTGTCTGTTCTGTGTGGCCATTGCAATGCATTACTGAACCCAGCTGGGAGGTAGAGACTGTCCCTGGAGGGATGCTTGGTGTCAGAATAGGTAAAAGAGTTTAGAGATTGGAGGTGTTTGACCTCAGCCCCATAGGAATTGGCTTTAGACTGATGTTGAGTTTTATTTTACATGCCCCTGGTGACATACCAGGAAGGCAGATGATGTCACCACATACTTTTTGCACCTTGTTGCTGTTAAGTGTCGTCGAGTAGGTTCTGACTCATAGCAACCCTGTATAGGGTTTCTGAGGAGTGACTGGTGAGTTTGAACCACTAACCTTGCAGTTCAAACCAACCTTGTGATCCAGTACTTATCCTACAGTGCCACTAACTCATATATATACACGTCTGTTTATTTCTCTATTTGTACACTTACTTAAATAAACACTGGCTTATATTGGTTAATTCTAGCTTTCTCCTTTTGTATATTTCTAACTTCTTTCTCTGACAGTGAGAACCCTAATTTTTTCCCCTTTTGTCTAGTCTAATAAGAACCCTGGTGTGGCATTGTAGGATAAGCACTGGTAACCACAAGATTGACTGTTCAAACTTACCAGCCACTTTGGGAAACCCTACACAGGGTTATCTGTGAGTCTGAACTGACTTGCTAGCACACACCACCCTCTAATTAGTGATTTATTCTTTATCCCCCTCCACACACACACACAGCCACCTTGTGTACAACAGAAAGAACCACTGCCTGTCCTGCACCATTCTCACTTGTTACGTTTGAGCTCATTGTGGGAGCCATTGTGTCAATATAAGAGGTTTTTGCTGACCCTCGGCCAAGCACAATGTCTTTTTCCAGGGACTGGTCCCTCCTGGTAACATGTCCCAAGTACTCATTACAGTGAGATGCTCACTGAAGAGCTGAAGCCTAAATTTCAGATTAAGTGCAGAGGACTGCTATCCAAGGGCATTGTGATTGTGCATGACAGTGCATGTCTGCACACCTCTGCCCACTCTATTGACAGTCTACAAAAACTTCATTTTGAGGTGTGAAAGCATCCTCCCCAGAGACCTGATCTTGCTCTATAGGACTTGCATCTGTTGGTCCCCTGAAGGCAGCCCTTCAAGAACAAAGATTCACCTCTGATAAAGAAGTGAAGATAACGGAGCATGTATGGCTCACAGCTCAGATGAAACCATTTTTAATAAGGAAATATGAAAGCTTGTGGACAGATGGACAAAATGTATTGAAAAGCAAGGAGATTATGTTGAAAAATTATGTATTTATCTTTTCTAAATTTGCTGAAATTCTACAGCCAGAGAGGGGATAATTTTTTACTCACCCTCATATATAAATAATAATCATATTAAAGAAAATCCAAAACTGGAACCCTGAGTGTGAGGAAAACGGTTACCATCAGTCCAGCAATTGCCACAAGGGAGAGAGATTTTGTTGTGAGATAAATGTTTGATTATTTGAAAAGCACATTCCATAGCAAAGACTTTCCAGAAGCCACTGTGGTCTAAATGGAATAATCTTCAATGTCACATGACTTTCTGGTTGCAACTCCAGGTTCACAAGCGACCTTTTCAGAACTGACCAGGTTTTCTCGCATGCTGCTTTCTGAAGGAAATATTAATGCATCGTCTCTGCGGAGTCAAAAGGAGATGAAAATGCTTCCAATATTCACATCATGGGGGAGGGGTGTTGTTGTTAGGTGCTGTTAAGTCGGTTCCACTCATACCGACCTTATGCACGACAAAACACTGTACCAACCTCAAAATCATCACACTTGAGTCCACTGCTGCTGCCACTGTGCCAATCCCTCTCGTTGGTAGCCTCACTCTTTTTTGTTGATCTTCCACTTTACTGAACATATGTTCAAAGTATGAGAGACGAAGTCTGGCCATTTTAGCTTCTAAGAAGCATTCTGGCTGTATCTCCTCCAACATAGATTTGTTTATTCTTTCAGCAGTTCACAGTACTTTTAATATTCTTCTCCAACACCATAATTCAAATGCATCAATTCTTCCTTGGTTTTCCTTATTCACTGACCAACTTTCACAAGCATATGAGGCTACTAAAAATACCTAATGGCTTAGGTCAGGTACACTTAGTCCTCAAACTGACACTTTTGCTCTTGAACACTTTAAAATGGTGTTCTACGGCAGATTTGCCTACTGCAATATGTCATTTAATTTCTTGAGTGCTAATGGTGGATCCAAGCAAAATTAAGTGTTTGACAACTTAAATCTTTTCTCTACTTTTCATGATGTTATTTATTGCACCAGTGGTAAGGATTTTTGGTTTCTTTCCATTGAGATGCAACTCATACCAAAGGCTTTGATCTTCACCAGTAAGTATTTTAAGTCCTCTTCACTTTCAGCAAGCAAGGTTGTTTCATCTTCATATTGCAGGTCGTTAATAAGTCTTCTTCCAATCCTGATGCCACATTCTGTTTCATATAATACAGCTTCTCAAATTATTTGCTCAGCATACAGATTGAATAAATGTGGTGAAAAAATTCAAGTCTGGCACACATCATTCCTGATTTTAAACCCTTGTTTTGTTTCAACAACTGCCTCTTGGTCTATGTACAGGTTCTGCATGAGCACAATTAAGTTTGCTGGAATATTACATTCTCCACAGTGTTGTTCATAGCTTGTTACAGTCAAAAAATGTTTTCATAATCAATAAAGTGTAAGTAAACATCTTTCTTGTATTCTCTGCTTTCAACCAAGATTCATTTGACGTCAGCAACGCTATCCCTCGTTCTACATCCTTGTCTGAATCCAGTTTGAGCTCTGGCATTTTCCTGTCAATGTACTGGTGCAGCCATTAAAAAATTATCTGTAGCAAAATTTTACTTGCATGTGGTATTAATGGTATTGTCCAGTGATTTCTGCATTCTTTTGGGTCACCTCTCTTTGGAATGAGCACAAATACGGGTTTCTTCCAGTCAGTTGGTCAGGTACGTGTCTTCCAAATTTCTTGACATAGATGAGTGAGTTCCTCCAGTGCTTCATCAGTTTGTTGAAAGATTTCAAATTGTATTCCATCAGTTCCAGTAGCCTTGTTCTTTGCCAATGCGTTCAGTGCCCCTTGGACTTTTTCCATCAGTACCATTGGCTCTTGATCTTATGCTACCTTTTGAAATGGTTGAACATCAACTATTTCTTTCTGATAGTTACTCTGTGTATTCCTTCCATCTTCTTTTTTAAAAAAAAAACAACAGGCAGAATTCACTTTATTTTTCTTTTATCAAAACCATGATGTTTTGACCATGGCTAGAGCCTGGATCCTCTGCTCAGAGATTCTGGTGTGGCCCTTCACAAGGTGGTCAGTGAATTCCTGGTAGGGAGACTTTGTGAACACGGGCTCTGTCCAGAGGTCAGGAGTGAGATAGCTATAAGTCTTGGAGATGACATCAAAGGTGGCCTTGCCGAAGTTGTCCAGGGTGACAGTGCAGCTCCTGGCCGAGGTGTAGCAGTCATCAATGCAGGCCATCATTATCAGATTCTTGGGCAAGGGGGCTGAGACAATGCCAGTGCCGTGGGTGCAGAGATGATATGCGCCACAGTGGGCACCATGTGGTGTTGGCTGATCTTGTTCCCCCAGTAGCCTCGCCACATGGCCAAGATCATGTCCTTGCAGATGGTTGTGGCCACTTCCTTGGAACACTGGACGTCCAGCCTGACATGGCCACTGTAGTCCCCAATAGCGACAAATGCTCCTCTGGCAGCGCACATCTATTTCTGCACAGGCATGATCTTCAAAACCTCATCCTTGAGGGACATACCCAGGAACAGATCAATGATTTCAGGCTCCTCGATGGGCAGGGAGAAAAGATAAATCTCCTCCAGGGACTTGATCTTCATGTCTTTGACTACATGACCCAGCTTGTTGACAAGAAGCCACTCCTTGTCCTTGGCTTTGCCTCCAGAGCATGGCAGCCTCGGCCATGGCTCCTATCATGGATGCGATCCCAGCCCTGCAGGTCACTGCCAAAGGCTTTGCGGCTTTGCAGAAGCCACCCGGGGCCCCTACTCCCAACACGGCCCCTGGCCTCTGGGACCCCTAGGGCTCCGGGGGTGGGGTGGGGGAGAACCTCCACTATATCAGCGTCATCTGCCATTTGGTGTTTAAATCCTTCTTTTGATGTTTTCTGCTTCATTTAATATTTTGCCCGTAGAATCCTTCAGTATTACAAGTCAAAGCTTTATTTTTTTCCCTCAGTTTCTTTCAGCTTGAGAAATGCTGAACGTGGTCTTCCCTTTTGTTTATTTAACTACAGGTCCTGGTACATTTCATACTTCACTTTGTGTTCTCAAGTTACCCTTTGGAATTTTCTATTCAGTTTATCTACCTCTTTATTTCTTCTATTTGCTTTATCATCTCCACTCTGGAAAGCAAGTTTCAGAGTCTCTTCTGATGGCCATTTTAGCCTTTTTCTTCCTTCTTGTCTTCTTAATGACTTTTTGCTTTCTTCCTGTATGATGCTCTTGATGTCATCCCACAAATCTTTTGGCTTCCAGTCATTAGTGTCCAATGCATCAAATCAGTTCTTGAGATGATCTCTAAATTCACGTGAGATATATTCAAGGTCATATTTTGGCTATTCTTTAATTATCCTCAGCTTCAATCTGAACTTCTATATGAGCAACTGATGGTCTGTTCCACAGTCTGCTCTTGGCCTTGTTTTGGCTGATGATGTGGAGTTTTTCCACTGTCTCTTTTCACAGATGTAGTTAATTTGGTTTTTGTGTATTCCATCTGGTGAGATCCATGTGTACAGTCGTATTTTATATTGCTTTAAAAAGGTATTTACTAAATTGCTACAATTTGATGAACTTGACCTTTACTTATGGATGTAGTAGCTCAAAATACAAACTAAGAAGGAAGGATCAAGGATCACATCAAGGATCAAAGCTATCCCCTCAGTGTATAGGATTGATAGGGACTGGCTACCTAAAATGGGGAGAGGGAGTGCTATAAAGGCATTAAGTGGTTGGCTTACAAGTTTTCAAGAGGGATTTTAGTGTCAGAGCTGTGGGAGGGGGAAGGTAGAATCCCCACTGAGTAGTTTTTACGTTGTCTAGATGGGGCTGGTAAAGGAGATGGGGATAAGATTCTTACGATTCAATAGTGAGTAACTGTTATCATGACTAATTGCAATTGTCACAACTGTAAAGGTAGAAGTAGTATAACAAAAAGGGGCGGGGGGGGAATAATTCATCTTACATTCCAGGAACAGAGGACCCCAGGGCCATCAAGAGGGAAGAGCATGAACGGAACATGGAATTCTAACCAGAGAAGCAGCAACACCAGAGATAGAGGCAGAGTTGATGGCATGAAGAGATAGAGCAGCTGAAGACTCTAGACTCATTGAAAGAGAAAGGCTGAATGCTGGTAGGCTGGAGGCAGGCTTGCAAAATATGCCTCTTGGTTATTTAAATTATTATATATTCCTGAGTATTTTTGTGTATACCAACCAAACAAACAAACCAGGAAATAGAAGCACATTGCAATGAAACAAAATATGATTGATTGAGTGCAATGTAAACAAACTATTGCTCAATTCACAATAAAAGCTTAAAAAAAAGAAAGAAAGAAAAAGGCATTTGCAATGAAGAAGTCTTGAAAAATTCTGATTTCTGTCACCAAGGTATTTTTCAACTGTTGTTGATCCTTCTTTGTTTCCAATCTTTGCATTCCAATCACCAGTAACTATCAATACATTTGATTGCATGCTGGATCAATTTCAGACTGAAGAAGTTGGTAGAATTCTTCAGTTTCATCATCACTGGCTTTAGTGGTTGGTGTGTAAATTTGAATAATAGTGGTATTAACTGATCTTCTTTGTAGGTTTATGGATATTATCCTATCATAGATAGCATTATACTTCAAATAGATCTTGAAATGTTCTTTTTGATAATGAATGCAATACCATTCCTTTTCAATTTTTCATTCCTAGCATAGTAAACAATGTGATTTTCAGATTCAAAATTGCCAATACTAGTCCATTTTAGATCACTGATTCCTACTATTGATATTTATGTGTTCCATTTCATTTCTGATAATTTCCCAATTTTCCTAGATTCATGTTTTGTACATTCTATATTCCAATTATTAATGGATGTTTGTTGCTGCTTCTTCTCATTTTGAGTTGTGCCCCATCAGCAAATGAAGGTCCTGAAAGGTTTACTTCATTGGCGTCATCATGGTCAGGTCTACTTTGAAGAGGCATCTCCTCTTCAGTCATATTTTGATTGCCTTCCAACCAGAGAGGCTCATCTTTCGGCATTATATCTTACAGTATTCTGGTGCTACTGATCATATTTAAATATTCAGTATTCCGGTGCTATCTGATAGTGTTCTACTGCTGGTCATAAGGTTTTTCATAGCTAATCATTCGGAAGTAGTCTGACTCTCCTTCTTCCTAGTCTGTCTTAGTCTGGAAGTTCAGATGAAACCTGTCCACCATGGGTGACCCTGCCGGCATTCAAAATATCAGTGCATAGCTTCCAGCAACACACAAGCCACCACAGTGTGACAAACTGACAGATGAGTGGTGGTGGTGGTGGTTGGGGGGGGGGAGGGGCTCAAGGCCCAAGTAAATAGAACATAGAGTTCATGGTGATAACAAGGGGCAAAAGTAAACACTTTAAAGATGAAGAGGTAAGTTAGACTTGAGTCAGGAAAGACTTTTAAATACCCAAGTTAAGGAGTTTAGACTGTTTTTTGGGGGCACATATTTTAAGGTCCACATGACCCATGCCATTTTCAATCACTTCATATACCCATGAAAGCTAGACAATGAATAAGGAAGACCAAAGAATGGATACATATGAATTTGCTGGTGAAGAATACTGAATATACGATGAACTGGCAAAAGAATCACCTCATTTGTCTTGGAAGAAGTACACAATGCTCCTTATAAACACACACTGTGAGACTACATACTTTGGACATGTTATTAAGTGGGACCAGTCCCTTAGAAGAATATCATGTTTGGTATGTTGTTATTGTTGTTGTTAGGTGCCATCGAGTCAGTACCGACTCATAGCACAACAGAAGGAAACATTGCCCTGTCCTGCGCTAACTTCACAATCATTGCTCATTGCTATGTTTGAGCCCACTGGTGCTGTCATTGTGCCAATCCATCTTGCTTGGTATAGGGTCAGCAAAAAAGGGAAAGACCCTCAATGAGACACATTGACACAGTGGCAATAACAATGAGATCAAACATAGGAATGAATGTAAGGATGGTTCAGAAGCAGAGTGTCTCACTCTGTTGTACACAGGGTCACTATGAGTTGGAACGAACTCATCAGCATCTAGCAATAATAATCTAAAGACACAGTGCAAATGCTATCTTTGGAGTATAAACTATTTGAGGCAAGGGTCTGAGTTTTATTTATTTCTGAATCCTCAATGATTAGCACAGTAATTGGCATATGTTGTTGGTGGTAGTTGAGTTCTATGTAGTCAGTTTCGACTCAGAGCGACTCTGTATGGGGTTTCCAAGGGTGCAAATCTTCACAGAAGCAGAAAACCTCATCTTTCTCACAAGAAATGACTGGTATATTCCAACTCCTGACCTTGCATTTAGCAGCCTAGCTTGTAACCCACTGTGCTACCAGGGCTCCTTAGTATATAATAAGGGCTCATAAATGTTTTGTTGAATGAATTTCAAGAAAGAGATTTATTGAGAGGCTGTGTAGGGTAGAGGGTTGGTATGGTCGGAACTAACTCGACGGCACTTAACAACAACAACATAAGGTAGTAATGCGGGTTCTGGGACTGGGCTGTCTGGATTTGATAGCAGGTTTTATTATGCTAGTTTGTGTACTACTGTGCCTCTGTTTTTGTCATCTTGAAATGTAGGTATTAGTGCTTTAGTTAATAAGGTAATAGAGGTAATTAAATGAGCTATTGTTTATAAAGGACTTATAACAATTTCTGGCACATAGCAAGCACTTGAAAATTAGAGTAAGGGAAAAGAATAGAGAGTAACAGGATCAGATTTGTTCTTAAAAAGATAAAAGGCAATACTGTAGTGGATGGAAAATTTTATGAAAAGAACACTGTATCATTATAAAGACAAAGAAAGTTACTGTCTTTTCTAGTGTAGTCAGGACACTTTCTGATGCCACAGCAATAGTGGTAAAAGGAGCAGTGCCTTAGCTAAATGCCTGACAGAAACTTAAAACGGAGACAGGATTAAAATCTAGATATCCTGACCCCATAGCCCAATGTTTTCACCCCTAGGAAGTAGCATCCTTACCCACGTCTTTCTTTAGATTGTTACCAATGTTGGATTAAATATTCTAGCCTATCTTCAGCAAATAAAAGGTTATAGTTATGTACAATTAAATGACGTTCTCCTTGGAAATACCTGGTTATCAGAGCACACCACTTACTATAGAACTAGAATGAAAGTCTATATTTAAATCTATACTTAAATGACTGCCATTCTACAAATAATAATATTGCATTAATTAATTCCTCATTAACATTAATTTCATAACTCAAGGATCACCATTAAGAGATTCCTGGTTCTTCTTGTTTGGGAAAGGCTCAGGAAAACAAGAAATGTGTACAATGTTTGCCCTCCTATCCCATGTTGGTTGCTTAAGGCCAACTGTCTTCTTGAATTATGAGTAGTACCAGGTACAAAACTGTGCATGCCTAACTAACTCACATTGAGCATGGTCTTAGACTACTAAGAGACATAAAACACCCCTGCGATTTAGGTACTCAATAAGAGAAGCCACAATGTTGTTCTTGTGTTAGATATTCTCTAACACAAGAACAGCATTGTGGGTAAGAACTCAGACTCTAGATTGCCTAAGTTTGAATCCCAGAAGTCACCACTGCTTACCAGATGTTTGGACTTGCATATTATCAAGCTCTCTGTACCTGGTTTTCTCATCCATAAAATGGGAATAATTGGGAGAACAAGTAGGCATGTTTGAATGGGCTAAGTGGAACAGAGATAAAGAATGATGTATGCACAATCTTGGAACTACAGGGCTCTGGGATACAGAGATTGACCCATGGTTGGAATGGGGAAAAGGGGAGAATAATGTTAAGATGCTCAGCAGTCTTTTGAATCTTGGTTTTCCTTGCATTATAATATACAATAGACACCGGAGGGGGAGAGAAAGGAATAGCAAGAAACATCACCATAGAAAGCTTGTA
>NW_006408676.1:6006533-6010102 GCF_000296735.1 Chrysochloris asiatica | reverse complement strand
AAAAAAAATGGGAATAATTATAGTACTTCTTACATAAAGTTGTGAAGATTAAATGAGAGAACATATGTACAGTGCCTGGCACACAGAAATCCTATCAGTGTTACCCATCCTCATTGTATTAAAGAACCCCTTTCTAGGTGTTGGGCTTCAATGGTGTACAAAGGCAAGACTTCACCTAAGGAACTCACAGTTAACTGAGAAGTAGGACTCAGATGCAAAAATAAAAGTCAAAAGTGCTCTTAAAGAGACTTGTTGTTATTGTTAGGTGCCATCAAGTCGGTTCTGACTCAGAATGACCCTAATTATAGTTTTCCTTTTTTTTTTTTTTAGATAACTGCTATTCACCCAGGGGATTTTCTTCACCATCTGGGTCATCACTTCAAAATGGGTTTGAAATCCATCATAATTTCCCTACATCACACCTCCTCCTCAGCAAGAAAGAGTCTGTGGGTGGAAAGCAGCAGGGAACACTAGATGCAATGCACAAAAAGCAAGACTCATTGGAAAACAGAGGACCCTACAGAAATAAGGGTCAGAAAAAGTATTTTGATCAGAAAAAAAAAAAAAAAAGTGATAATTTCAATGACAACTCAGAGAAAGAAACAGGCTAATGATTTTTAAAGTGAGGAAAGGAAACTCAACTCCAAGTAATTTTCTAACTAGAAATATAAGTTTGAGAACCATTTATCTAATCAGTTATAATGAAACCATTTAAAGTAATAAGGGTGCAGTTCAATCTTCACATCCATTGAACCAATACCCCCAAATAAAGGACATAATCTCACTTCTTGTCATGAGATTTAAGTTTTAGAGGGGGCTAACATGAAAGACACAATCAACTTTAAAAACAGCACACTTAGACTTAAAGTATATTTAGGGTAAAGTTATTGGAAGATTAGGGGTACAATTAAGGTTACTGGCTGAGAACTGAAAGGCTAGCCAGTTTGAGTGTACCCAGAGATATCTCAGAAGAATGGCCTCATGATTCACTAACAAAAAACAGCCACTGAAAAAGAAAACCCTATGAGTACAATTTCTACTGTGACACGCACTGAGTCCTGGTGTGGCACTGTGGGATAAAGCACTGGACTGAAAGGTCGGTTTGAACTGCAAGGTCACTGGCTCAAACTTACCAGTCGCTCCCTGCAAACCCTATACAGGCTCACTATGAGTCAGAACCGACTCAGTGGCATGCACTTAACAACAACAACAACACATAGGGTTGTCATGAGTCATAGTTGACTTGATGGTAACTGACTTTTTATTGGAAGATCTCTACTGGGCAAAGCATGAAATGAGGTTAGAAATAAACAAAATGAAGAAAAATATAAAGCTCAAGTAAAGCAGAATTCAGTATCCAAATGCAAAATGGTTAAGATGTCAAAACCACCACCAGAAAGCATGTGAGAGTGACAGGATCTAAATGGACTCAATATATATGCTTCCTCAAATCCCCTTTTAAGTCTTGGGGAGTGGGGAGAGTGGAGCATAATTCAGAGAAAGAAAATCAGCATCAACAACACGTTAAGCAATGTTGATGCCTGTCCAAGGTCAAGCTGATTGCAGGGTGGCTACTTGTCCTTTTTCTTAGATTAATCTCACTTCATTCCTCCCCCATGTATCATGGGTGCACCTCAATGGAGTCTTTCTGGAGACTGACTTAGCCCAAAAGCATGTTAGAATATCAGTGGGAAGGTTACTGGAAAATATTCAACGGGAAGGAGCATGTTCAGCAGGTTGAGATGTCATAATTAAGCAATGTTTTGTCAAAGTCAGAAACACTAGCTCTGAATTCATACTGTTCGAAGATCAGTCTCCAATAAAATTCAGGCCCAGAAAAATAAAAGGTAAAATGTTGCTATTTGTTTAAATCACAGTTGAATGTATTCTGACAATGCCCTTGGTATGATGCAACAGAGGATTCCTCTCTGTCACTTTAGCTACTTGTTAGCAGGAATGCTAGCAGAGAGGAGAGAAGGTTAATTAATGCACACCTGTCTACCTGTCCAACTTGGGAGGAGCATGTGAACGTCAGGGACCACTGATTCTAACTTTAAGCAAGAAACCATGCTTAGAAATAATTTTGTTGTCTCTTGCAACTCATTAAGCCTCATTTTTCAAATCACCACATATACCACAAGAACTTTTTAATAAGTTTCTCTGGTGTTGGTTATTGTGGTTTTCACAAGAACTAGCGTTTGTTTCATTATGAAACATAATATTGTAGTTCATTTGGAATTGCTCTGATTTTTCCTCTTTGAAATTGGACTTGAGTGTTGACTCTCTCCTTAAAAAGCACTCTACCTGCAACTGAGGTGTGTGCAGATGGACGAGGCTCTGTGGGCAAGCTGTAGCTGCAGTGGAAGTATGCCCACAGCGACAGTGAATCTCCTTGACGGCACAGCCTGGACCCGCCTCAGCACAAAGCCCAGTGTGCACCCAAGCACTCAAAAAAAATACTGATGAGGCCCAACAGAGTGATATGATACAAATTTTTAAGGAAAGGAAATAGAGGACTCAACAGAAATGTTTCCTGTATGATCCACAACGTTCATATGTTTGTCAAACACTGGAAATGATGAGAAAAATGCTGACACAGCACTCACCATTTTGCTAGCACTAGATTTTCAAGAGCTCAAAGCTTAGTGCATGAGTTCAGTGTTAATTAACATGATGCAAAGAAAAGGAGAGCATTAGAAAATTAAGAATTGATTCTAAATTTAAAAATCCTGAAGACTACTCCTTAATACCACTTTCTATGATTTGCTGTTGTCATGTGCCACCGAGTTAGTTCTGACTCACAGCAATGCTATGCACCACAGAACGAAACACTACCTGGCCCTACGCCATTCTCACAAATATTAGGCTTGAGTCCATTGCTGCTGCCACTGTGTCAAGCCATGGGAAATTTACCAAAAATGATGTCATACTCCAGGGACTTACCCTACTGATAACATGTCCTAAGTATGAGAGAGAAAGTTCATCATCCTGGCTTCTAAGCAGCATTCTAGTTGTGCTTCTTCCAACACAGGTATATATGTTCTTCTGGCTGTCCATGGGACTGTTAATATTCTCCTCCAACATTATATAACTTAAATGTATCAAATTTTCTACAGTCTTTCTTACTTATTGTCCAACTTTCATATACATATGTTATTGTAAGTTGCCATCGAGTCGATACCAACTCCTAGCGACCCTATGAACAACAGAATGAAACATGGCCTGGTCCTGGGCCAACCTCACAATTGTTGCCATGCTTGAGCACATTGATGCTGCCACTTTGCCAATCCATATATATATTTTAATGTTTTATTGTGAATTATGTGACAGTTTACATGGGAGAATATTAGTTTTACATTCATCCTATCGTATATCATTTCATTGCCATGGTTACAGTCCCCTCCATGCATCATCAAACACCCAAAGGGTATACCCTGTAAGTCTACTCCCCAGTCATCAGCTCACAGCCCCTCTCCCTCTCTGGGTCTAAAGTCCCCAGCCACTCCATCTCTCCACGTCCTCATCTCTGCCTCCAGAGCAGGGTCCTGCTCTCCGCTCTTCTCCCTTGA
>NW_006408676.1:5994592-6005648 GCF_000296735.1 Chrysochloris asiatica | reverse complement strand
CCATGGCACTTTCAATATTCTCCTCCAACACCATAACTCAAAAGCATTAGTTCTTCTACAGTCTTCCTTATTCACTGTCCATATTTCACATGCATATACGCTTATTGAAAATACCATGGCTTGGGCCAGGCACACCTTAGTCCTCAAACTGATGTCTTTGCTCTTCAACACTTTAAAAAGGTCTTGTGCAGCAGATTTGCCTAACGTAATACGTCGTTTGATTTCTTGACTGCTGCTTCCATGTGTGTTGATAGTTGATTCAAGAAGAATAGTCCTTGAAAACTTCAATCTTTTCTCCATTGATAAGAATGCCTTTTATTGGTCCAGTGGTGAGGATTTTTGTTTACTTTACATTGAGATGTAATCCATATCAAAGGCTGTGCTCTTTGATCTTCATCAGTAAATATTTTAAGTTTTCTTCACTTTCAGCAAGCAAGGTTGTATCATCTGCATATCACACATTGTTAATGAGTCTTCCTCCAATCCTGATGCCACGTTTTTCTTCATATAATCCGGCTTCTCATATTATTTGCTCAGCATACAGGTTGAATAAGTATGGTGAAAGAATACAACCCTGTAGCACACTTTTCTTCATTTTAAACCATTCAGTGTTTCCATGTTACGTTTGAACAACTGCCCCTTGGTCTATGTACAGATATGAGTCTGTACATAGCAGACTCATTTGCAATGAAACGAAATATGATAGGATGAATGTAAATTTGATGTGCTCCCATGTAAACTATCACTTAATTCACAATAAAAATTAAAAAAAAAAAAAATACCATCGCTTAGATCAGGTGCACCTTAGTCCTCTATCTGGCATCATTGGTCTTTAAAGAGGTCATGGCCAGGAGATTTGCCTAATGAAATACAACTTTTTGATTTTGTGGCTGCTGTCGTCTTGAGTGTTGATGGTGGATTCAAACAAACTTAAGCCTTTAACAACGTCAATCTTTTCTCCATTTATCATGATGCTTTTTATTGGTCTAGTGGTGTGGATTTTTGTTTTTACATTGAGATTCAATCCATACCGAAGGCTGTGGTCTTTTTAACGTCCTCTTCACTTTCAGCAAGCAAGGTTGTATTATCTGCATACTGCAAGTTGTTAATGAGTCTTCTTTTGATCAAGATGCCACGTTCTTCTTCAAATAATCTAGCTTCTCAGTTTATTTGCTTATCATACAGATTAAATAAGTATGGTAAAAGAATATAACCCTGGCACACTCAGTGTTCCTTTGTCCTGTTGGAATGATTGCCTCCTGTTCTATATACAACTTCCTCATGAGCGCAATTAAGGAGCTCTGGTAGCGTAGTGGCTATGAGTCGGGTTGCTAATCTCATGGTCAGCAGTTCGAACCGACCAGTGATTCTGCGGGAGATGACACTTTCTGCTCTCGTAAAGATTTACAGCCTCGGAAACCACATACAGTGTTGCTATAAGTCGGAACCAACTCAACAGTACATGACCACCATCAGCACAATTAAGTGCTCCAGTATACTCATTCCTGCAATGTTGTCCGTAGCTTGTCATGATCCACACAGTCGAAATTCATGTTTCTGCCATATCAGGAGGGACCAGTCCCTGGAGAAGCACATCATAGTTGGTAAAGTGGAGAATCAGCAAAACAGAGGAAGACCCCCAATGAGATGCACCGGCACAGTGGCAGCAGGAATGGGCTCAAACACAGCAACAACTGTGAGGTTGGTGCAGGAGCAGGCACTGCCCCGTTGTGCCGTGCACAGGGTCACTATGAGTTGGTATCGACTCGGTGGCACCTAACAAAACAACATCATCTAGGATACTGATCTTTGTACATTCCATTTCATTCATGATAACTTCCAACATTCCTAGATTCATAGTTCAGAAGCAGTCTGCCTGTCCTTCTTCCTAGTATGTCTTAACCTGGAAATTTTGCTAAAACTTCTCCACCATGGAAGACCCTGCTAGTACTTAAAATACTTGTGGCATAGCTTCCAGAATCACAGTATGACAAACTGACAGACAAGTGGTTTGTTATGATTTGAGGAATTGATAAAAGTGACATATTAGACTATAAAAAAACAACAACAAGAAAATATTAACCTGAGGTAAACATCATTTGATCAGAAATAGAGAAAATGTTATTTAAAGTAAAATTTGTTGTTGTTAACTGCCATCGAGTCAATTCCAACCCACAGCGACCCTGTATAGGGCTTCTGAGGAGTGGCTGGTGAACTCGAACTGCTGACCTTGCTGATCAAACAGACTTTGCATGCCAGCACATTAACTCATAGGGCCACACTAGGTGCCTTCAAGTTGGTACTAACTCACATCAACACAACACACAACAGAACAAAGCACTACCCAGTCCTGTGCCATCCTCACAATCATTGCTATGCTTCAGCCCACTGCTGCTGCCACTGTGCCATTCCTTCTCATTGGGGTCTTCCTCTTCTTCGCCGACCCTCCACTTTACCAAGCATGGTATCCTTCTCCAAGGACTGGTCCTTCCTGATAATATGTCCTAAGTATGAGAGACAGTCTGTCCATCCTGGCTTCTAAGGAACATTGTGACTGTACTTTTATAGTTTCAAATTATTTTTTAAATTATACATATTTATAACATCTACCAATTCAACATTTTTCAGGCAGTTTAAATTATTTGCTATTTAGATTTTCTATTCTCTTTGATAACTTCCTTCCCCATTAGTAAAAAAAAATTGAGAGCTAACTACGGGAACTAGCACAGTCTAAGAGCAATAAGCTTTAAGGAGAGATGTCCCTTTAAAAGATATCACTGATGCTCCACAGAAGGTCATCTTGTGTGGAATTTCACTAAGCCTACAAGGTCAACAGTTCAAACCCACTAACCTCTCCTTGGAAACTCTATAGAGAGTTACTATGAGTCAGAACATACTCCACAGCACTTAACAACTTTACAACAACAAAAAGTAAGGTGCAATTAGTGTACTGTGCTTCTGAGTGCATAGTGTTGAGTACACCAACCATCTGAAATTCAATCCAAGATCCAAAAGAGACCAGATCATATAGGATGTCAACTGTTGTTAGTTTAAAGTAAATCAATTCCAACACACAGTGACCCTATGCATGTCAGAGGAGAACTAACTGTTTCTTAAGTTCTCAAGGATGTGACTTTTCAGAACCAGATCGTCAGTCCTGTCTTCCCAGACAATTCTGGGTGGATTTGAACTGCCAACTTTTGTCAAATCATCAATTGCTTAACCATTTGCACACCCAAGGACACCAAATGCATACAGTAAAAACTGTTCCCACAGTTTGCCAACTTCCTCAGTGTTGTTTTTGTTGGTAAGTGTTGTTAAGTAAGTTCCGACTCACAGTGACTTTGGAGCACCTTGTGGGTTTGAACCAGTGACCTTGCGGTTAGCAATCTAGTGCTTATCTTATGGTACCACACCAGGACTCAACTTCCACAATACATATTTAATAAATTCCCTCTCAGGAACTGTTTCTAAGTGAAGTACAATCTATTTGAGGGAAGTAAGACACATTTAACATTGCCCCCTTAAGATGTTTCCCCTTGCCTCAAGAACTGCTAACTAAAGCAAAGTATAGAGGTGCCAGGAACAATGAAGCAGGCTTTTGTTTACTATATACCACAAACAGATCCTTCAAGGGTCCTCTTTCACCACACGCAAAGCTCACAGATGCATTCTCTCTCTGTAACTCCCAAGCAGTTCTGTAAAGTGCCAAGCACAATGTGGGCATACAAAAAACCATTTAACGATAAGAAGAAACCAAATTAAGCACATTAAGTTTAATGAATTATGACAATTACAAATTAAAGGGTTCTCTATTAACTGGTACAGCATAAAGAAAGAGAAATTCTGGCCTGTATCTAACAAGGAAGAAGACTTTAAGTGTACTCATCACTGATAAAGTAAATAACTCCAAGACACCAGAGAAATCAGGTCAAAGTACAGGGCAGCTGGAAATGTCATAACAGAATCATTCTTTCTCTGAGAGAATCAAACCAAGGGTAGGTAGAGCATAGAACTAACTTTTGAATAACACAAGTGAGACTTCAAAGAGACTGCCTTCCCTTGAGTAAAGAGACGGTTCTAAGAGTCCTATGTCAGCATCTGCCCAAATACTGGTCCCTGGATTTCAGAAGAATCTTTAAATAGAGGAAATTCACTTAACATCACTACATATTTACTCTGGGGTATGATGGGGTGAAATAAATAACATAAAAGAACTTGTCTTGTTTGTCTCAACATACTCAGCCACTGTGCCAGAACTTCTAGATGGAACCGAAAGGACCAAGAGAGAGAATCCAGGTCCTTTTGCCATTCTTAAAATGTAGTTTCCTCTAGCTACATCAGCTCATTACAGAAATGCATCCTAAAAGTCAAAGAATGTTAACAGTTGTATATGAGAGGGCTGCAAAAAAGTTTGTGGAAAAATTCAATTACCTTCTCATTCCCTTTCTCCACAAATTTATTGAAGCACCCCTAATATTTAAGACCTGCAAAGGAAAATTACTCATTTGCTGCATGCTAAATTTAGTTAAATTTTAGCAGTAAATTTTAGAAAACTGTCAGCACCGAGTCTGTCAAACAAATGTGGCAGACAAAAAGCCCAATAGAAAAAAAGAAAATAAACTAACTTTATTTCTCCCACTTGCCAGAACTAGGTTTTATTATAGCAAAATAGTCCAAATCTATTTGGGAAAATATAGCTTTATGAATTATCTTCTAAGTATTCCTTTAAATATGTAAATACAAATAAAGAGCAATGAAAGAAGTGAATTATGATTGTGCCATTAACTTGCTACATGACCTTGATTTTTTTATGCAGTAAATATGGCCTATCCTTTCACCCTCTAAGGAAGAAACTCAGCACAGCAAGTATCTCTAACATCATAGGATAGCATTAAGACTCAGGCTTCTAAATGCTTGTGTTACATAGGGGGTCCTCAACTTTCAACCATTAAATCCACACCTTATACAATATCTTAACCCAGGTGCCTTAACTTCAGTGTATATGCATATAACCTGGGTATTCTGTTGACTGAAGATTTTGATTGACTTGAGCAACCAGAACTAGAGCCACATTTTCAAATGACTAGTGAGAGTTAAGGCTCGCCATGCTTCTCTCAGGGCTGGGGCAGTCAACAGCAGTATTGGATGTAAGCTGTCTGCCATGGTGCCCTTCCTCTCCCAGGGAGGTTTTTTTCTTGAAAGCTTTTATTGTGAATTCAGTGATAGTTTGCATAGCAGAACATTAGTTTTGCTCTCAACCAGTCATATTTTGTTTCATTGCAATGATTACAATCCCCTCCATGCATCATTGGTTAACACTATTTGCTTCTATTCCCTCTTTTTTTTTTTTTTTTTGATGTACACAAAAACACACAGACATATATAATCATTTAAACAATCAAAGGACAAATTCTGCAAGCCAGCCTCCTGTCCACCAGCACACAGGCTTTCTCTTTCTATGAGTCTAGTGTCCTCAGCTGCTCTATCTCTCCATGTTGTCGCCTCTGCCTCCATCTCTGGTGTCACTGCTTCTCTAGTTAGGATCCCATATTCTGCTCATGTTCTTCTCCCTTGACAGTCCTAGGGTCTTCTGTTCCTAGAATGTAAGATTAACTAACCCCCCCTTTTTGTTATACAACTTCTTCCTTTACAGTTGTGACAATCGCAATTGGTCATGATAACAATTACTCACTATTGAATCCAAAGAATCCTATCCCCATCTAGACAAGATGAAAACTATTCACTGGGGATTCTACCTTCCCCTGCACACTCTAAGTGAAACTCCCTCTTGAAAACTTGTAAGCCACCCACTTCATGCTTTTATAGCTCCCCTCCCCACCCCCCATTTTAGGTAGCCAATGTCTAAGTTGCCCGTCCCTATCAACCCTGTGTATAGAGGGGATAGGCTTGATCCTATAGAGGGAAGACTCCTTCCCTCTCGGTTGGTATTTTGAGTTACTGCATGCATAAGTATAGGTCAAGTTCATAAATTGTAGCAATTTACATTTGCTTCCTTTATCAGATTTAAAAAATCTTCCTCTAGTTGAGTTTTGATCAAGCCATCAAAGCTAGGTCAAATGGGTACTATCTGCAAGTCTAGGCCTTCTTGTGCATCTCTCCCCACTTCATGTCACAGCTAGATGCTTCACTCTCAGCTCTAGCCCATTGTGGCTAGTTCAGTGTTTATGGGCTAAGGAGTTCCCAAGCCTTCCCAAACTTTGGACCAACCAAGCCTTCCTCGTCTCCCTTTCACCTCAAGGTCAACAGTAGTCTATGGAACGTGGTCATAGTTAGCCCATGTCTTCATTACTGACTTTCCCCCATTTCCACTCACAAGTAGACCATCATGGTAGCCAGCAAGCTTACATGCCTACTCACGTGTTCCCTCTGAGTATCAGTCTTGGAAGAGGGTTTGTCCTGAAAGGACTTGATGGCTGCCTGGCAAAGAGCTTGCTTGTTCTTATAATAGCCAACCAGACTGCCATTTTTGTGTTTGTTTTTTCCTGCTGGTCTTTCTTTCAAGAAGTATCATTTGTTCCTCTAGCCACCCCTGGCTAGTTTGCATGTCCTTTCAAATGGGAATATCACACTTCAGAAGATTCTGGATGGGGCTCAGGATTCCACATAAGGTAGTATACACTACAAGGGCTCCACAAGAAGCCTACTTCACTGAGGTATTCCAGTCAGTTATAGGCTGAAGATAGGCTTACAAACTTTCTGTAATCATGTTTTCCGACTTTTCTATCCCACTCAAGTATTTATTTTAAAATAGTAGGTAAGGGAAACCAATATCCACAAGACAGTCAAGCATTATTTCCCCTCTTTTACCCTTTCAAACTATGCCTCGATCCCTGTTATCACAGAGTCCTGTAATTCCAAGTTTGAGCATACATCACTACTTACCTCTGTCCCATTTAGCCCATGCAAACTTAGCAAGTGTTCCACTATCTACCTTGTTTGTCCATCTCCCTGCCCCTTCTTGTGTATTGCCCTCCCCAACATCCTAGCTCTGATGTGACTACTCCCCCTACTCTGTGCTCTACCGTTCCCTCCTTCCCACCCCTGATAACCAACAAAGAATTGTTTTTTTTTTCCTTTCAGTATGGATATCTTTTCTTAAACCTTTACAATAATGGTCCTATATAATATTTGTGCTTTTTTGACTGATTAATTTCACTCAGTATAATGTCCTCATAGTTCATCCATGTTATGCAGTGGTTTGCAGCTTCATTATTCCTCTTCAAGATAACATAGTATTCCACTGTGTGTATGTACTGTGTATCTACAGCCAGCAAAGAGGCAACCAATGATGCATGGAGGGGATTGCAATCATTGTAATGAAACAAAATATGACTGATTGAGTACAAAATGAATCCCAATTAAGTTCTAACCCTGGTGCCACAGTAAACTCACCTTCCCGCTCTTCTATTAAATTAGATATTTAGTTGCAAGGAGTGCCAGGTAAAAAATTTCACCTTTTTGGGGGTGAGGCAGGGGGCAGCTGGCTAGTCCTAAGCAAAATGAAGCATTCCTGTTTCAGGTAGAGATCAGGCAGGGAGTCTGCGGGCGGGAGGAAGGTTCCTGACTCTATTTACCTAATTCTAAAGCAGTGGGTGAGGGCCATCTATGACAGCCTCTCCCTGCCCCTGAGATGGTTCAGACTAAATCTCAGTTTGCATTGGACAGGACAGTAGCACCACCAGAAAGCACATTTAGGGATTCTCATATATCTGTTAGCTATCGGAGAAATTAATCCATTGTAGACTTTCAGACATTTCACTTGCTAAGCACAACAAACTTTTTGTGTATGAGGGAAAGTGATTGCTGCATATATTATTTGTTAATTCATTCATTCACTCAGTCAACAAATATTGGATGTCATTGAATACCTACATTATTGTACTGGTTGTTCGAGATACAGTGAACAACTCTTATTCTCATAGAATCTCATTCCAAAATTATTCAAATAACCATATACATAATTAATTATAATTGCAATACATGTGGAGAGAAAGGTATATAATAATAGAAGGTACTCATCTGGGGGATCAGAGAAAACTTCTCTAACAAAATGACACTTTAGATTTCATCTGATGGCTAAGTAGCGTTCACCCATTTAAAAATGAGTCCAAAGAATGTATCACAAGAAAAGGGAAGCATGTGCAATACTTCTGAGCATATACAGGAAAATGAAAGAAAGCCAACGAAGGGCTGATCTGCAGCCAGCAGAGAGGCAACAGTCAAGAGATAAAACCAGACACAATAGGAAACATGGTAAAGACTTTCAGCTTTATATGAAGATAAATAGCAGCTGCTAAGGAGTTGGCCCTGACTCATGATGACCCCATGTGTGTCAGAGTAGAACTGTGCTCAATAAGGTTTTCAGTACCTGATTGTGGGAATGGATTGCCAAGCCTTTCTTCTGAGGTGTCCCCTGTGTGGACTTAAACCTCCAACCTTTCTGTTAGCAGCCAAGTGCATTAACCATTTGCACCAACCAGAAGCTCCACTAATAGCAGTAAGAAGCTCCTAAAGAATTTAAAGCAAGAGAATTTTTAAAAAGCAATAGAGAAAGCAGAATTTGTTGTTGTTGTTATGTGCCATGGAGTCAGTTCTGACTCATAGAGACCCTGTACAGGGTTTCCGAGGCTGTAAATCTTTACGGGAGCAGAAAGCCTCATCTTTATCCTGCGGAACAGCTGGTAGTTTCCAACTGCAGGCCGTGAGACTGGCAGCCCAATCTGTAACCACTACACTACTAGAGCAGAATAGAAACTTATAAAAATATCTAATGTACAGAAAAACGAAAATACATATATAAAAATGTTTAACTGTCTCAACATTGCCATAAGACTGTAAGACTATGAACAATCCTTTTCTTATATATACATTTTTTTTTAACTTACCAAATTTATACTGTCCACAAATTCTTTTTAGATAAAAACAATTCCATGAACTGGAATAGTTCCTTTCTTCCCTTGCATTACATAACCGTTCCGTCATTACGTTTATTTATTTAAATGATATTTGCTTGGTCCCAGACTGAGTCATATGTGACAGTTCTTCTTTGTTCTCAACTCTAGAGGCTCCCAACGCTGAGAGGCAGAAGACTACTGCTAATTGCCCTTCTATACTAGATCCATGCATAGTGTACCATTATCAGCTCTATCACATTTATAGTTGAAAGATGCCACTAAGAATACTGATGCTTGATGAAAAGAATGAAACTTGTAAGAATCTATTATGTTAGTTTATGATAGTTCATACGACTTAATAGAAAAACCATAGTTAATGCTAACCATGGTAGATAATTACACTGAATGTCTAATGTCTCTTAGTTCTAGTCTATCTTAGCTTGCAACCCCCTGAGTTTGGGAAGCCAATCTTTTTCACATTGTGAATCTGTACCTGTTCAGAATAAAAATTATATAACAATCCAATTATATCTGAGTTCAAAGACTACTTGGGACAAAAACGTACCTTCAAAGTAAAGCATTTGAGGGTTTTAACGCTGTAGTAGTTTGGAGTTTTCAAAAGCTTTGTTACACAACTGACAGAGAAAAAATTCTATTAACCAAACCATTTTGAAATCCAGAGATGTCCTCAGCTTAAAAGTACTCCAGAATCCAGATGTTCACAGGAGTGCTACACAGACTTTAAAGTATTTATTTAATGGTTCTAAGCTTTTGTACCCAACAGTGCTTTTCTTTTCTGATAACTAATTTTACCCAATTTGTTCTTTCTTATCTAGTTTTCTTTTTAAATATCTATCTTCTTCATGCCCCAAGCCAAACCTGAATTGAAACCCAGGATATAAGAAAAGCATGAGCTATGGAATTCACCAACCAAACAAAATTTACTAAGTACTGCTATGTGTTCAGAAGTCCCCGGATAGAACAAATGGTTAAGCAATGACCCATTAACCAGAAAGTTTGGGGTTCAAATCCACACCGAGTGATCTGCTTCTGAATGACTAGTCTTGAAAACCTTAGGAAGCATTTCTACTCTGTACACATGGGGGTCACCATAAGTCAGCATCAACTCAACAGGACCAACAATGACAAAGACTATTCATTCAGATTTTACTTTTATTAAAAATCATGGACTGGGAATAATTTAAAATAAGAATGGAAAACACAACAAAACCTAAGGAAACATATTGGTTTTATTTGCTAAAGGGGAAATTATGTTCCAGGGCGAGAGAGCCTCTAGAATTCTTCATGAGCACTGTATTCAAGAGTTGTCGATATCCCATCAAATGCAATTCAAACTTACCTGTATTACTTATAATGTCAAATTCAGACATTCTACATTATCCATTTTTTGACAATTTCCAATTTTCCTAAATTCATACTTCGTGCATTCCATGTTCCAATTATTAATGGATGTTTACAGCTGCTTCGGTTGTACCCCATCAGCAAATGAAGGTCCCATGGGCTTTACTCCCACAGGCTTTATTTACTCCATTAGCGTCATCATGGTCAACTCTTCTTTGAGGAGGAAGCTCTTCCCCAGTCGCATTTTAAGTGCTTCCCAACCTAAGAAGCTCATTTTCTGGCACTGTATCTGACAGTGTTTCTCTGCTATTCATAAGGTTTTCAGTGACTAAATATTCGGAAGTAGTTCGTCACTCCTTCTTCCTGGACTGTCTTCGTCTGGAAGCTCAACTGAAACCTGTCCACCGTGGATGACCCTACTGGTATTTAAAATACCAGTGGTATAGCTTCCAGAATCACAGCAACTCACAAGTCACCACAGTACGACAAACTGACAGACAAATAAAAATGGAAATCTTTCAAGAAAGTAAGGCAGCACTGGAAGCAGTTACTTATCTCTACCAAGACATTTGGAAGACAACTATCTGGCTGACTGTATGGAGGAGATTCGTATTTGTGCCCATTCCAAAGAGCGGTGACCCAACAGAATGCAGAAATAATCGGACAATCTCTTTGATATCCCATGCGAGTAAAATTTTACTAAAGGTAATACAGAAACGGCTGCAAGCATACATTTGACAGAGAACTTCCAGAGGTTCAAGCTAGATTCAAAAGAG
>NW_006408676.1:5992471-5993887 GCF_000296735.1 Chrysochloris asiatica | reverse complement strand
TGAGGACTAAGGTGCGCCTGACCCAAGCCATGGTATTTTCAATAACCTCATATGCATGTGAAAGCTGGACAGTGAATAAGGAAGACCATAGAAGAACTGATGCTTTTGAGTTATGGTGTTGGAGGAGAATATTGAAAGTGCCATGGACTGCCAAAAGAATGTACAGATCTATGTTGGAAGAAGTGCAGCTAGAGTGATCCTTGGAGGCCAGGATTTCGTCTCTCATACTTCAGACATCTTGTCAGGAGGAAGACATATTGTCAGTTGCTGGAGAAGGATATCATGTTTGCTAAGGTGGAGGGTCAGAGAAAAAGAGGAAGGCCCCCAGAGAGATGGATTGGCAAAGTGGCTCAAGCTTGGCAACAATTGTGAGTTTGGCCCAGGACCAGGCAGTATTTCGTTCTGTTGTACATAGGGTCACTATGAGTCGGAATTGACTTGATGGCACATAACAACAACAACAACAAACTATCCATCCCAATTGCTCAAGCAGTCTATGAGTGTTTCAGGGCCCTTGGAAGTATGAGTTCTTTGGGACAAATAGCAAGAGCAGTTGTGGATAGTAAAGGGGAAGGCAATGGGTAATAAATAGATCACTGGTAAATGGAGTCCTGGTGTGGTGCTGTAAGATAAGCATAGATTTCTAACCAGAAGGCGTGCCTCAAAATCTTATACAGAGTGTTATGAGTCAGAACAAACTCGATGGCACTTAAACAACAATAAATACAGACAATTTGTCCATTTTTGTTTTGAGATCCTAATTTTAAATTTATGTCACTGCTTTTGATGTTGAATGAAGCTCTGATAGAACTTAAGGAGAAACGGGGAATTGGCATTCATAATGAAGTGCATTCTAGCCCCAGTTTGACCATTTAGTATTTATGTGACGTAAAGGTGAAGTCCTGGTGTGGTGCTGAACAGTAAGAGCAGGACCATAAAGCTAGTTTTGAATCACAAAGTGAGTGGTTCAAACTCACCCGCCATTCCTTGGAAACCCTATACTGGGTTGCTATGAGTCATAACATACTTGACGGCACTTAGCAACAACAAAACGGTGGTTGAAATGCTGGTGTGATGCTGTAGGATAAGCTCTGGACTATGGCTCAAATCCAACTTAATAACAAAGGTGGTTACTGAACTCCTCTAAGCCTCAGCTGCTTCCTATTATTTATTTATGAAAATAAGTGGTTTGAACTAGGGAAGATATTGCCACCCAGGGGACTTTTAGCAATATCTGGAGACATTTTTGGTTGTTACAACTGGGAATGGGGGGCAAGTTGTATAAAATAGGTAAAGAGGTCAGGAATACTGCTAAACATCCTACAATGCACAATACAGCCTCTCACAGCAAGGAATCATCTGAACCAAAATGCCAGTAGTGTTGAGGTATCTTTCAGCTCTAAAATTCTATAACCT
>NW_006408676.1:5990193-5991263 GCF_000296735.1 Chrysochloris asiatica | reverse complement strand
TGTTCCCATGTTCTGTTCAAACAACTGCCTCTTGGTCCAGGTACAGATTCCTCGTGAGCACAATTAAGTGTTCAGGAATACTCATATGTCACAATGTTTTCCATAGTTTGTCATGATCCACACAATTAAAAGCCTTTATGTAATCAGGTAAACATCTTTCTGGTATTCTCTGCTTTCAGCCAAGATCCATCAGACATCAGCAATGATATCCCTAAGTTAGTTGAGAGGGGTAAATATTATTTTTATCGTAAGAAAACAACAAAAAAGGATTAAGTGATTTGCTGAAATCTTAGTTTAAAGCAGTGGCAATAACCAGTCCAGTTATTAAGGAACTAGGTTTTGTCTCTAAGATCGTTTCTTTTTCTGGAGAAGTACAACAGGAACAATCCTTATAGAGATTTCTCAAAAAGTGTTTTTTCTAGCAAGTTATTTACTAGGCAGATTCTAAGATTTTACTCTTTAATGGATATCACTAACTTTTGAGCAGTGATTAACACTTTTTGAAATTAATATAACTGAAAAGGGAAATCTGGAAGGTCAGAAGTTAATGTTTATACTGCTTTGGATTAATACCCAAACATGTGACTTATTTCAGCATCCTCTGAAAATACACACTCTTTGGATCTTAAACACAAGTATTCTATTTGTGACTTACTAAGTGTTTTCCTTGTCATTTATACTTCTCCCTCTTTCCCCCCATTAATAAACAAGAGAAAAAAATGAATCTTCAATTGAAGGCTCCTATCACCATATAGGAGTCCTGGTATGGCACTGTGGGCTAATGTGCCAGACTGCAAAGCCATTTGAACTGCAATGTTGGTGGAGCACCAGATGCTCCTCGGAAACCCTATACAGGGTTGCTATGGGTCGGAACCGACTTGATGGCACTTAGCAGCAGCAACACCATATGGCTCAATAATCTCACACCATAAAATTCTTTTTTTTAAAGTTGTTATTATGAATTATGTGATAGTTTATAGGAGAACATTAGTTTTACATGCATCCTGTCATATATCATTTCATTGCCATGATTACAATCCCCTCCATGCATTATCAAACAACCAAAGGAT
>NW_006408676.1:5983973-5984635 GCF_000296735.1 Chrysochloris asiatica | reverse complement strand
CAAAAAACTTCCAAACTTTCAGAAGAGAAAGAGATTTCATTTGGCAAGGTTTGCAAAACCTTCAAATGAAATTTTAATGAACAAATATGAACTAATTTAAATAATCAGTTAAAACTTCTCATACATGCTTATAAAATCACTCCTTTAGATCTAAAATTAAAATAGCTAACATGGGTTATCTAACAACATGGGGGAAGAAATGTGGATATTTTGGTGATATCGTGAGGGAAATGGGATCTAAATAACTTTCAAGTGATCTGGATTAAAACCAATGTTATTTCCCTAAGGTCCAAGAATGAATCATAGGCGAAGCTGGGAGACTAACCAGGAATGCCTAACACCCACGTGTTTCACTCCTGCCTTACCAGAGATGCCTGGAGGCTGCACAAAATTAGGCATTCTAGAGATGCCTCAGGGGTCTCCACCCTCACAGTGAATGGGCAGGGACTTTCTGAGAGACATCACTTTATCCTGTAGAAATCTGAAGTTCAGAATCTGATTTCAGCTGGAATGTCTTCTCCCATATCTGCTGCTAGCAGAGTAAGGAGCTGCCTTTCAAGTGGCTATCTATTGTAGTGGTTACAAATTGGGCTGCTAACCTCAAGGTCGGCAGTTCGAAACTACCAGCCGTTCCACGGAAGAAAGATGAGGTTTTTTGCTCC
>NW_006408676.1:5974499-5983873 GCF_000296735.1 Chrysochloris asiatica | reverse complement strand
ATTGAAGTTAGGTCAAGTGGGTATTATCTGCAAGTGTGGGTGTTCTTATGCATATCCCCTCACTTCTTATCAGCTGGACACTTCACTCTCCACTCTAATCCTCTGTGTCACTGACTCTGAGCCCAGGAGTCCCCAGGTCTTGCCATACTGCTGGCCAGCAAGGTCTCCACCCTAGTTCACAAGAGTCTATTGAACGTGGTAGGACAGCTCACAGCTTCATTGCTGTTTTTCCCTCACTTCCCCTTATCGGTGACCAACATGGTCACCAGTCAGACCGCATGTGTAATCTCCCTGAGTCTTAGTCTTAGAAGGGGGTTTGTCCTGAGGGGACCCGACCACTTGGCCTTGATGTCTCCTGGGCGAGCAACTTGCTTGTTCTTTTAGTAGTCTGTGCAACTGCCATTACTGTTGTGTATTTTTCCAGTCGGTCTGTCTTTCAAGAAGTATCTTCTGTTCTTCTAGCTGCTCCAGGCTGGTCTGCATATCCTTTCAAAGGCCATAAAATTCTTGTCCCTTCATTCTGCTAGACACTGTTTGGAGAAAAGTAATACTAAAGTCTCAGGTAGAAACAAACTATGGAAAACTGAGGTGTATTGATTCACATGGCATCTTCTTTTCCTTAACTCCTATACTCTTCATAGTTGTTTATTTAATAAGCTGTTTATTTTTTATATAAACTCACTGATTTATATTGGCAGCTCCTTTACTTGACTAGAGGATAGAATTTCCACTGAAACCTTCTGTTTTTCAAAGTTTGGTAGTTTAAGCATGAAAAATTCCCCAAGGCCCAAGTGGTCTAATCTTTCCTACAAATATCACTGAACCACTTTTTAAATCAAGACTATAAAAAATAATTCTTCATCCCTGAAACTTAAAACTGGCTTTTTGCTCTTTGTAAGAAAAGCTCAAGACAACAATCTGTACTTTGGATGAAATATCTTTCTTACATAAGAAAAACAAATTTTAAAAATCGCTGTCTCATAAAAATAATCCATAAGAGCTTTTGTAAGAGGAAATTCCTATAAATGTAATTTGAGGATTTGTAGAAACAGTGGATTAATAATGCTTTATAACCTGGAGGGAATAAAGTAGGAGATGATCAAATTTCACATTTGAATAATACTTTAAAATCTACAATACAATTTTCAAAGACACTTTCATTTGGTCCTTGTAACAATCCTATAAATTCAGTATTGTAATCTCCTCTCTATAGTTTTATAGTTTAAGAGACTAGGGCTCAGATCTTTTAGGAGATTGAGACTGAAACTTGCTCTTGAACATAGAGTAGCTAAAGTAGATTGAAGAACTAACGAAGTAAAAAAAAAAAAAAAAAAACTGAACAGAAAATTTCAAAGAGCAGATTGAGAAAACAAAGTAAAATCTTATAATAAAATGTTTCATGGCCTGGAGTTAGAAAACAAAAGGGAAGAACATGCTCAGCACTTCTCAAGTTGAAAGAACTGAAGAAAAAGTTCAATTTAAACTGCAATTGAAGGATTCCAGGAGCCCTGGTGTGGTGCCGCAGGATAAGCACTCGACCTCAAGGTCAGTTTGAAATGCAAGGTCAGTGGTTCAAACTCACCAGCCACTCCTTAGAAACCCTATACAAGGTCACTGAGTCAGAACCAACTCCACAGCACTTAACAACAACAAGAAGTGTGGCGCTATAAATTAGCACTGGACTGTGAACCATAAGGTCGCCACCAGCTGCTCCTTGGAAATCCTGTTACATAGGTTCGCTATGAGTTGGAATAGACTCGATGGCATTTAACAACAACAACAGAGGCAAAATCCAGAACAACACAGGAAGCATCAATAGATGGACAGAAGACACATAGCCACTACACCAGAAAAAAATAATCATTATTTAATGATTTTAGGAGGTAACATATGATCAAGAACTGATGGTACTAAAGAAAGAGGTCCAAGCTGCACTGAAAGCATTAGTGAAAAACAAGACTGCAGAAATCGACCCAAATAACAACTGAAATGTTTGAACAAACTAATGCAGTGCTGGATGCACTAACTAGTCTATGCCAAGAAATCTGGAAGAGAGACTTGGCCAACCAATTGAAAGAGATTCAAATCTGTGCACATTCTAAAGAATACAGACCCTATAGAATACAGAGATTATTGAACAATTATCACTAATATCATACTCAAGTAAAATTTTACTGAAGATAATAAAAATATGTTGTAACAGTACATTGACAGGGATTCAGAAAAGGATATGTAATTAGGAATAAATATCACTATTGGCATCAGATGGATCTTGGCTGAAAGCATAGAATACCAGAAAGATGTTTACTTGTGTTTTATTAACTATGTAAAGGCATTCTACAGTGTGAGCCATAACAAATTATAGATAACATTGCAAATAATGGGAATTCCAGAATACTTAGTTGTGTTCATGCAGAACCTGTACATAGACCACGAGGTAGTCAGCCATTCAAACAGAACAAGGAGCTATTGCATGGTTTAAAATCAGGAAAGGTGTGCATTAGGATTCTACCCATTTGCCACACTTATTCAATCTGTACGCTCAGCAAATAATCCAAGAAGCTGTACAGTATGAAGAACGCGACATCAGAATTGGAGGACACTCAATAAAACCTGTGATGTACAGATGACACAGCTTTGCTGGCTGAAAACAAACAGGGTTTGAGGTACTTACTGTTGGAGATCTAATAATACAGCCTTTAGTATGGACTCCAACACAATTTAAAGAAAGCAAAATTACTGATCTGAGCAAAAGAAGTCTTTGACAACTTCAATCTTTTCTCCATTTATCATGATGTTATTTATTGCTCCATTGGTAAGGATTTTTGTTTTCTTTATATTGAGAAGGAACCCATGGCAAAGGTTGTGGTCTTTGATCTTCATCAGTAAGTATTTTAATTCTTCTTCACTTTCAGCAAGCAAGGTTGTATCATCTGCATATCAGAGGTTGTTAATGAGTTTTCCTTCAATCCTAATGCCATGTTTTCTTTCATATAATCCAGATTCTCAGATTATTTGCTCAAGCAGCATACAGACTGAATAGTTATGGTAAAAAAAAAAAAAAAAATACAATGCTGTTGCACACCTTTCCTAATTTTAAACCATTTGATGTTCCCTTGTTCTATTTGGACAACTGCCTCTTGGTCTATGTACAGGTTACTCATGAGCACAATTAAGTGTTCTGAAATACTCATTCTTTGCAACATTGTCCATAGCTTGTCATGATCCACACAACTGAAAGTGTTTGCACAGTCAATAAAGCACAGGTAAACATCTTTCTGGTATTCTCTGCTTTTAGTCATGATTCATTTGACAACAGCAGTGATATATCCCTTGTTCCACATCCTCTTCTGATTCTGGCTTGAACCTCTGGAAGTTCTTTGTCAATGTATATTTGCAGCCATTTTTGTATTATCTTTAGTAAAATTTTACTTGCATGAGATATCAATGATACTGTCTGATGATTTCCACAATCCGTTGCATCACCTCTCTTTGGAATGGACACAAACATTAAGCTATACATAAGGCAAGGTTTCTACTATTAAGAACTGGACTGCAAACTGCAAGGTCTGTGGTTCAAGTCCGTCAGCTGCTCCAAGGTAGAAAGATGAGGCTTTCTGCGCCCACGAAGATTTAAAGCCTTGGAAACTCTATACAGGGTCAGTATGAGTCAGAACCGACTTGACAGAACTAAACAACAACAACATACTCATCAAAAGACTTTATCAAAAGAGTGAAAAAGACAACCTACAGACTGGGGAAAAATTTTTGGCAATGATGTATCTGATAAAGGTCTAATTTCTAATACACATAAAAAACTTTGACAACGCAAAAACAAAAAGACAAACAATATAATATTCAGGTGGACAAAGGACATGAACAAACATTTAACTAAAGAGCACATTCAGTAATTGCTATCGGGACTGATTGTGAATGTTGCAAATGTAATGGTAGACATTTCGTAACAAAAAGAGGGGAGTGGTTGATCTTACAGTCTGGGAGCAGAGGACCCTGGGACCATCAAGGGAGAAGAGCAGAGTGTGGGACCCTATCCAGAGAAGCAGTGACGCCAGAGATGAAGGCAGAGACAATAATGTGGAGAGATGGAATGGCTAGGGACCCTATACTCAGGGAGGGAGAGGGGCTGTGTGCTGATGGCCAGAGGGAAGGCTTGCAGGGTGTGCCCTTTGGTTGTTTAAATGGCTGTATATTCCTGAGTGCTTTCAGTGTGCATCAAAAAAAAAAAGCAGAGGGAATGGAAGCAAATGCTGTTGAATGATGATGATACATGAAGGGAATTGTAATCATTTCAATGAAACAAAATACGATAGGATGAATATAAAGGTCATGTTTTTCCATGTA
Organism: Chrysochloris asiatica; assembly: GCF_000296735.1. Taxonomy (NCBI): domain Eukaryota; kingdom Metazoa; phylum Chordata; class Mammalia; order Afrosoricida; family Chrysochloridae; genus Chrysochloris; species Chrysochloris asiatica. The sequence goes on along the minus strand of NW_006408676.1, from coordinate 5,979,511 downwards.
AACTATCACCCAATTCACACACACACACATACAAATTTTAAAAAAAGAGGGCACTCAAGCAGCCACCAACAATCACAGGAAAAGATGTTTGTGATCAGTAGTCATTAGAGAGATGTGAATCAAAACTACAATGAGCTACCATCTCATCCATGCAAAAATGGCCCTGATCAAAGAAACAAAACATAACAAATGTTGGCCAGAATGTGTAAAAATCAGAACTTTATCCATTGCTGGTAGGACTATAAAATGGTACAACCACTATGAAAAACAGTATGACACCTCCTCCAAAAGCTACAAATGAAATACTTTATGACCCAGCCTATCCTACTCCTAGATACATGTCCTAGAGATCTAATAACAGGACATGGATAGACATATGCTCAATTAGGTTCACTGCAATATCTTCACAATAGTGAAAAGATGGAAACAACCAAGTGCTCATCAGTAGATGAATGAATAAACAAATTTCGGTGTATACATACAATAGAATACTATGCAGCTATAAAAAACAGTGATGAATTTAGGAAACATAACATGGATGAATATAAAGAACAAGAGTAGTAACAAATAAAAAATATGTGAGTAGTTACATAGGCAGATATATATGCATACATGTGTATATTTTTGTTTTTGTTGCTATGTGCCAGGTTAGTTCTGACTCATAGTGATCCTGTATAGGGTTTCTGAGAGCAACTGGTGGGTTTGAACTGTTGATCTTGTGGTTATCAGTCCAGTGCTTATCCTACAGTGCCACATATATGAGTGCATGTAGCAGTGTATCTGTAGGCATAAGTTTGTGTGTTGTTGTTGTTGTGATGTGCCGTGGAGTTGGTTCCGACCCATAGCAACCCCATACAGGGTTTCTAAGGCTATAAATCTTTACAGAAGCAGAAAACCTCAACTTTCTACAGTGGAACAGCTGGTAGTTTCGAACTGCTGACGCTGAGGTTAGCAGCCCGATTTGTAATCATTACGCTACCTGAGCTCCCTAAGTTTGTGTGTATATTTAGATACACAAGGGAGCTTCCAAAACTTGTGGAAAAATTCCATTTTCCCATGAACTTTTTGAAGGCCCCTCATCTAATAAAGCACACAGTGGGCACAGTCACGGACACTTTCCATGCATAAAACACCAAACACCTTGCAGGGCTGGTGCACTAGGTTTGAAGGCTTATGACCATAATCTTGTGGGACAACTCGGTCAGTTGGCACAACATGAACCATAAAATGTATGTCCTACATCCCAGTTTAAGGAGCTCTGGTAGCGTAGTGGTTACGAATCGGGCTGCAAACCTTAAGGTCAGCGGTTCGAAACTACCAGCCGTTCCGCGGGAGAAAGATGAGGCTTTCTACTCCCATAAGGATTTACACCCTCGGAAACCCTGTACAGGGTCCCTATGGGTCGGAACCGACTCGACGGCACTTAACAACAACAACAACATCCCAGTTTAGTATGTAGTGTCTGGGACCTTAAAAGCATTCACACATCATTTAAGATACAACTACAGGTCTCTGCTTTTCCGGGGCAAAAGAGAATGAAAGAAACCAAATACTAAAAGCAGAAACAAGTCTACAGGACTAACTGCCTACATGAACCTGACCTGGTCTACCCTGAGACCATAAGAACTGCACAGATCCTGGCTGCCACTACCAGCAGTTCTGACCACACAATTGGTTGTCCCAGGTATAATGGGGGGGGAAATTGTAGAACAGAACTCAAAATTCTTTTTTAAAAGGCCAGACTTGCTGGATGTGTACAAACAATGGATACCCCTGTGGCTAAAGCCCTGAGATACCCTGTAAGCTGTGAAGTGAAAACACTCCTGAAGGTCACTTCTCAGCTAAATAAGAGACTGACTCAAACAGTATCAACCATGAATACTGTGATCCTTCAAGAAAGATGGTCTGTATGCGACCTAACAGTCAATATTTACCCTAAAGTAAAGATGAGGCAGGGAGGCAGGAAAGTTAGATTAATGGAAATGGAACAACCAGAATGGAAATAATGAAAATGTTGACAAACGTGAAAAATGTCACCATTATCACTGAATAATATGTATATTGTTGCTAAGTGCCGGTGATTTGGTTCTGACTCACAGTGACCCTATATAGGGTTTCCAAGGAAAGGCTGGTGGGTTTGAACAGCTGACCTCGTGATTAGCAGTCCAGTGCTTATCATACTGTGCCACACTAGGACTCCAAACAATCTGTATAGGAATTTTAAAATACAGTCTTAATTTGTTGTGTAAACTTTCACCCAAAGCACAAGATTTTTTAAAGCATAATATTGTTATTTACTCTTTAATCTAGCTTAACCTAACCCACTGCCATCCACTTGACCCTGACGTATAATGGCCCCATAGGACAGAGTAGAACTGCCCCATAAAGTTTACAAGACTATGTATCTTTACAGAAGGAGCCTCATCTGTTTCCCACAATTACCTCTTTTTTACTTTCTACAATATATTGTACATGACTTAGGATCTTTATGATCACCTTATCATATGATTTTGTAATACTAACTACAAAAATAACAAAATGACAATTACAATTTTCCTTTAGCATGATTGATCAAAACATCTAATCTTAATAAATTAGGAAAATTTATTTCAGTTGTCTAATTCATCATTAGTAATATCATGCAAAAATGCATTTTTCATTATCAGAAAATCAGGTATAATACTAAGGACTGTTATTAAGTTTGTGAAAATCTCAATCAAGTTTTACACAATTAAGCTGTAAGACTTTGGGGCACTTCAAAGTTTCTTGAAGAGAAAGAAATCTTAAATAGTCTAAAATGAGAAATATCATTACCCAGATTTTCAATCATGTCTTCACTATATTGGCTTATGGTAGCATTTGCACCGGGCCCTAAAACTTTGTGTCATAATTGTGAGTTTAACAGCATGGTGGAATACTCTTGGGAGTCATTCCTATACCAGAATGGTTAGTCATAACAAGTAGCCCACTAAACCCAAACTAAATGTGTTCTCATTTCCCTGGAGCTGGCACACAAGTCTGTGGCCAATCCAATGGTACCCAACATAAAGAAAAGGATGAAAGAAGGGAAGACAGAGTAAAAGAAGAAAGCAAATATCATGCTTGGTAAAGTGGAAGGTCAGTGAAAAAAATGGAAGACCCTCAAATTAGATGGGTCAACACAGTGACTGTAACAATGGTTTCAAAACCAGGAATGATTTGAAAGTTGGCACCGAACCAGACAGTGTTTCATTCTGTTGTATGCAGGGGTTGCTATGAGTCAGAACTGACTTAAAGGCACCTAACAACACCAGCAACAAAAAAGACTCTTGTGCAAATTTGAGAGCACGTTGTTAGGGTGAATCCAGAGCCTTGGAAGGGGGCGGACCCTTATGCAAGTGAGCTGACCTGAAGCCTAAGCTTTAAATTTCTTTCTGGATAATTAAGGATCTGATGAATTGTAGTATGTGGCACTATATGATAAGCACTGGACTTCAAGGTTGATTTGAATTGCAGAATCAGCAGTTCAAACTCACCAGCCACTCCTTGGAAACCCTATGCAGGATCACTGAATCAGAACCAACTCAACAGCACTTAACAATAACAGCAATAGGAGCAGTAGCATCAACAACAGGTAGTAATGTTAGTAGGCCTGTGGGTTGGAACCTACTCAATGGCACTTAACAACAACAACAACAACAGCTAATTGATGAAAAATATAATGCATATTGAGAGCTTACTGTTATTCCAGGCACTCTGCTAAGCAGTTTACATGAATTATTTAATTAATATTATTGTACTGTATTTGTTGTTGTTGTTAAGTGCCATCAAGTTGGTTCTGACCCTCAGTGACCCTGTATAGGGTTTCCAAGGAGAGGCTGGAAAGCTTGAACCGCCAACCCTGTGGTTCAAACTAACTCTGCAGTCCAGTGCATTAACTCCCAGCACCACAACAGGAGTCCACTTTTACTATATTGATTAGTGTTATTCTTGTTACTACTTTAATAGGTGTTTTATACATCGTCCGTTGTTTAGCATTATTATTACTCTTGAATAGATTAGGAAACTGACTTCTACAAGTCATAAAACAGAACTGAGATTCAGCTCTGTGTATAGCTTGTGCTCCTGCTGATAAACAGGAATTTAGGAGAGGAAAAGAGCACTTGAGGCTGGAGATCTACAAAAGACTTACAAAGAAGCACACTGAGTTGGTTATCAGAGAATGGATATAGGGTTTCCACTGAATAAGAAGCAGATTCGCTGCATTTTGAGTAGGCCGTAACAAGAACAGAAATGGCAATGCACAAGGTATATTCAGAAGACAGTGTTGAACACTTCTATAAATCCACCAAAGACTATGCTTCAAAACTTACTGATTTCAATAGAAAGTTAATTAAATAAAGCCTTGTGATTAATTTTTTCTTCGTTACAAAGCCACAATCTTGTTTTTAAAAAAAGGATTTCTCCTGACTCCAACTCCATTTCCCAACTCTATGGAAAAGGTGGACACCGATATGCCAATAAGTGCATAATTTTTTTCATCTGGAAAGCCAAATCCAGTGACTTTCCCCTTGAAGGTTAGACAATCTCCAATGGAAACCAAGACATCATAATCAAGCATGTCAAATTATAATTTCACTATAGATGATTCCCAGAAAAGAGTAAGCCATGAAGCTCAAAACTGGAGCCTCTAAACTCTAGCTAGTTTCTTTTTTGAGGTTTTAGTTGAAGGAACTTTTAAAAATATGAGCTAAAAGGTGTGGCTCACACATAAGAATAAAAGCAAAGTTTTACCAGATTTTATTTACTCTGCACATAGAAAATGTACTTGACAAGAACACAAAAAAAGTTGTGAGGAACAAAACATACTCCTCAAAACAGTTACATGACTCTGAACTCACTCTGAGGAATATTTATTACAATTTGTAGATAGCATGTGAGATATTAGCCATAGGATAATAGTAGAAGAAAATATTTGTTCTGGCTTCAGTGAGGTCCAAATCCCTCACCCAATGTTATGAAACCTCCTTTTA
>NW_006408676.1:5955533-5969808 GCF_000296735.1 Chrysochloris asiatica | reverse complement strand
TAGCCAATGTCTAAGTTGTCCATCCCTGTCTACTGTGTGTGTGGAGGAGGTGGGAATGATCCTTGCTGTAAGGATTTGTTTCCTCTTTTGAGCTGCTGCATCCATAGGTGTAAGTCAAGTTCATCAAATTGTATCAGATTACTCTTTTTTTTGTTTTCCTCTTCTATCTTCTTCTGGTTGAGCTTTGATCATCCAGTCATTGAAGCCAGGTCAAGTGGGTATTATCTGCATGTATGGGTGTTCTTGTGCATATGACCTCTCTTCTTATCAGCTAGATGCTTCATTCTCCACTTTAGTCCTCTGTGGCTATGTCACTGACTCTGGGCCCAAGAGTCCACAGGTCTTGCCACACTGCTGGCCGACCAGGTCTCCACCCGGTTCACAGGAGTTTATTGACCATTGTAGGGCTTAGCTCGCCGCTTCATTGCTGTTTTTCCCTCACTTCCCCTTATCGGTGATGAATGTGGTCACCAATCAGAGCATGTATTCCCATGGAGTCTTACTCTTGGAACACGGTTTGTACTGAGGGGACCCGACCACTTGCCTTGATGTCTCCTGGGCAAGCAACTTGCTTATTCTTGTAATAACAGTCGGTCTGCCTCTATTGTTTTGTATTTTTCCTGTAGGTCTTTCTTTCAAGAAGTATCTTCTGTTCTTCTATTAAAGCAGTAATTCTTAACAAAAGTTATATAACCCCTCCCTCCAGGCCTGTCATAACCTCCATTGGAGTATATACACTCTTTAAAAACATAACATTTAATTTTTTTATATTTGGAAAATAAAAATATTACCTTGCTTATATGAACAGCCAAAAAACAGTGTGAGAACTTATGTTAATCAAAAGAAGAAGTAGGTTTAAAAAAACTTCAGATTCCTGCTCCCAGTAGCGTAGTAGAGAAGAAATTTGAAAGGCTTCTGCACTCCAACAACTAGACCCTGTATAAACTGTAGTTTTTACTGTATCTCTGAGCTCACTGGAAGTGCAAGAATCTCTAAAAGAAGAAACCAAAAATGGTATTGGCAGAAATAAGAAACTGATGACAAATGCTCATTTAAATACTTCATCAGGGAGTCTGCCCTCAGGCAGGAAAGTAGGGAAGCCAAAGCTGAGATTCTCAAATTATGCCAGGGAATCTGCAAGGGACAAAAGTCCTTGGGGTAGTGGCAGCCTTGACACTGCACAAGTATGCTCATGCAAAGTATCCTCAGCTTGGACCCAGATTTACACATAATAAGATCAACCATGTATGAGCTTATAATGAAACAAACCACCATAAGTAAGAGTCATCTGAAACAACAAACAAAAGATCTGATTCCTGAGAACTTCAAATATTTGAAGTATCATATATGAGACATTACTGTGCATGAATGAAACATTTAAACAATAAAATAATAAAAATGAGAATGCAATAAGGGACTATTAAAAATTACTAGATTATAAAAATAAACAAGAAAAATTTTAGATATGAACAATACAATTGGTAAAATAAAAATGCATTGATTAAATAATAGGTTAGCTACAGTATTATAATCTCTTCTTTATAGATAAAGAGAATAGGGCTCAGTTACTTTATAAAATAAAGCTGAATATATAGAAATACAGCATAGTGAGGGGAAAGATTCTGAAATTATGTCAGAAAGGTTAAAAGTCTTGGAGGATAGAAAAACCCCAGGAGGAGACAACTAAGAAACAGAAATAAAGCATTATTTGAATAGCTAATGCCTGAGACTCCTCAGGAATAATACAGATCCATAGATGCACAAAGTAGAATATATAAAAAGAACAGTTAAAAAGAAATCCACCATTGATGACGGAATAGGCTTTTATGATTCAATTGTGAGTATTTGTCAATGGCAATTGTCTCAACTGTAAATGTAGAAAGTGGTGGTGGTGATATGCCGTGGAGTCAGTTCCAACTCATAGCAATCCTACATAGGGTTTCCAAGGCTATAAATCTTTACAGGAGCAGAAAGCCTCATCTTTCTCCTGCAGAACAGCTGGTAGTGTTGAACTGCCGACCTTGAGGTTAGCAGCCCGACTCGTAACCACTAGCAAGGGGAACAGTTAATCTTCCTTTTCAGAAGAAAGGACCCCAGGACCATCAAGAGGGAAGAGCATGAGAGGAATGAGAGATCTTAACCAGAAAATCAGCAACAAAAGAGATGGTGGCAGAAGTGATGGCATAGAGAGACAGAGCAGCAGAGGACTATAGACCCATGGACTGAGAAAGGCAGTGTGCCTGCAGGCAGAAGGCTGGCTTGCAAAATATGCCCTGTGGACATTTAAATGAATATATATTTTCAATGTGGCATGCGGACATAAAAAAAAAAAAAAAAGTAATAGAAGTAAATACTGTTAGCTGATGCTACATGGTGGTGGTGGTGGTTATGTGCCATGGAGTTTGTTCTGACTCATAGTGACCCGGTACAGGGTTTCTGAGGCTGTAAATCTTTACAGGAACAGAGAGCCTCATCTTTCTCCCATGGAATAGCTGGTAGTTTCGAACTGCTGACCTTGCAGTTCGCAGCCCAATTAGTAACCACTACACTACCAGATGCTACACGGAGGGGACTGTAATGATTGCAATGATTTGTTGAATGTAAAACTGATGATCTGCCCTGTAAACCTTCACTCAAGTCACAGTAAAACCTAAAAAAAAAATCCACCCTAGACACATTGTAGTAAAATTTTAGAATGCCAAAGACAAAGAAAAGATCTCAAAAGTCGCTAGAGAAGAGGCAGTGGCCTAGAAAAGATTGACAATATTGCTGACTACAGATTTTGTAACAGTAATAATAGAAATCAGAAAACATCAGTATTATGAGTATAGTCAAAGCTAAGATTAAAAAAAAAACAAAAAACTGTCAACCTAAAATTATGTATCTAGCAAACCTATATTTCAAGAACAAAATTAAAATAAACATATTTTCATATATAACAAAAACTAAGTTTATATCAAGAGACCAACACTGAAGAAATTTTATTAGATTCCTAACTGACCTTCCCTCTCCAATTTTCTTGAATATGATATCACATGAATACTTCTAATACTATTTTGATATCGCTTCCCTGCTTCAAATTGCCAAATGAGTGTCTAGAACCTACATAATAAAGTCAAAATGTCTTAGCCTGGAATTTAAAGTGCTTTACAATCTAATTACTTTTCAATGTTCTCTATGACAGACAATCCGGCTCCTCTATTTACAAGTGGTGATCCTGAGGTGATTAACCTGCCTGAATCTCAGATTCATCATCTACAAAATGGTATCTATAAAAACTGATTGATGAGATCAATTAAGATAGCCCAGGTAAAGCAAACATTATAGCAATTTTTAATAAATGGTAGCTATTGTTTATAATAATTCATGGGTTCCAAAATACAACTTGTACATTCTCTAAGCCCTGACTTTGTTCATATTATTCCATTCACTTTTTTGGTTTCCCCACACTCCCACCAAAATAATGCACTATATAAATCAAAATTACTCCTTGAAGTTCACTTCCTTACTGAAATTCTTCTCTACCATGCCAGCTCAGAGTTCAGTGCTCTCATTTTTAAACAAATGAAACATTTATCTGAATGCTCGAAACATTTATCTGAATGCTCTCTGCTAGTTAGGTATCTAAACTGTGTATTTTTTCTGGTCTGGTAAAGCACACATCTTAAATTTCCCCTTATTGCCAATGGAAGACTATCAAACAAACAAGAATAGACCAATTAAAAGTTTCGGCACCCTGACAGAGATTCTTTAGAGGAAAGCATGCCATCCCCACACACAAAAACGCAGCTGTTTTAGGATTTGCTGCATTCTCCGTAATCCTCCAGACAGCTGTCCTTCATTCTAAATACATGAAATATTTTCCTTGGAGAAAAACATTCATCAAGGAAGTCCATGTTGGGGAGGAAAAGTGATAAGGGCACATCAGGAAACATCTTCCAGAATCTACTTTCAAAGGAAGTCAGTTTGACCTTGTATTCTTATCACCCAAGACAAAGAACACAGAGACACTCCAGAGCTGCCGGCTGGCATAGGTGGGTGCTTAATATACGCTAGCTGGCTCTGAAGAGGCAGACAAAGGCCTTCACTTAGATCATTTTGTTTGTTCAAAAAAGGGTTTCTCTCATCAATGCTCTTTCAGTTTTTCAGTTATCAATTTTCAGAGTACACCATAGCCAATGGCCAGTGAAAACTAATCTCTCCAAAGATTCAAAGTATGGATGATCCAACAACTAAACTTCAAATCAGCCCTTCCATCCATATTCCCACAAGTTATCACAATAAACTAAACAAATTCTGTTTTCCTACTTTATAAGAAAATCTTAACTAAGTGCTGTTAACTGCAAGTCAGTGGTTCAAACCCACTCCAAGGGAGAAAGATGAGGCTGTGCTGGAAAGATTTACAGTCTCAGAAACCCTATCTGTCACAATCAACTTGATGGCAGTGAGTGTAGTGCCACAGTTAAAATTCCACTATCGTATATATTGGAAGCCTGGGGATTCCTGGTGTGGTGCTGTGGGATAATCTACTGGACCACGAGGTCAGTTCAAAGGTCGGCGGCTCAAACTCACCATCTGTTCTTCGGAAACCCTATACAGGGTCTCTATGAGTTGGAAACAACTCAAAGGCACTTAACAACAATGACACAGTAATATACATTTTTTTTATTAATTGAAAACCAAGGAGCTCTGGTAGCGTAGTAGTTACGAATTGGGTTGTGAACCGTAAGGTCAGCAGTTCGAAACTACCAGCGGCTCCGTGGGAGAAAGATGAGGCTTTCTGCTCCCGTAAAGATTTAATGCCTTGGAAACCCTGTTCAGGGTCGCTGTGGGTCGGAACCGACTCCATGGCACTTAACAACAACAACATATAAAAACCATATCCATTAAAGAAAACTTGGAAAACAGACACAAGTTAAAAGACTCTGTCAGGAATACAGAAAAAAGTGGGAAAGAATCAGCCATAAGACCTACCACTTGGAAATGGTACCTATTAATATTTTCATTGTTTTCTTTTTCCCCAAGCATAAGCTGTTTTACAAAACTGTAGTCATATGATATACAATGCAAGTAGTACCTGCTACTTGTGTCACCAAAATTTTGTCATAAGTATTTTCCCATATTCTTCTTCCAAACCTTGAAACTATATAGAATAAATGGTATACAGAAAGATATTGAAAGTGAAGAAATGTTTACTATTTTAGCTCTTCCACAGAAACTACTGTAGTAAAAATTGAGACCTGAGGCCCCTGGAATTAAGATAAGATACATAAAAGATGTTCAGACACATACAAGTAAGAAGCGTTTAAGAAACGATATCTGACTTACAAGCAACAGACGCTAACTAAATATTTACTATAGTCATCTCTGTGAAAGAAATTAAGTCAGCCTCCATTCTCAATGCATTTTTAATGTTACTGAGAAATTAAAATGCACTTAACAGCCAACAAATAAAGACCAAGATAATTCAACGTGTAAACATAGTGGCTTGTGAACTGTATGTAGCTCTACAAGGGCAGGGGATGCTTTATTCAGTATGTACTAAAGAATATACATACTGACTCAAAGTGTGTGGCACTGAATGAAACTACTCACTAAGAGCTAAGCTTATTTCGAGATCAGAGGAATCTCCGTGAGTTGAGGTTAAGTTAGGCCAAGCAGACATCGTAGATATGGCAGAACTTGATCTAGGCAATAATTTACAGGAAGAAAGCTGGCCCATGGAAGCCTTAGGATATTCTGTAAACAAAAGACTAACAAGGAAAACATGCAAAAAAAAACAACACTGCAGCATTCATCCAAAATCAGAAACAAGGGCTAATTCTCAGGAAACTTCCTATGTGTCACTGTTACTCATAACATGTATCAAGAGACACTACACTAAGGCTGTAGAACTCCATACAGAGTACCAGAGTAGCTATCTTTCGTGTTAAATTATGTGTAAAAGAATGTGCTCACCAGAACTTTCTTTTAGCATCTTTTTATATACTCTAGGGAATTAATTTTCATATACAGTTAAGAATTCAGAGGGTAGAGACAGAAGATAATGAAATTTGTATTCAGTCCTAACAACATCACATTTACACAACCTGATTATAAACTTCATCATTCAGTAGACTCCACATTTCCCTGATTCAGGCTCACATATATTTTCTTTTCTTTTATACCACTTGTGCTTTTAAAAAAATTCAGAGCATTTATAGAGAAGGAATGTGCTAATATCACATCTCTAACAGCTGCTAGTTGAATGTATATGGCCATCTCAGAAAGTATGCTTGATGAAAGTCTGGTTTCTTTCAAAAGAATTCATTAAGCCTATCCTATCTGACTGCCTTAAGAGGAAGCTACATGGAGCTAAAGGAGGTTGTGGGTTGTCGGTGCATCTTTTGTATGTACATAACTACACTCACAAGTAAATGTGTCTGGGTTTATATGCAATTATTTACAAGGAAAGGTCGTTAACAGCCACCCATTCCATTTCTAAACTGAATCACTCAAAAACAAATGTCTATCAGGTAACTTGGGAATGAACAGCTGATCTGAAGCCCTGCATGCTCTCAGGCAGATGTTCTTTGTTTTTCATAAAACACACGCGCGCGTGCACACACACAGACACACATGCACATCTGATAACGATCTTATCTGTCACATAATTTAAAAGAACAAAAACTTAACATAAAATACGTTTTTAAAAAATGTTTCTGGTGTCCAAACAAATGCAAATGGAAGAATTATTTCCCTGAGATTGTCATTTTCAGATTTTGTTAAGCTTCAACACATCAAATGTCTTATCCTGATAATAATGTTATCATTTTCATTCTAAGTGAAGCAGTGCTCGCTAGTACATCAAAAAAAAAAATGGAAAACTCAACAGTAATTACTACATAATTATTCCCTAAAAATGTGGTATAACATTTGCAGGTAAATTGCACCTGTCACCAATCCAATCAAGGAATATTTTATATATAAAACCACATAGCTTTGAACTTTTGATAATTAAGTTAAACTGATCTATTATTAAAACTCCACTTTCAGATGGAATAATAGAAGTAACCAAAAATTGGATTCACATAAATGATAGATTTCAAAAATTAAGGAGTAAGGAATATTACCCCAGGAACATAACTGAAATTTTTTGTATTTCTGGTTCTTTAGCCCCAAAAATGGGCAAAATAATAGCAACAACCTCTTAGAGTTGTCAAGATTAAATGAACTAATACACATTAAATTCTTACAAAGAGCCTGGCACATGGTAACTACTCAAGAAATATTTGCTATTATATAGCAACTAACATTTAACAAATGAGAATACTGAATAGTGATAAGAATTAAAAAGAATAATACTAAAAAATTAAAAGACACAGTTGTCTGGACCTATATAGAATTAAGTGTTAAAACTACGGCTTTGTGTTTAGGATGTTGTTGTTATGTGCCTTGGAGTCGGTTCTGACTCATAGCAACCCTGTACAGGGTTTCCTAGGCTGTAAATCTTTACGGAAGCAGAATCCTCATCTTTCTCCCATGGAACGGCTGGTAGTTTCGAACTGCTGACCCTGAGATTAGCAGCCCGATTTGTAACCATTACTATGCTACCAGAGCTCCTATGCTTAGGATAGCAACCAAATAAAGGAGAAGGATGTATGATTTTTAAAAGATAGCTTCAAAGTGGATTGATACAGTCTGCTACTTCAATTCTTTGCCATTAGTCCTATTTGCAGTATTTGATTCTTCCTCCTACACTCTACAGGTAAATTCAAGCCCTTATTATCAAGAAATTCACATAACTAGCCCCCCTCTAGCAGAGCAAAATCAGGGGTTAAGCATATGTGAAGTCCTTAGCATTTTCTAAATTTGTTAGCAAGCCCTCAAATTCAAACTCATTCCTAAACTAAATCACCAAATGTTTCTGCAATAAAAACTGCAAACTTTCACGTGAACAGATCTTTCCAACAATAGGGAGTTGTTCCAGCTTGTGAATAGGACCCAGTGTCAGTGTGACCAACACAGCCAGGAGCTGGGCATTCCTGACACCCTTGTCCCCTGGCTAGTCTTTGATCACTCATATTCCCCAACTGCATTTGCTTTGGGGAATCAATTTCAGGCAAAATACAAGGACTCTATGTATATTTTGACAGAGAGCCTTCCTTCCCGTTGTCTTATTTCCCCAGCTTTTCCCCAGACCTCCCTATTCACCACTACCATCGGAAGAATCACACTTAGCACCATCAAACACAAACACAATCTATTTTCCTAAATCTGTCTATCCCCAATTCCAGCAGGCCCTTCACATCTGTGTTTGTATACTGTGGAAAACATCATAGGATGACTGTGGCACTAAACAACAAAGTGATCTAAAAGCCATGGCACTGAAATGTCCTGGTCTGCTTATCTTGGGGTGACTACCAGGGAAAAGCGAAGTAGAGTAAGGTGTCTTTTGAGAAGCATGGGTTTGGGTCTTACTAGGAGAGCAGCCTGAGAAACAGACTTGACTTGAATCTTAATTTTCTTATCTGATATTGGGTGAATTAGCCCCAGACGCAAAGCTGTTAATGAGACTAAATGAGATACTGCCTAGTAATGCTCACTAAATGAAAGCTATTTTAGTCCTTGTGTCGAACTGTCCTGGGACCCTTGGATATGACCAAGACATGACAAAATAAACAAAACAATCCGGTCTTGTAGTGTGTCCTGAACAAAATGGCCCAGTTGCTACTTCAGGGTAAAGGTCTGCATGGTCTCATCCCACTGGCAAGAGACAAAGCAAGTACTGGACTGAGATTGAGTCATTTTATTTCCACGAAAGGAAAGATGGGTAAACCTAATCCTGCTCCTTTGTTTACTGCAAGAGCACAAATGCACAGTAGATCCCTAGAGGGCTGTGACCAAGAAGCGGGACAGTCCTCCGGAGTTCTGCTCCCGGGTCCTTCCGGACGGACGTCCTCATCGGCCTGTTTTTCTGGCTACGGAACACTCTCCACTTTATCTCTTAGGAAAGTTTTCCAAAGCACCAGTTCCAAGTTGTTGCCCCGGACAGCGCCAAAGGGCCAGAACACCCCAGCTTTGGACTGCCACTCCCCGGGCCGTGCTTCCCTAGATTCGGCCCCCTCACCCAGACATCTACCCGCCCCCCCCCCAACCCCCCCCCCGGGTCGGTGCCTTCTGGACTGCGCCCCTGCCCCTCGCCCGTGCCCCCCAGATTTGGCCCCTTGACCCTAGCCTTTGCCCCCGGACGTGGCTTCCTTTTCCCTGCCTGTGCTCCCGTGACTGGCCCCCGGCACCTGGTTCCCAGACTCAGGCCCCCTCCCTGCCCTAGACCGCCCGCCCCTCACGTCTAGAAGGGACCACGCTCACTGCGCTCTGTCCCGGGACCGTTATTCCCGCCCAGACAGTCTCTTGCCTCTTCAGGCCCACTTTGCTCCATCACTCCATAGATCCTACTTTCCCAAAGGCAGAAGCACTCAACTCACTCCTTAATATCACCAGTAGAAAGAACTTGGGCAGCCGGGCGCAAAGGCAGAGTCTCGGCCGCCGCCGCCGCAACGCCATGTCGAGGGAAGCAGAGGGCCCCGCTGTAACAGTCGCGGGCTTAACTCACTCCCTAAACACGCATGCGCCAGACCCACCGGTACCCTGCCGACCCGCCCCTAGTTACTATAGCGACCACCAGGCCGACTGTGCCGTCGCCATGGTGACAGAAGAAGCTGAAGTCTGGTTGCTGTGAATGCCAAGATGTTCTGGCCTGGCCTCAGCGTATTTCAGTGAACTTAGTGGAAGGAGGACAAATGGAGGGAGGATAAATGAGCGATATTCAAGAGTAGGGGTGGGGTACAGATCCATAAGTATAAAAGCAACCTTTGGTCCAGTGGATTCTGACTCATAGCAACCCTATAGGTCAGGGCAGAATTGTCCCCTACCTTTTCTAAGGCTGCAAATCTAACTGGAGCAGAAAACATTGTTTCTGTCTCCCGCAGATCGGCTGGTGGGTTTGAACAGCCTATCTTATGATTATCAGCTCATAGCTTACTCAACTATCCTACCATGGATCCTAGAGAAGGAACAGTCAATTTCACTTAGGAAAATGAAGCATTTCTTAAGGATCCTTGGTGGTGCCGTGGTTAAAGCTCTGGACTGTTAACTGAAAGTTTGGTGGTTTGAGCCACTCAGTCATTCCCCAGGAGAATGATGTGATAGTCTACTTCTGTAAAGATTACAGTTTGGGGAATTCTTTGGGGGCACTTCTGACTCAGTCTACAGGATGGCAATGTGTCCAAATCCGCTTGAAGTATTTATTTTTTACCAATAAGGATGCAGTCCATTTGCCTTTGATGCATTGCTGCTTGAACCTTTCTTGGGACCCTGATTCCAAATGTGATGGAAGGTAAAAGCTCCCAAATCTGCTTAAATATAAATAAGATATACATTAATAGAATACATAAAAATGTCTTGTTAATATAAATATATTTGTTTACATTTGTTTAAATAGATTTAAAAAATACCCCTGCCCGGTAATTTCTTCTGCAGAAAAGCAGTCCAATTTTTCCCCTCTGGGTTCCAAATATTGGTAAATGTTAAGACTAGGGAAGGAAAATAGGATCTTTTGAGGGTAGGTAGACAAAATGGAAAGAGAAGTAAAATGAACTGGAAATTGGACCAAAGGATGTAGGAGGTTATGAAGTGGCATTTACTGTTATAGCAAATTCTGGAAATAGCTTGTTTTATCTCTAGCATATAAAGTACAAACTTAATGTTTTGGGAAACAAGAGAATTCTAAGTTTAGTTATTACTGAAGTATGTCAGAGTTCCTAATGACTAATTTTTAAAGAAATGTTTACAGAAATCAGTGTTTCTTTTCTCTTACTGTGTTCCCTGTGTTTACATTGAGAAATGATTCTGTATATTAAACGGACATTTCTACTAGGAACTCTTTTGAAACTCATAACAGGATTACAAAGAAAATTTGCATAAATATTCTGAAAGGGACAGAGGTTCATAGGAAAGTAGATGGCAGATGCTTCATTGTAAACAATAATTTTCCTGCACTGATGGCATTCATTAAAGGTCATATTCAAGAGTCCTGGTGCTGTATATCGGCACTGAACAACTAACCATTGTTGGTAGTTCAAACCCACCAACCACTCCATGGAAACCATATAAGGGCCACTAAAAGTCAGAACTGACTCAAGGGCACTTAACAACAATGACAGCAAGATCATACTTGGGAGATATGGGGATGCAACATATGTGGATGATAATTGGAAGATTTAAGCAGATAATGTATGAAGTACTTGTATCTCCCTTACCTTAATGTTTACAGCAAAGGTAAATGGCCATGTACAAGTATCTTCTGTCAAAATAAAATAAAATTATATATATGAGAAAGATGAGGCTTTCTACTCCCGTAAAGATTTACACCCTCGGAAACCCTATACAGGGTCGCTATGGGTCGGAACCGACTCGATGGCACATAACAACAACAACAACATATATATATATATATATACAGTCCCACTGTCTCTCTCATTCCCATTCAGCTTGTATCTGTCCATGTATCTCCCCTTAGGTCACTGTTGTTGCAAGGTTGTGTATATAATAGTATTTACTTCTATTCCCTTTAACTCTTGCTCTCCTCCCTGTGTCTTCCCTGTTTTCGTCATTATTCTGCCAATCTCCCTCTTGTTATATACTGCCTTCCCCTTCACCCAAGTTAACATATGTCTACCCTCAGTCAGTGAATTACTCTCCCTTACCTCCCATCCCAGGTTGTTATTGTTAAGCGCTCTCAAGTCAGTTCCAACTCATAGCAACCCTGTATAGGGTTTCTAAGGAGCAGCTGGTTGGTTTGAACTGCTGACCTTGTGGGTCACAGTTCAGTGCTAATCCTACAGTGCCATACCAGGAGTCCCATCCACTCCTGGTAACAATCTAATAATGTTTGGTTTTTTTTAACATGAAAACTTTTTCTTGAATTTTTACAATAGTGGTCTAATACAATATTTATCTTTTTGTGATTGACTAACTTTACTCAGCATAATGTCTTCCAGGTTCATCCAAAATATTAGATGTTTTTCAGATTCATTTTATTCTTCAATGTTATTCTTCAATGTTGCTTAGTATTTTATTGTGCATATGTACCAAAGTTTGTTTATTCATTTTTCCATTGATGGGCATTGAGACTGTCTCCCCCTTTTTGCTATTGTTAATAGTGCTGTGATGAGCATGGGTTTCCATACATCTATTTGTGTCATGGCTCTTATTTCTTGAGGATGTATACCAACTGTGCAATTGCTGGGTCATACAGTGTTTCTATTTCCAACTTTTTGAGGAAGTTCTATACTAGTTTCCACAGTGGTTGCACTACTTTGCCATCTACCAGCAGTGTTGGAGGGCTCCAGTCTCTCCATAGCCTCACCAGTATGTAGTGTTTTCTGCTTTTTTTTTTTTTTAACATAGCAATGCTCAAAAAAAAAAGCAGAAAACAGCATGGGGTATGGGGGTGAGACGTATCTCATTGCTGTTTTGCTCTCTCCAGTGGCTAATGATCTCGAGCATTTCTTCATATGTTTGTTGGCTACCTGAAGATCTACTTTGGTGAAGTGTTTGTTCATGCCCTTTGCCCATTTTAAAATTGGATTATTTGTCTTTTTCTTATTGAGCTGTTGAAATTTTTTATACATTTTAGAGATAAGTTCCTTGTCTATTATGTCATTGCAAAAAATAAAAAATAAAAAAATCCCAGTCTGTGGGATTTCCTTTTACTCTTTTGGTGACATTTTTTGATGCACATAATGTATAATTTTTATGAGGTCCCAGTCATCTATTTTTCTATCACTCATCTGTCAGTTTGTTGTTCTGTGGTGGGACGCATGTTACTATGCCACCAGAATTTTGAGTACTGAAAGGGTCACCAGTGGTGGACAGGTTTCCATGGAACTTCTAGATTCAGACAGACTAGAAAGAAGGAAAGGTCGACTACTTCAGGATTTTTAGACACTGAAAATCTTATGAATAGCAGTAAAACAATGTCAGATAGCTCCAGAATATTGTCAGATATAGAGTGCTGAAAGATGAACCCCTCAGTTTGGAAGGCACTCAAAATACAACTGGGGAAGAGCTGCCTTCTCAAAGAAGAGTTGACTATAATGATGCGAATGGAGTAAACCTTTTGGGGCCTTAGTTTGCTGATAAGGCACAACTCAAAAGGAGGAGAAACAGCTGCAAACATCCATTAGTAATTCAAACATGAATGTATGAAGTATGAATCTAGGAAAATCGGAATCTGTCAAAATAAAATGGAACTCATAAAGATCAATATCCTAGGCATTAGTGAGCTGAAATGGACTGGTATTGACCACTTTGAATCTGACAGTCACATGGTGTACTATCCTTAGAATGACAAATTGAGGAGGAACAGAGTCGCATTCATCATCAAAAAGAACATTTCAAGATCTAACTTGAAGTCTAATGCTGTCTGTGATAGGCTCATATCTATACATCTAAAGGAGCTCTGGTAGCGTAGTGGTTACGAATCGGGCTGCGAACCTTAAGGCCAGCAGTTCGAAACTACCAGCTGTTCCGCGGGAGAAAGATGAGGTGCATACCTCCCGTAAAGATTTACAGCCTCGGAAACCCTGTACAGGGTCGCTATGGGTCGGAAACGACTCGACGGCACTTAACAACAACAACAACAACAACAAGGAAGACCAGTTAATACCACTATGGTTAAATTTATGCACCAACCATTAAAGCCAGTGATAATTAAGTTGTATAGTTCTACCAACTTCTTAAGTCTGAAATTGATCAAACATGTAATAAAGAGGTATTAGTAATTACTGATTGGAATACAATGGTTAGAAACTAAGAGGAAGGATCAGTAGTTGGAAAATATAGCCTTGGTGATAGAAATGATGCTGAAAATCGCATGATAGAATTTTGCAAGACTAATGACTTCTTCATTGCAAATGCCTTTTTAAACAACATGAAAGACTATACACATAGACTTTACCAGATGAAATACACAGTAATCAAATTGACTACATCTGTGGCATGGAACAGGGGAAAAGCCTCATATCATCAGTCAAAACAAAACCAGGAGCAGACCATGAAACTGACTGTCAATTGCTCATATGCAAGTTCAGGCTGAAGATGAAGACAATTAAAACAAGTTCTTGAGAGCCAAAATATGACTTTGAACATATCCAAACTGAATTTAGAAATCATCTTAAGAACAGATTTGATGCATTAACCATTAATGACCGAAAATCAGAAGAGTTGTGGG
>NW_006408676.1:5954299-5954913 GCF_000296735.1 Chrysochloris asiatica | reverse complement strand
AAATGACTGCAACAATACATTCATTGACAGGGAACTGTCCAAGATTCAAATTAGATTCAGATAAGGACATGGAACAAGGGATATAATTGCTGACTTCAGATGGACCTTGACTAAAACCAGAAACTACCAGAAAGATGTTTACCTGTGCTTTATTGACTACACAAAGGCTTTCAACTTTGTGGATCATGACAAACTATGGACAACATTACAAAGAATAAGTATTCCAGAACAGTTAATTGTGCTAATGAGGAACCTCTACATAGACCAAAAGGTAGGCATTAGAACAGAACAAGGAGACACTGAATGGTTTAAAATCAGAATTGTATGAAGAAAAATGTGGCATCAAGGTTGGAGGAAGACTGATTAACAACCTGTGATATGCAGATGATACAACCATTCTTGCTGAAAGTGAAGGGGACTTTACTGATGAAGTTCAAAGACCATAGCCTTCAGTATGGGTTGCTTCAATGTAAAGAAATAAAAAATCCTCACCTCTGGATCAATAAATAACATCAAAATATACAAAGAAAAGTTTGAAGTTGTCAAAGTCTTCATTTTGTTTGGATCCACTATCAACACTTGTGGAAGCAGCAGTCAAGAAATCAAAGGACATA
>NW_006408676.1:5920606-5932193 GCF_000296735.1 Chrysochloris asiatica | reverse complement strand
GCACACAGCCTCTCTCCCTCTCTGGGACTAAAGTCCCCAAATGCTCCATCTCTCCATGTAATCGTCTCTGCCTTCATCTCTGCCATGACTGCTTCTCTGGGTAGGGTCCCGCACACTGCTTTTCTCCCTTCATGGTCCCAGGGACCTCTACTTCTAGACTGCAAAGTTAATCACTCTCCTCCTTGCTACACAACGTCTACCTTTACATTTCCAACCCTCACAAGGAGTCCTGATAACAATTATTCACTATTGTATCACAAAAGACCTATCCCCATTTCCTTTCATCGGCCCCGCCTAGACAGATTGGATACTACTCAGTGGAGATTCTACCTTCCTCCACACCCTCTGGATCTAGATTTCCTCTTGAAAGCTTCTAAGCCTGTCACTTCTTGCCTTTGAAAACCCGCCCCCCTCCATTTTGGGTAGCCAATGTTCAAGTTACCCATCCCTGTCTACTCTGTGTATGGAGGGAGTCTTATGCTGGTTTTTGTCTTAAAGTTTACTTTATCAGAGATTAGAATTGCCACTCCCACTTGTTTAGTGTTGCAGTTAGCTTGGTATATTTTTTTCCATCCTTTAACTTGTAGTCTGTTTTTTGTCTTTGTGTGTAAGGTGTGTCACTTACAGGCAGTATATTGAAGGGTCATGTTTTCTTACCCAGTATGCCACTTTCTGTCTCTTCACTGGTGTATTCAATCCATTGACATTCAATGTAATTATCAATAGGTATGGAATAATTGCTGCCATTATTAATTTTTTAGTAGTGGTGTTCATTCCTTTGTTCTGCATGCCTCCTTGTGCTGAGTTTGTGTTTTTTGTGCTATTTCTTGTTGGTTTTTTCTTCATTTTCATGTTTGCTTGTTCTGCTTGCAAGTTCATTTTCATGATAAGTTGTGAAGTATTAAATTTCTTTGAGGTTACCTTATAGTCTATTAACTTTTCTTTCCATTTAAGAGAATCTATTGCATCCTGTAATATACCTGATATCCTCATCGCCTGGATTTCCATTTCTACATTTATCCCTTCTTTGAAATTGATATTATTTTGATCTTTGGTTGACCTCCCAGCTTTTTTGAGTTCATTGCTGTTGTTCTCGTCTGAACTCTGCTATCTGTTGATTGAGATCCAGGTGGTGTTGCGATGCCTTTCAATCACTGTTTGTTGTTTGTTCTTACTGGTTTTCTGTCCAAAGAACTCACTTTAGGATGTTTTGAAGTGCTGGATTGTTTTTGACAAAATCTCTTAGATTCTGTTTATCCTGGAATGTTTTGATTACACCATCATATTTGATTGATAGTTTTGCTTGATAGACTATTCTTGGTTGGCAGTTTTTTTTTCTTCTAGGGTTTTGTATATGTTTCTCCATTGCCTTCTTGGCTGCATGGTTTCTGCTAAGAAGTCGGAATTTAATCTGCTTGCCTTCTTAAGTGATACTTCTCTTCTTCCTGGCCACTTTTAGGATTCTCTCCTTGTCTTTGATTTTGGAGAGCTTGATTATTATATGTCTAGGTGACTTTCTTTTGGGGGTCTATCCTTCCTGGGGTATGTTCAGCTTCTTGAATGTTTATCTTCTCATCTTTCAAGATGTTAGGGATATTTTCTTCGAGAAGCTCTTCAACTATCTCCTCTGTGGACTTCTTTGACTCTTCCTGTTCCGGAATGCCAATGATTCTTAAGTTGTTCCTCTTCATGTTATCCAGCATGAATCTTAGACTCTCTTCAGATTTTTTTTATCCTTTTTTCTGCTTGCTCTTCTATCTTGGCAGTATTGAGAGATTTGTCTTCCAGATCACTAGTTCTGGCTTCCATCTCTTCTATTCTGCTTCTTTCCCCTTTCAGTGTATTGTCCATTTCTGATATTTTATTATTAATCATCTGGATCTCTTTTTTCAGGTTTTGAATTGTTTCCAATGCTGTATCAATCTTTTTTGATTGCTCTTGTAGTACTCTCCTGACTTCTTCCTTGTTTTCCTCCACCCCTTTTTGGAGCATTTGAATTTGTTTCAGTATCATTCTTCTGAATTCCTTCTCAGGCAAATCCAAAACCTGCTCTGCCTCTTCTGGGGAGCCTTTGTCTGTCTCTAGCACATTTGTCTCAGTTACTCTTTTCTGTTTTTGGACATGTTTTGAGATCTTTTCTTGTTTTTTGTTTGTCATTTCCAGTGGTTTTTTAAATGTTTAAAAGGATGTTTGTTGTTGTGTTATTAATCTTACTGGGTGTCACCTTGTGGATATGATCAGGAGATAGTCTTCCGTTTTCTTATGTAATGCTTAACAGCTGTTATTGGCTCTTATCTCAATGGTGGAATATTATGGGGTATGCTTGTAAACTTGGCTATATGGCCATGATTGCTGACTCTTCTTGGGTAAAGTAAGGAGAAAAAGCTCCCACCTCCAGGAAAAATTTGTGATCAAAAGAACCAAGAGTAGAAACAATATAAAAGCAGAGACAAAAACCACCACTTTGAAACAAAAATAAAACTGTGACTGACTGTCAAGTTACTTTGCTACACAGGCAGTGCATGTGCACTGTAGAAGCCTCCAGCAGTGGGTGGGGGTGTCCGCTCGCTCAGGCCCGTCCTCTAGTCACTACCATAGAGGTGCACAGATAGATATTGAGAAGTTAATGGGAGAAAGATTGTCTACTATTTTTGTCTCTGAAGGTCAGTTATGTATCTGTGTGTGCACAATGTTATTCTAGAGATAGTTGCGTCCTTTTATGTTGGGGTTTTACAGATTGTTCATATGGTTTGCTGTCAGTCCAGACCAGTTTTTTCTTGCTGTATAGTCCCCAGTAAAGGCTCCCGCACAAGTTAATTTAAGGGCTGGGACCTACAGGCTGACATCATAAACAGCCACCAAGCTCTTTCTCTCTGTGCTATGGGAAAACTATGGGCTCAGCATTGGGCTTGTTATTTTATTTTATTTTTCGGGGGGAGGGGTGCTCATCCACTCGCCTGAAGGTGTCCAGACTGGGCAAAGAAGGAGCAACAGGGAAGATGAAAAAAAAATGTGCAGAATCCCCTGCACCTCTTCCTCCTTTTGCAAATGTCACTGCACAGTTTTTAGCGCTAGTTCCCTGTGCCAGTCTGGCTGTAGCCCCGCCCTCTGAACTCTGCCCAATGGGGGGGGGGGTTGGCCACAGAGGGAGTCCCATCTCAGTCTCAAGCATTTCCTAACTGGCAGTATTTTCCTTTATATCGTGATTTTTTTCACTTGTGCGCGTGATAAACTGATGCCCTGTATCTTATGTTAGATCCAGAGCTCTGGTGGTGTTCCCTGAGTGGAGGTTCTATGGGTTTTCAATCCCTCCCCCATGGAGCCTTTCCTACCTGGCTGTCTCTGCTGCCTGCCAAAACCAGAAGTCTTGCCTGTTTGTTTTTGTAGTGTTTTCTTGAATTCTTCTAAAATTTTTATCATGTTCTCTTTGCTTTCCTCAGTCTTTCTATCGGTCCTTTGAAGATACTTAATTATCATTCTTTTTCAGTTAGTTCTATTACTTTTTCTTCCTCTGCATTGTGGTCATTTGTTTGAGCTATATTCTTGTTTCTTAATTTGAGCTAAAATTATCTGTTGTCTCTGGGACACTGTGAGGTGGTTGTATTTATAAAAAAACAAACAGTGCAGTTGTTGGACCCAGAGAGGAGAAATTTCCGGGGGACTCCTGCAATTCAAGGAGCTCATGAGGTAGTTGTGGTAGGGATGTGACAGCCGAATTCCTGCCCCCAGATGGAGTTCTTACTGTCTTCAGTGTTATCTATGCTCAGACCACTTAATCCAGAAGTAGTTCATGGGGGCCCTTGATGGAGATAGTTTTAGTGTCTGTTAGGAACACAAGGGAACTGGGGCAGGTTATTTGGTTAAATGCTGATCTGGTGGCTTGGTGGGTTTTGTGGGTCTGGAGCCAAGCCATATGACTCTGGATTCCAGGAAAGCAGGGTCTGTGCTAGGGGTGGATGAGGGTGGGAGTTGGTCACACCTTTAATCATCAGGGAAACCTGGGGAAAAAGAAGAAATCACAGCTATTCTGTTGCCCACAGGAATCTGCTCTGCCAGGTCTCCCTCTGCTGCCAAAGGTGCTCACAAGATGGTTGAGCTGCATCTGCCCAGCCATTCATTTGTCAGCCTCCCTTTCTCTTCATCCCTCTTTGGCCTCTCCTCCTAGCAAGCACTCTGTCCACCTCTCTAACCATTCTTCTGAAATTTAGGGTGCTGGAATTTTCATCTGTGTCTGTTTTACTTTTTTTTTTGTATCTTTGTTATAGAGGGTCCGTGGAGTGAGCCTATCTAGTCCACCATTTTGCTAGAAGTCTTAATATATAGTTCTTAAAAGAACTAACTATGTGTGTGCTAAAATTAAACAAAAACTTTTGCAATACTTTTAAATACAAAGATACAAAATGAAACTACATGGTAGAAAAGTGGGCTTTTCCTATGAGACACATCTGAACAGACTCAAGGTACAGTACTTCCAGGAATCTTGGAAGTAGTTAAGCTATAGAGAAAAATGGGCTCTGGAGCCTAATGGACAAGATTCAAAGTCTTGATTTTGAAAACCTGAAAAAGTTAATTTGCCTAAACCTTAGCTTCCTTGTCTGCAAAAGTTATAATAATGTTCATTGTGAAGATTATGTATGATAAAGGACCCAGAGCATACCCAGTACTTAGTAGCTGCCTCCTTCCCTTCACTACTATTTTGGTTTAGATCAAGCAAAATGATTACAGTATTTCTGGAAAGCCTGGATAAAGAAAATGATCTTTAATGTGCAGGTGGGTTGGAGGGAATGAGAAACAATGTGTGTTTATTCTCTTGGTATGACTATATGCTTAAAAAGTAACATGATTATAACTTCTACTATTTTATTATGCCATTATATACTAAATAATCACCTGAAATGAACATGCAAAGCATGAGAGAAGTGATATCTATTGATTGAGGAAAGTCTCTTTAGGCTTTATCAAAGATCTGATTAAATTTTTGTTGTTCCATGTCTCCCTCACTTCAAATCCTACCTTCCCTGCAATATTTCCAACTCTTATTTCTCACATTTGATCCCAGCTACAATCCTTGCTCTTTCTCTTCAAGGTATTTTTTCTTTAAATATAGGAGGACTCCTACCTCTTCTAAGGAAATGGTAAGCAGTCTGACAAACTCTCTAGCCTCTCTAACAAGTTGTGCTGCTTATTTTGTACTAGGAAGGAACATTCTACAGTTTTATTTATTTGCAGGTTTGTCTCCTTTGTATTGGCTCAATTGTAAAAGGTCATTCTAATGCCAAAGTTTTATAGAGTGGCTTCCTACAGGGAGGCCTTCTTAAGAAGCTATTTAGCAAGCTATCTACATTTCACCCAAAAGAAGAAATGGTTGTATGTGTGTGCAGGCATATGTGTGTATCTTTGAGCTGACATATCATATATATGTGGTGAAAGAGTTACTTATCTCTCCTAAGCAGGGGTTAAAGTGTCCTGATTACATCATCCTCAACCAGAGACTCTTTAGTCAGCAGTCACATGAAAACAAAGCACACTACAACCATCAGCAGATACATTCTCACAATAGAAGCCCACCTGGCATAGAATTGCCTATTCAAAGCTGGGGTCACTAAGAAACATAACCACCAAATTCCAGTTCCATATGCCCTCTCCATCAAGGTACCTGCTTCAGTGGAGATGTGGAGAAGCAGGATGTGGCTGAGTGTTTCCAGAGAAAGAGTGTTGGAGACAACTAGTAAACACTACCTCCTAGACTTCCTGTCAGTGGGTTATCTGTTCCTTCTGCCCATTCACTTGAGCTGATGAACACCTTCCCTTGATAGGGGAAGGGAGATTCTCCCTGAGGCCTATGGGCCCAGGCTCCGCAAGGTAATTTGACTTGGTGGGCACCTTCCTTGACTGAGAAATTGTTTTCCTAGACTGCTTCAGGCTGGGATGCTGATGGACACAAAGGCTGTGGGGGCAGCTCAATTGCCCTGACCTTGAGCATGGAACTCTGCTCTGGCACCTGTCCTTAGGAGATTAGTAGTGTGGGGGTGGGGTGGGGGGTTGGAGTGGAAATGGGATTGACTCCATATCACAGGGAAATGTGGTACCTGAAGCATTATGATGCTCAAGTTATGTGCTCCTAGGGTGTTTCCAACTACTTTGTTTACAGATTAGATATTTTTATCCCAACCATCTAATTATAGGCATTTTCCTCTTTACTAAAATTGCACCATTGAATGTTTACTTTCTGGCAGCACCAGAAAGAAGCCAGGGCTGTGGCCAGAACTGCCCTCCCTCCTCTGCTGTAGGGAATCTTTCACTGTGCTGACTCCCTTCTTGGGCCAACACTCATTTCAGGTCCAGGAAGGGAGATTTCTTCTATGATCCAGGAATTAGACAACTTAAACTGTACTGCCCATTATTTCCTAGGAATAGAATCACCATTGCAGAGACTCTGGACATTTTGTCTTCTTCAGTGTTGGAACTAGAAGAGAATTGATTCCATTTCCTAGATCTCTAAATGATGGTGCTTATATCAGAGGAAGCCTTTTCCTCCAGAGAACAGTCAGTGCCATGACTCTTCAACAACTGTAATAAGAGATCTGGGTTAGATTCTCTTGGATGCCATGGAATTGTATACCCACAAAATCTAGAATTAGAAAGAGTGTTTGGGCCTTTGGAGGGATTCCTGAATTCTCAAATCACTCAAGAAACCCACCAGAGACTTGCTCCTGTCATATTCCTATGAAGGATAGAAACATTGAACTCCTTTTTCCCTAAACTCACCTATACTTCTGCATCTTTGAAACTTTGAGGGTATGTCTTACTCTATTATTTTCCCCATGGAACATTGCATTTTCCAAGTGAGGATTGCTTCTTTGAATTAAATTGCCCTGTGTACAGTGGACTTAGCAATAGCTACTGCCCAGGACAGATTACAGAAAGGAAATAAGGAAATCTGCTAAGAATGATGAAAGCTTCTCTGCGTGTACCCTTTGGGGATGAACTGTGTTACTACTACCAATGCCTAATGAAAGTGTCATCATTTTCCTTCTGGATTCTTAAAATTGTGTCTAGGCAGACATTCCTGTATCTAGGTCTTACTTTTCAAAATGGTGAATAGCACATGACTGGTCAAAAGGAGCTGCTCAGCAAGGACTTACTTGGGATGGATGGAGTTAAGACACCTGTAGTCTTGGAGGACCAGTTCTCATCAAGTCGGTTCCTACACATGATGACCCCATATGTGTCAGAGTAGAACCATCATCCATAGGGCTTTCAGTGACTGATTTTTCAGAAGCAGATTCCTAGGTCTTTCTCCTGAGGAGCTACTGAGTGACTTCAAACTGCCAACTTTTCAGTTAATACTCAAAGTGTTTAAACCATTGGTAATATCCAGGGACAACTGGCATTCTGCAGGGGTCCTTTATTGCTTTCAAAATGAAGCTAAAATCTTTTAGTGTGACAGAAAAAAAAAAAAGCCTGCTTGAAAAAATAAACAATCCAATGTTCATGAACATCATAACTTCAGCATCTCATATCATATATTTATCTGTCTTCTTGAATCTGGTTGTTGTTGTTAAGAGCAGTCAATTCAACTTCAATTCATATCCACCCTATGAGCAACAGAATGAGATACTGCCCAGTTTTTTGCCATCTTTACAATTGTTGCTATGTTTGAGGACATTGTTGCATATATTATGTTGATCCATCTTATTAGGGGTCTTCTTTTTTGCCAATCCTCTACTTTTCTACTGATGCCCTATTCCAGGTCCCTTCTGATTACATGCCCAAAGTACCCGAGACTAAGTCTCACCATCCATGCTTCTAAGGAATATTCTGGGTGTACTTTTTTTTAAAATTTATTCATTAAAAACTTTATTATCAAAGAAACAACTTGGAAAAGGGAATCCTCAGCTCAGGGTCAAAGACAGGCCCTTTAAAGAGAGAAGGGGTTCTACAAGCAAGCATTAATCGCAGGGGCAGGCTTAAATGGTGAAGTTATAGGAAGGAAAATCTTTGCTAACTACTGGCTCATAATGTTGGTTAGTGAATATTAGAACTCTAGGAGACCTCACAAGTAATCAAGAGCAGGCAGCCTGCTCAGCACCCTAGATTATCTCTCTATTTCTTCTTTAGGTCTTGGAGGATCACAGCATGGGAGGTGCATATGGGAGGTAGTAGGTGGTGGGGAGAAGGGGTTGGTGGTGGTGTGTGGTAGGGGTAGAAGGGAATGGGGTGCTGGGTGTAGTTTTTACAAGACAGATTAGTTTGTCCTTCTGGCAGTCCATGGTACTTTCAATATTCTTCATCAACACATACTTCATATGTATCATTTCCCCTTCCCCCCCCCCCACAGTCTTCCTTATTCATTGCCCAGAGTTCACATGCATATCTGGCCATTGAACAGACCATGTCTTGGGTCAGGTGCACTTTAGTCCTCAAAGTGACATCTAACACTTTAAAGTAGTCTTTTCAGTATATTTGTCCAATGCCTGCAATACGTCATTTGATTTCTTGACACTGCTTCCATGGGAATTGATTGTGGAGCTAAATAAAATGAAATCTTTGACTACTTCAATTTTTTCTCCATTTATTATGATACTGTTTATTGATCCAGCTGTGATGATTTTTGTTTACTTTACATTGAATTGTAATCCATTCTGATTGCTGTATTTTTGGTCTTCATCAGCAAGTATTTTAAGTCCTCTTCAATTTCAGCAAGCAAGGTTGTGTCATCTGCACATCATAGATTGTAATGATCTTTCTCCAACCCAGGTGCCATGGTCTTCTTCATATAATCCAGTTTCTCAAGTCATTTATTCAGCAAACAGGTTAAATAAGTACAGTAAAAGGATACATTCCTGACACACACTTTTCCTAATTTTAAACCATGCCATATCTTCTTGTTCTGTTTGAATGACTGCCTCTTGGTCTATGTATAGTTTTCACATGAGTTAATTGTCTTGGAATTTCCATTCTTCACAATATTCTCTATAGTTTGTTTTATTCACACAGTTGAATGCCTTTGCATAGTCAACAAAACACAAGTAAATGTCTTTCTGGTATTCTCTGCTTTCAGACAAGATCCATTTGATGTTAGCAATCATATACATGGTTTCACATCCACTTTTGAATGTGGTGTGAATTTCTGGAAGTTCTCTGTTGATGTATTGCTGCAACCATTTTTGAGCAAAAATTTACTTACTTGTGGTATTTGTGATTTATTGTTAAGTGCCATTGAGCCAGTTCTGATTCATAGCAACCCTGTATAGGGTTTCCAAGGGACGGGTGGTGGGTTTAAATCACCAACCTTGTGGTTAGCATCCAGTACTTATCCTGCTACACCAAAACAAGACTCCATATTAAAGACATTGTTCTGGAGGATCTCTGCTAGTCGGTAGGAGAGGTAGTTGTCTTCAGATTTGCTTGGCATAGACTAGTGAATGCTGCCAGCACTGCATCAGTTTGTGGAAACATTTCAATTCGTATTCTGTCAGTTCTTGGAACTTTGTTTTTCGCTAATGCCATCAGTGTAGTTTGGACTCCTTTCAATGTTATTGGTTCAGGATCATGTTCTACCTCCTTAAATGGTTGAATGTAGACCAATTGTTTTTGGCACAGTGACTGTGTATTCCATCTATCTCCTTTTGATGCTTCCTGGATTATTCAATATTATGCCCAATATTTTGAGGTGGGAATTTTTTCTCCTGTTCTTTCAGCTTGAGAAATGCCAAACGTGTTCTCTTGGTTTTCTACTTCCATGTCTTTGTACATTTCAATATAATACTTTATCTTCTTGAGCTGTCCTTTGAACATTTCCATTCAGTTCTTATACTTCATTTTTCCCATTTACTTTAGCTTCTCCATGCTCAAGAGCAGCAGCCAAGAAATCAAACAATGTATTGAATTAGGCAAATCTGTTGCACAAGACCTTTTTAAAGCGTTGAAGAGCAAAAATGTCAATTTGAGGACTAAGGTGCACCTGACCCAAGCCATGGTATTTTCAATAACCTCATATGCATGCTAAAGCTGGACAGTAAGGAAGATTATAGAAAAATTGATGCATTTGAGTTATGATGTTTGAGGAGAATATTGAAAGTACCATGAACTGCCAAAAGAACAAACAGATCTGTGTTGTGCAGCCAGAGTGTTCCTTGGAGGCCAGACTTTATCTTTCATACTTTGGACATGTTGTCAGGAGAGACCAGTCGCTGGAGAGGGATATCATCCTTGGTAAAGTGGATGGTCAGAGAAAAAGAGGAAGACCCCCAAGGCGAAGTGGCAGCATCAATGAGCTCAAGTGTGACAACAACTGTGAAGTTAGCAGAGGACTGGTCAGTGTTTTGTTCTGTTGTGCACCGGGTCACTATGAGCCAGTACTGACTACCTAACAACAACAACAACAATGTTCAAGAGCAAGTTTCAGAGTCTGACATTCATTTTTTCTTTCCTGTCTTTTTAATGATCTTTTGCTTTCTTCATGTATAATGTTCTTGATATTATCCCACAGCTCTTCTTGGTCTTTGGTCATTAGTGTCTAATACGTTAAGTCTGTTCTTGAGATGGTGAGATTCAGGTGGGATACACTCAAGGTTGTATTTTGACACTTAATGGACTTGTTTTCATATTCTTTTGCTTCAGCATGAATTTTCATATGAACAGCTGATTTTCCATAGTAGGCGCCTGGCTTTCTTTTTATTGCTGGTCTTGAGCTTCTCCATGGTCTCTTTCCACATATTTGATTCGTTTGCATTCCATCTGGTAAGGACCATATGTAAAGTCACCATTTATGTTGTTGAAAATAGATCGATCTTGTAAAAAAGATAGAAATGTTCTTTTTGGCAGTGGATGCTTTGCCATTCTTCTTGAATTTGTTATTCCCGGCAAAGAAAACCATATGATTGTCTGATTCAAAATGGCCAATACCTGTCCATTTTGGCTCACTATGCATAAGATATTGATCTTTATGCATTCCATTTCATTTTGGTAACTTCCAATTTTCCTAGATTTATATTTTGTGCATTCCAAGTTCTGATTATTGAATATTTGCAGTAGTTTCTTCTCATTTTGAGTCATGCCCCATCAGCCAATGAAGATCCTGAAAACTTTGTTCCATCCATGTCATTAAGGGGTCAACTGTATTTTGAGGAAGCAACTCTTTGTCAATTGTATTTTGAGCACCTTCCAACTCATCTCTGTCACTCTATCAAACAATGTTTCATTACTATTCATAAGGTTTTCAGAGGAGAAGCCCTCAGAAGTCAACCTTCTTCCTAGTCTGTTCTTAGTCTGGAAGTTCTGATGCAACTAGTCCATCATGGGTGACTCAGTTGGTATTTGAAACACCCATACCATAGCTTCCAATTGCCTGGTAATATGCAAGTTGCCACAGGATGACAAACTGGCAGGTGTGTGGGATGAATCTCGTTTTATATATATATAGTGAACTATTTGTAGTTTTTCCATCAGTTGTTGATCAGTTTGTTGTACTGTGTGGCTTGTGTGCTGCTGTATTGCTGGAAGATATGTCACCAGTATTTCAAATGCCAGCATGATCACCTATACAGACAGGTTTCAGCAGAGCTTTCAGACTTAAACTAGT
>NW_006408676.1:5919235-5920491 GCF_000296735.1 Chrysochloris asiatica | reverse complement strand
CCAAGACTTTAAGGAGCTCTGGTAGCATAGTGGTTACGATTCAGGCTGCGAACCTTAAGGTCAGCAGTTTGAAACTACCAGCTGTTGTGTGGGAGAAAGATGAGGCATTCTGCTCCCATAAAGATTTACAGCTTTGGAAACCCTGTACAGGGTCACTATGAGTCTATGAGTCATTTCCAACTCCATGGCACATAACCACCACCACCACCCAAACTTTGACTTGCTTTCTTGAACATATCATCAGGAAGTACTCATCATTAGAGAGGGATATTGCTTTGATTGAATTGCATCCCCCCAAATTTTAAATTAAAATATTTAAAATCCCAACCCTATGCCTGTAGTTATAATTCCAATTTGGGATTGGAATGTCCTTGTTATATTAATGAGGAAGGATTAATGCAGGAGATGTCTTGAGTCAATTTCTTTTGAGATACAAAAGAGATTAAGCAAACATTCAAACAAATAGAGATGGGGGAAGACTGATGCCAAGCCCATGGAGAACTACTCGAAGGAACCAGGAAACAAGTTGAAGGACTTTATCCTAGAGCTGATAACGTCTTCCTCTAGGGCTGGGGTCCTGAATTCGAACTCCTAGCTTCCTAAATTGTGAGAAAATAAATATCTATTTGTTAAAGTCACCCATTTGAGATATTTTTGTTATAGCAGCATTAGATAACAAGGACAGATATCATGTGTGGTAGAACACCAGTGAAGGTGAAGGAAATCATCAATGAGATGGATTGAAAAAGTGACTACAGCAATGGACTCAAACATACAAAGGATCATGAAGATGGTACAGGACCAGCTGCTCTACATAAACTTGCTGTGACTCAGAGCCAACTTGATGCAATGAGCAACAACATTTGTAGTTCTGTCTAGTCAGTGAAATTGCCTATGTGGTCTTTTCTGCCTCATTCCCCTCACCTTTGGAGTCCTGGTGTGGTGATAAGGGTTAATGCGCCAGACTGTAAAGCCATTTGAACTGCAAGGTCGGTGGTTCAAGCTCACCAGCTGCTCCTCGGAAACCCTAAACAGGGTCGCTATGGGTCGGAATCGACTCGATGGCACTTAACAACAACAACAACCCTCACCTTTAGCCTAGTAGATTTTCTAACTCTAATGGGTCCACTAAGAGCCACTTCAAGCGTCTTGTCCTAATGGAATAATTTCCTGACCCCAGTGTTCCCTCCTTCCAAAACACAATGTACCTATATCTATTGTTGTTGTTAAGTGCTGTTGAGTTGGTTCTGACTCAG
>NW_006408676.1:5916247-5917095 GCF_000296735.1 Chrysochloris asiatica | reverse complement strand
GAGGGATCAGTAGTGGAAAAATATGGCCGAAGTGATATAAAGGATGTTGGAGACAGCAATTATAGAATTCTGTAACACCAATGACTTATTCATTGCAAATAACATTTTTCAACAACATAAAAGGCAACTATATACATGGACCTCACCAGATGAAATACTCAGGCATCAAGTTGACTACATCTGTGGGAAGAGATGGTGGAAAAGCTCAGTATCAGTCAAAACAAGACCAGGGGCAGATAGTGGAACAGACCATCAACTGTTCATATGCAAATTCATTCTGAAGCTGACAAAAATTAAAACAAGTCCATGAGAACCAAAATATGACCTTGAATAATATCTCATCTGAATTTAGAGACCCATTCAAAAATAGGTTTGATGCATTAGGCACTAACAACAGAAGACCAAAAGAGTTGCAGGATGACACCAATATCATCATACAGGAAGAAAGCTAAAGGTCATTAAAAAGACAGGAAAGAAACAAAATAACAAAATGGATGTCAGAAGAGACTCTGAAAGTTGATCTTCAGTACAGAAATAATAAAACCAAAGAAAGAAATGGGGAAGTAAAAGAGCTGAAAAGAAAATTTCAAAGGGTAGCTTGAAAAGACAAAGTCAAGTATTAAAAGGAAATGTGCAAAGATTTGCAGTTAGAAAACCAAGAGAAGAAAATGTTCAGCATTTCTCAAGATGAAAGAACTGAAGAAAAAATTCAAGCCTCAATTTGCAATATGGAAGAATTCTATGGGCAAAATATGATGCAGAAATTATCAACAATAAATGTTTGACATCACCATAGAAAGCTTGTAAGTCCGTCTTCTGCCTATAACTGATTGGAATACCTAAAATAG
>NW_006408676.1:5900145-5914747 GCF_000296735.1 Chrysochloris asiatica | reverse complement strand
TGAATCTTGAAACAAACTGAGGCAGCACTGGAGGTGCTCACTCATTTATGCCAAGAAATTTGGAAGGTGGCTACTTGGCTAACCAATTGGTTGTTGTCGTTGTTAAGTGCCGTCCAGTCGGTTCCGACCCATAGCGATCCGGTACAGGGTTTCCGAGGCTGTAAATCTTTATGGGAGCCGAAAGCCTCATCTTTCTCCCGCAGAGCGACTGGTAGTTTTGAACTACTGACCTTGCAGTTCGCTGCCCAATTCGTAACCACTACGCTAGTAGAGATACATATTTGTGCCCATTCCAAAGAGAGGTGACCTGGTGGAATATGACAATAATTAAACAATATTATTAATGTCACATGCAAATACAATTTTGCTAAAGATAATTCAAAAATGGTTATAATAGTACATAAACAGGCAACATCCAGAAAATCAAGCCAGATTCAGGAGAAGACGTGGAATGAGAGATATCATTGTTGACATCAGATAGATTTTGGCTGGAAGCAAAGAATTCCAGAAAGATGCTTATTGTGCTTTGCAAAGGCTTTCAACTGTGTAGATTATATACCATGGAAAACAGTGTGAAGAATGGGTATTCCAAAACACTTAATTGTGATCTCAAGAAATCTGCACATTGACCAAGTTGTCTGTAGTTCAAACAGAGCAAGGGGATACTGAATGTCTTAAAATAAGGAAAGCTGTGTGCCAGGGTTGCATTCTTTCACCATACTTATTCAATCTGTATACTGAGCAAATTATCCAGAAGCTGGATGATATGAAGAAGAGCATGGCATCAGAATTAGAGGAAGACTCATTAACAACCTGGGATATGCAGATGATACAGCCTTGCTTGCTGAAAGTGAAGAGAACTTAAAACATTTACTGATGAAGATTAAAGGCCACAGCCTTTAATATAGATTGCACCTAATGTAAAGAAAACAAAAATCCTCACAAGTAGACCAATAGATGGTGGTGGTGGTGGTGCTAGTGGTGTGCCATGGAGTCAGTTCTGACTCATAGTGACCTTGCATAGGATTTCTGAGGCTATAAATCTTATCTTTCTCCCATGGAGCTGTTGGTAGATTTGAACTGCTAACCTTGAGATTAGCAGCCTAACTACACTATTAGCACTCTTAGACCAATAAATAACATCATGATAAATTTAAAAAAGGAGTCCTAGTGTGGTGCTGTGGGTTAATGTGCTGGACTGCAAAGTCAGTTTGAACCACAAGGTCAGCGGTTCAAGCTCACCAGCTGCTCCTCAGAAACACTATACAGGGTCGCTATGGGTTGAAACTGACTCAATAGTATGCAATAACAACAACAAATGGAGAAAATATTGAAACTGTCAAAGACTTCATTTAGCTTGGATACACAAACAACATTCATGGAAGTGGCAGTGAAGAAATCAAACAACGTACTGCATTAGGCAAAAAACCCTCTTTAAATAGTGCATGAGCAAAGATATCAGTTTGAAAACTAAGGTGTACCTGACTCAAGTCATGGTTGTTCAATAGCCACCTATGCATTTGAAAGTTGGACAATAAGGAAGACTGTAGAAGAACTGATGCATCTGAGTTCTGGTGAATATTAAAAGAATATTAAAAGTACCATGAACTGACAGAAGAACAACTAAATCTGTGTTGGAAGAAATAAAGCTAGACTGTTCCTTAGAAGCCAGGATAGTGAGATTTCTTCACTCCTATTTTGGACATCATGCTTGGTAAAGTAAAGGGTCAACAAAAAAGAGGAAAACTCCCAAGGGGCTGCATTGGAACAGGGGCAACACCAATGAGCTCGTGTAACAATTGCCAGGATGGTGTAGGACCAGGGAGTGTTTCATTCTGTTGTGCATAGGTCACTAGGAGATGATGCTAACTCAACAGCACCTAACAACAACACTTTTAAACCTTCCTTCTTTTTAAATATGTTCTGCATGATCAGCACTGGATTGCTCATCACAAGGTTGGAATTCAAACCCACCGGCTGCTCCTCAGAAATCCTATACAGGGTTGCTGTAAGTCAGAGCTGACTTAATGGCACTTAACAATATTTAAAGGTAATTCTAAATCTGTCACTATGATATTTATTTAGGCACATTTTTCTTTTATGTAGAGTTCTAACACGTTTACTGAGTAGCAACTCTGTAGCATGAATGTAGGAAGACACATGTAAATATATGTACAGATGCTTACGGCCGGGCCCTCACCATGCTCAGTAACACTGTTATGGATAGAATTACAGGAGATCTCATGGAAGCACAACTATCACCTGGTAAGGTGGAGAGTATTGTGTTTGTCATCATTTTATTCATGGATAGAACGGTGCTTGTTTGGGAGAAAAACCTTTAACAGGCCTATTT
This sequence comes from Chrysochloris asiatica, assembly GCF_000296735.1. Taxonomy (NCBI): domain Eukaryota; kingdom Metazoa; phylum Chordata; class Mammalia; order Afrosoricida; family Chrysochloridae; genus Chrysochloris; species Chrysochloris asiatica. The sequence goes on along the minus strand of NW_006408676.1, from coordinate 5,912,394 downwards.
AGGAGGGAAACTAAGACCCCAGGGAGTTTGAGAATAGAGGGAGTTCTCCTGGGACAGTAAAGTGTAGCCATGTGCTGGTTGAATCAAAAGGCAGGGCAGAGAGAAAGAAGGGATGACGGCAGTGGGAGGAAGAAGGCCACATGCTCCCTGATGTCCCCGGTTCTCTTGAGCTTAACTTTCAGTGAGTTAAAGAATCCATAAGATGTTCAAGACCAGCAGATTAGGTAGATACAAATGAATATGCTTGAGTTGGAACTGAGGCAGGATTTGCGGAGCCAAGAGCTACAAAAGCAGAGTGAGTGATATGGAATTCTGCTGTGAGGCAATCACAGAAATTATGGAGAGGGCTTTGAGCCTAGTAAGGCATCATTCAGAGTTTGACGCAAGTTTAGCCACAGCTTCACGGGATAGGGTTGTAGTCACAGAGGGTAGGAAGTACATAGAATGATTTTAAATAAAATGTTGTAGAAGATTAGAGGAGAGAGAGAGAAAAATTCCAGCAAGAAAATTGGAGAATGCTTCGTGGAAGAAGCAATCTTTACATTGGAACTTGAGTCATAAGAAATAATGTTGGAGGAATTTAAAATAATATATATATAAAACCTACATAAACACTTATTAAATGGTAACTGTATCTGTTAATATTATAGCTCTGGAGTTGTTGTTAAGTTCTGTCGAGTTGGTTCCGACTCATAGTGACCCTGTATAGGGTTTCTGAGGAGCAGCTGGTGATCTTGAACTGCCAACCTGAGATTCAAAATGACCTTGTAGCCCAGCACATTTACCTGCAGCACCACACCGGGATTCCATAGGTGGGAAATAGTGAGTGGTTAAATTTGCTATGTGTAGAGCCAGAAAAACCATGCTCAAATGGTAGATCAAAGGCCCAGGAACAAAAACAGCTTCACTAGGTCAATGGGAAATAGGAGAGAATGAAGAAAGGAAGCAAAGGAAAGTCATGGTAAATGAAAACTCAAGTTGAAAGAAATAAATCCATACAGATATGCAATCACTGTAAATGTAAGTATATTAAACTCATATGGAAAGTTTAGAAGAAAAAACAATTACAAAATTTATAATGAAGCCTAACAAAAGAAAGTTGATGTGTTAATGTTAATGTAAAACAATATTAATAAACAGAGGTTAAAAAAAATCACTTGAGATACAGAGGTCAAGAGAAAGAAAGTTTTAAGTGGAAAGATTTTTTTTTTGTCAGTTTGGTCAAGAATGGCACAATTGCTGTTTTGATGTGGCATGAATTGAAGAGCACAGAATTCTTTAGGGAAATGTTTGAGAGATGAAAATGCCACTTTGAGAAGTATATAGACCTAGAAGAAGAATATGTAAAATCAACAACAACAACAAAAAAAACATTTCACATTGTGATATTTTGTTTAATAAAGATTTGTATGATTTCATAGCAATATTTTTTTATTTACCCTTGTATGTGTTTATGGCTGTACACTTCTTTATAGGCACTGCTTAGTGCATCCCACAGGTTTTAAAACTTGAAATTACTAATAACGAAAAGATACAATAAGTAGGTTTGCACCAACAATATGAAACACCAACCATTCCTCCTACATCCCTCTATACTTCTTTACTGGGTTTAATAATCTGTTGCAATGGTCACACAGAACTCAAGACACCATATTCACACTTATGAGATTTATTAGGGAAGTCAACGGGTTACAATTTGGGGTCAGAAATACTCCATGCACAGTTGGTCCAGTCATCTGCTGATAAATGTCCACAGGACACACCACTCCACCACAAGCCTCAGCCGGAAGCCACTTGGGTCTAGCTCAGTGGATCAGCAAACCTAGGTCCCCTATTTAACTGCCTGGAGGCACCCCACTCTACAAACAATCTGCCCAAAGTCACTCGGCTTCATTGGCTCTGTGGACTGGGAAGCCCACTGCACTGTGTCGTGCTCTAATTCTTGGTCTGTTGCCCCTCTGCCACTCCTCCAGTGTCATAGCATAGTTCCTGAGTCTAGGGGGGTTCAATGTACAGGGATCTCAGGGTCCAAAGACATATTCCACTCCTGTCTCTTCTTTGATAGTAATGAGATTCCCCTTCCTGCTTTGAGATATTTCATTATATACCCATGCTAGAGTTTTAACTTGTTAAAATTAACTTTGTTAACATCCACAGCTGAATCCTATCATCCTATTAGTATCTTCTCCCACCTTCTCAAATCCAGCAGGGCATAAATGTTGTTTGGTGGGAGTAACAGACTATGGCTAGAAGAGACACTAGAATATTCACTACACCAAAGTTTGCAAAGAATAAAAACACAAAATACTAGAAAACACAGAGAAATAAAGACACTGAAAAAGTAAAGATAGATGAGAAAATAACCATATAAAACTTCTAGAAAGGAAACATGTAGGGAAAAATACCCTTAGTGGATGAATTAAATAGTAGATGCTTTGAAAATAGTGAGATAAAAGATTGCTGTTGTTAAGTGTCATTAAGTTGGTTCATAGTAACCATGCATAGGGTTTCCAAGGAGCAGCTGGTGGGTTTGAACTGCATATCTTATAGTTAGCAGTCCAGTGCTTATCCTACAGTACCACACCAGGACTCCAAGAATGACCTAAAAATTAGGCACAGGGAAGGAAAGACATACAAAATATGAGAAAGATGTTAAGTAATGTGCATTACAGAATAAGAGTTCTAGGAGCAAGTAAAACCAAGAATTGAAGTAATGGCTACGAATTTTCCAGAATTGATGAAAAACAAGAAACTTTCATTTGAAAAATTACCAGGAGCTCCAAAAAGAATGAAACAATTCCTCACTTCATTTAGTCACATATAGCTACATGGTGTGGCACTATAAACGCTGGACTTGATAACTATAAGGGTGGTAGTTAAAAGCTGCTCTTAGAAACCCTATAGAGGGTTACTATGAGTCAGAACCTACTCAAGGTCAGACAGCAAATTACATGGGCAATTTCTAGACAAAGCAAAATTTTAGAACCCAAAGATAAAGAGAAAAATCTCAAAATTGGTCATATTAAAAAGACTGATTATTATTAAGGAGAATCCTGGTGTGGCGCGGTAGGATAAGCACTAGACTATAATAAGGCTGGTTTGAACCATAAGGTCGGCAGTTCAAATTTACCAGTTGCTCCTTGGAAACTCTATACAGGGTAGCTATGAGTCGAAACCAACTCGATAGCACTTAACAACAATGTACTAAGGAGCTACTACAGAAACAATAGACACTGAAACAAAATGGATTTAAAACTTCAAAGTGCTGAGGGAAAAAGAAGCCTGCCCAGGATTCTATACCAGCTAAAGTATAATTCAGGAGTAAGGGTAAAAGTTCCGAGAGCTTTCACTACCTCAGAAATACTAAAGGATGCTGCAAGAATTTCTTTTAGAAGAACCAGTATGAGGATGATCCCTATGAGGTGAAGGTTAAAGATATCCCAAATGTTTGACTTTTCTAATGGGCTATGCCACTCCATGCTTTCTGATATCAAGCACTTTCTGATATTCTCCTCAGTATTCTCCCCATGCCCCAAGGTTTCATAATTTACTGAAACGTTTCACAGAACTCATAAACTGTCAAGAAATAGTTCACAAAATCGTGGAGGCAGGCAAGTCCCAAATCGAAAGTTCAGACTTCAGTCTGGAGGATTCTCCACATTCACACGAAATCAGGCTGTTGACTCAGGTGAGTCCACCAACTGAATTCCCAAAATCCAGAGGTCACACAGAGACAAGCTTAATTAGTCAAGCAAAGGAGTACACCACCTCTTCACGTCACCAAGATGGCTCATTTTACACTCAGCAGGATGGCAAAATTGACCAAACCCTTTGTTAGATTTCCAAGTTTTTACAATCACGATTAACTCTGTTAACAACCACTCACAACTGAATCATATAATTCTATCAGCATCTTCCCCCACCTTCCCTTACCCAGACTCATTAGTCATTTGATGGGAGTTACAAAAACTATGTCTTTGTTGTTAAATACTGCAGAGTCAGGTTTGATTCAGCGAGCCAGTATAGGGTTTCAAAGGCTGTAAATCTTTGCGGGAGCAGAAAGCCTTCTGTGGAACTGCTGCTGGTGGGTTCAAACCACCGACTTCTGGTTCAAAACCTAGTGCTTATGTTACAGAGCCATTGCACTCCCCCAAGACTATAGTTAGAAGAGGCATATTAAATAATTCACTGTGCCATGCATGCTTTAAAAGAAAAACATAAGAAAGAAAAGGTGGTAACTATCCTTAGAAGGAAGTTTAAAGGAGTAAAAATTTTGGTATTCAGGTGGGCATATCTATATATAAATAAGCATTGACTCTAAAATTGATGATCATCAATACTGTGGGGTTTTTTTTTAAAAAAAGCTAAGCACTCAATAGCTGAGGTTGGCAGTCAGTTTGAACCCACACAGAAGTGCCTCAGAAGACAGGCCTGGTAATTTATTTCTGAAAACCTTAAGGAACACATTTCTACTCTGTACACATAGGATCTCCGTAAGTCAGAATCAACTTGATGGCACCTAACAACAACAACAAGAGCAACAGCAAAACAACTAAAATACAAGACAACAAGAAAATGAAAAATTAAGGGTGAAAAAAACCTCAGAGTATTGGAAGAATCTTAAAGGTTCAGATTAAATTTAGTCTTTTAAAATAAAAGTATATAGTTTAAACATGACAATCATTAAAAGGATAAAAATAAGAAATTAAAGAAAGAAAAGATACCATTTCTATCTCAGGCTTGAATGTCAGGCTAAGCTGAATGTCAGGCTAAGCTGTTTGCAGTTACAGCGCAGAAATACCATAGGAAATGAAGAGCTATAAAGCAGTATAGAGCTTCTAGGCGCTCTTTCTTCCCTAAAAACTCTCATCTCAGCATCCTAAGACAAAGGCTCATAAATTGTCGATTATAGTGTGGCGCTGTGGATTAATGCGCTGGGCTGCAAAGTTGGTTTGAACTTCAAGGTCGGTGGTTCAAGCTTGCCAGTTGCTCCTTAGAAACCCTATAAAGGATTGCTATTGGTCAGAACCAACTCAACGGCACTTAACAACAACAACAACAATTAAGTGTACACAGTGTTCCAGGTTTTATACCATTGTTATGAGTGGCCTTCAAGTTGGCTCTGACTCATGGCAGCCCAGGTAAAACAGAATGAAGTGTTGTCCAGTCCTGTACCATCCTCATGACTGTTGGTATGCCTGTGCCTATTTATAGCCATTGTGTACTTTGAGCACCTTCCAACCTAGGTGGCTGATCTTCTAGCACTGTGTCAGTACAGAAGTTGTGTGGAGGGCAACATCTGACCTCATCTAACTTCACAAGAGGGTAGGAGGAGAATCATCATCAACATCAACAACAAGACTGGTTCCTATAAGCCAGAGGTCAGACATGTCTCTACCCTTCAACTTCTTTAACAATTTTAACACCAACCATGCCTCTCATGGCATTCTCGACTTTTTAGTTGGGTTAGTGAAGTCACTGTAATCACCACACAGAACTCACAGATAATACTCACAGTTATGGGACTTATTAGAGAAGTTGTTTTTGTTGTTACGTGCTATTGAGTCAGTTTCTCTCATAGTGACCCTTTATAGGGTTTCTGAGGCTGTACATCTTTGCAAAAGCAGAAAAATCTCATTTTTCCTCTCTGAAGTGGCTGGTGGGCTCTAACCATCAACTTTGAGGTTCGTAGTCCAGTGCTTATCATCCAGAGTCACTGCACTCCCTATTAGAGAAGTAATTGGTTATAATTCAGGATCAGAAATGTTCAGGATTCAGTTCTTCAATTAGGACAGGCATGCCTTTCTCTGGCTCTCAGTCTCTCTCAGCCCCGTGGCCTTGCTTGGGCAAATGTTACAAAACTCTTTCAGTTCTGCTAATTATGTACACAAAGGCATCCCGCACCACAAGTAAGCTTCAGCCTGAAGGCAGTCAACTCTAGCTCTGTTGGCTAACCTCCTTTCTGCCCCCCATTAGGTGCCCAGAAGCAAACTACTCCACCAACAAGCCTCCTTCCCAAAGGCACTCAATTTTCTTGCTCTGTGGGCTCATGTCAGTCTCCTGACTGCCATTTCTGCCCCTTCTGCTGCCACCATTTCTCTGCCTTTATTTCTAACCAACGCTCACTGTCTCTGCGGCCACAGTTCTCTGTCTCCTTGGGGCCAAAGGACATACTCCATTACTGGCTCTCCTCTTGCCCACCTCTGAGATAGCTCATTTTAAACCCAGTGGGATGTCAAACTGAGCAATCCCTTTCTTAGGGTTCCATACACCTTATTCATATTAGTACCAAGTTATCCAATCATCTTGGTGTGCCACAAGCACCTCCCATTTGCATAGCCCTACAGGAGCCTGTAGCATACTGGTTACGAATCAGGCTGCAAACCTTAAGGTCAGCAGTTCAAAACTACCAGCCACTCCGCGGGAGAAAGATGAGGCTTTCTGCTGCCATAATGATTTACAGCCTTGGAAACCCTATACAGGGTCGCTATGACTTGGAACCGACTCCACAGCACACAACAACAACAACAACAGGAGCCTGGTGTGGCACTGTGGGTCAATGCGCCAAACTGCAAAGCCATTTTGAACTGCAAGGTCAGTAGTTCAAGCTCACCAGATACTCCTTGGAAACCCTATACAGGGTCGCGATCCGTCGGAACTGACTCGATGGCACTTAACAATCACAGGAGTCCTAGTAGTGTAGTGGTTACGAATCGGGCTGCTAACCTCAGGGTCAGCAGTTCGAAACTACCAGTGGCTCTGTGGGAGAAAGATAAGGCTTTCTGCGCCTGTAAAGACTTACAGCCTTGCAAAACCTATGCAGGGTCGCTATGAGTTGGAACCGATGAGACAGCACTTAACAATAACAACAACCCAGTCATTTGATGGAGTTACAAAGCCTATAGCTAGTAATTCACAGCACCAAAATTTTCTATTGTGATCCATAGGGATTTCACTAGCTATTTTTCCAAAGTATATTGCCAACTGTTAACTGCAAGGTCAGTAGCTCGAATCTACCAGTGATTCTGCAGGAGAAAGATAAAGCTTTCCGTTGCTGTAAAGACTTACCGCCTTGGACCCCATAGAGGGTCACTATGAAATGGAACTGATTCGGCGGCATATTGCCATTAACACCACCACCATGTTGCCTGGAGAGAGGCTCTGGTGCTGCTAACAAGAATGTTGGTTCAAACCCACCAGCTGTTCAGTGAGAGAATGCTGTGGCACTCTACTGTTTACAGCCTTGCAAACCTTAGGCTACTCTGTCCTACAGTGTTGCTAGGAGTTGGAATTGACTTGATGGTAATGCTCTGTTGTTGCTGCTTTTTTTTTAATGTTTTATTGTGAATTATGTGATAGTTTACATGGGAGAACATTAGTTTTACATTCATCCTATTGTATATTGTTTCATTGCCATGGTTACAGTCCCTTCCATGCATCATCAGACAGCCAAACGGTATACCCGGCAAGCCTTACGAATGGTAGTGAAAAGTGTTGTTAAATGCCATCAAGTCGATTCCAACTCATAGAGACCTTGTATAGGGTTTCCAAGGAGCAGCTTGTGAGCTTGAACCACTGACCTTGCAGTTCAAATGACTTTGCAGTTCAAATGACTTTGCAATCTGATGCATTAGCCCACAGCGCAGATGAGGCTTTCTGCTCCTGTAAAGATTATGAGCCTCAGAAACCCTGTACAGGGTTACTATGAATTGGAATTGACTCAATGGCAGTAGGCATTTTAATGGGTCTTGTGGCTCAGTGCCATCCTTCCCTTTTCCTTTTGGATAATATCTTGTAGGAGCCCCTCTGGAAGCAGTTGCCCAACGGTCAGAACTAGCCTACCCTGTTGGTGGGCATGATGCTGAGATGGGAGGCTGAGAGACGCCACCAGACTGAACAAAAGGTTGCCTGCCTCCTGCACAGATTCTAGGACTAAAAATACACTAACTGTGGCAGGAGAATTAGCCATATGTCACCGAGATCCTGCTAATAAGGACTGAGGGGGCTTCTGCATGTATGGCACACATGTGCTACATGGCCTCCTGCCAACTAGCTGACCACACCCAGGCCCTGGCAGAGCTTCTACCCTGTCTGCCTCTAAGTTCTCTCACTCTTACCTTCTCTCTGGACACTTCTCAGGCATGATTCCCTTTCAGTTCTTTTTATTATTGCCTCTGTTCTTCCTAAGGTAACAATTGCTTATCTGTATGCCCTTATTCTTCTGTCTGTATCCTTTCTCAGTTACTTACTTCCACCTCTGTATTTTTGGCCTCTCTTTCTCCCTACCTTACCTCCTCAGCAACTCCCCTTTTTCTCACAAACCCTTACACACACACACACACAGTTATGAGCACATATCATCTCTTTCCTGCCTTAACAAACATTCTGACCCTTGGTAGACTGGTGAAAGCCCAGTTTTAAGGTCCAGTTTTAAGGCAACCTTTCTCTCCCTCCTGACCATCCTGAGTGCATCATTCTCACACTTTGCTGACCTCACAGGAAATTTCTAATCCAAGGCCAACTCATCTTATACATGTTTTACCCTCCTAGCTAAGCCGTAGCGGCTGCAGTAAGATTCTTTGACTTGCTCCCCTCCTCCCTCATCCTCCCATCTCCATACTCAACTCAAAACCAGTGTGCACAGGAAAGAAGCAATTTCCCACTTTAAGGTCAAATGGTGTTTGACCCATAGGCTGCATTGGGGATTGTTCTTTTCATCTCTGTATTACACCATGTCTCCTGTTTTATCTGTGTGCGTGTGTATGATAGTGTGTGCACATCTGCCTTTCTTTAGGGAGACTTCCATATGTGATAAATATGCACATAGCTCTCTGTGGCATGCTTATGGATGAGAAGATATGAAGTGGGTGGGAATGGGGTATGTGGGGAAACATGTACATGTGTGTATGTATATATATATACTTACATACTTATATATTATATATATATGTATGTATTTCTGAGCAGTACTTTGCAGAAAGCTATTGAGGAGAAAAAAGACATTTGTGCAAATGTGTATTTGTGGCAGATATGAATTGAGGTGGGAGAAAGTTTGATCTGCATGTTTTATGTGTAGAGTAAGTTGGGATGGAGAGCAGAGGGAAGCTCTTCTGTGCTGCTTAGAATCTTAGAAGCTCTTATGATAGCCCCTCAAAACAGCTAATGCTAGGACATCAGCAAGTAGCCTTAGGTAGCTTAGTGTAGCTTCCCTCCAGGACTAGACTAAAAGAAGGGCATCCTAGACTCTGACCACCAGTATCTCAGACCTTGCGGAGCATGCACATACATGCATATAATATGCACAAACACATACTCACATAATACATATGTTGTTGTTGTTGTGAAGTACCCTTGAGTTGGTTCCGACCCATAGCGACCCTGTATAGAGTTTCTGAGGAGCAGCTGGTGAGCTTGAACCGCCAACCTTGCGATTCAAATGGCTTTGCAGTCTGGCGCATTAACCCACAGCGCCACACCAGGACTATATATTATGCAGATACAATTGCACACATACACATATCTATACATGTACACACATACTTCCTTCTGTTGCCAGCCAGAGCCTCCTAGGCCTTCATTGGACATTCCAGGGCTGCCCCTTCCTGGATCCAGCAGATAATTTCTCCGAGCAGGATCCAGCTGCAGTGACCCTCAGGCATTCTGGTCCTGCTCTTAGTCACAGATGATGTATAAAAGGAAAGAAAGAATAAGAGCAAAATCAAAACCTCTTCTTGTGAGTCTTCTCTCATGCTCTGGGTCCCGCTGGTGAGCACTATCTACAGCCTGTGGTGGTAGTTTTATGCTGTGGAGCCCTTTCCAACTCAGCGACCTTATACAGAGTTTCTGAGGCTATAAATCATTACAGGAGCAGAAAGCCTCACTTTTCTCCCGCGGTCTGCTGGTAGTTTCAAACTGCTGACCTTGAGGTTAGCAACACCAACTTGTAACCACTGCACTACCAGAGCTCCTATTTATAGGCTAGGAAGGTATTTTGTAACCCCCTTACCCTCTCTAGTAGTGTAGTGGTTACGAATCGGGCTGCCAACCTCAAGGTCAGCAGTTCGAAACTACCAGCTGTTCCGCGGGAGAAGGATGAGGCTTTCTGCTCCCGTAGAGATTTACAGCATCGGAAACCCTGTACAGGGTCGCTGCGAATGGGTTCCGACTCCAAGGCACATAACCACCACCACCCTCTCTGGGTAAACTAGTTCACCAGCCTCACTGCACCATCTGGTGGCCAGTTCAAACTATTACATTCTTATTCCCCTTCGACCAACAGAGCTGTTTAAAGCCAAATGCTCATATTAATGCCTAGTTGTTTGGTGTTTTGTGATTGACTGTTTAAAGGGAATTCGGTGTATAATATCACAGTATTTTAAGAGCTTGCAGTTGTAAACAGAGACACTGAAATAGACATGAGCACATAGTTGGATGCTTACGAAAGACAAAAATTGGTTCAGCCCTCAGAAGTCGTATGTGTGGAGGTGAGGACGAAGAGAGAGCAACCATACAAATTCCAACTATTGAAAATAAGGCCAAGGTGAGATTCTGACTCCGTGAGAGTGAATATTTTTGTCTCCTTAAGAGCATGTTAGTATTCACCTAAATAATGTAGGGGAGGGAGTAGTGTGTATGGTGGTTATCCTGGGTCCTATAGGGAGTTGGAGCAGTGTGTGCTCAGCTGGCTTTGCAGTGAGAGCCCCTCTAGCAGGGGAGCAGCCAGGCACAGTGCTCCTCAATTAGAAAGGGAGGTAATGCATATTACATGACCACAGAGCCAAGGCGTTCACCTGGGAGAGAACATTCTTGCCAGGGCCTGGCAAGACAGCACAAAACTTGAATTCAAGAGATTAACCTCTCTGGGCCTTGTTTTCATTCTATCCTGCAAAAATCCTTCACTCAAGTCATGCTTCCTTCTTATTATGAATTGAGGGAAGCTTTACAGAGAAAATAATCAGTTTTACATTCAACAAATCATACACTTCTTTTCATTGCAATGGCTGCAATACACTTCACGAAACATCAATCATCCTATTTCTGTCCTGTGATACTTAGGTCCATTCCACTCTTCTTCCCAACCCTTCTGAAAGGTAAATGATTGCCCTTTTAATCTTGAATGGTTGGTCATTCTAGGGTGAGCATACCTTACTAGTGTTACTGTCCCTTTATTTATCTGTCCACCACTTTGCTGAAAAATTGAGCCACTTGGGAAAGATCAGTTCCAAGCCTGAAGGGTGACTGAGGGCCATGGGCTCAAGTTCCGCCAGTCTCTTTCTGACCAATAAGCCAGGTTTTTTGTTTTCAATAATTTTGAATTTTTTTCCACATTCTCTCCCACTGTATCCAGCTCTTCTAATGTGATCCCTTTCAGAATAGTTGGTAGCGATAGTCGGGTTCATCTAATTCTTCTGGTCTCAGGGTTGTGGAAACGGTTGTTCACATGTTCCATTAGTCCATTGGACTAACTGATTTCAAGTATCTTCAATTTTCATCACTCATCTTGCCTTCACACAGGGAGAAATAAACTTCATTTTAGATGGCCATTCACGAGCTTTTAAGACCCAGCCCCTAAAACAAAGTTGTTGTTGTTAAGTACTGTGGCGTTGGTTCTGACTCATAGTGACCCTGCACAGGGTTTCTGAGGCTGTAAATCTTTACGGGCGCAGAACGCCTCATCTTTCTTCTGTGGAACTTCTGGTAGTTTTGAACTGCTGACCTTGAGGTTGGCAGCCTGACTCGTAACCACTACACTACCAGAGTGCCTTAGGATGTAGAATATTATCTTTATGGGCTATATTCTGCCAATTGACCACAGTGTGTTCTGAGACTATGATCCTGAGCCCTGAGACCCAGCAACTCATTTCCTCAAGGTGTTTGGTAATATCTAAAACGTTTTCATAGCTTCATCTTCTGTATGCTCCATCACATTCATAGATATGTTTGCAGCAAAGGTAAATAAATACCCATGTATAAATATCCTGTCAAACCTTTATATATTTTTCGGTATGCTCCTACTCTCCCTCCTACACCCTGTTCAGCCTGTGTTTTGTTGTTGTTGTTGTTAAGAGCTGTCGAGTTGATTCAGACTCCTGTTGTTGTTGTTAGGTGCCATTGAGTCAGTACTGACTCATAGTGACCTTATGCACACCAGAATGACACACTGCTCAGTCCTGGGCCAACCTCACTACTGTTGCCACGCTTGAGCCCATTGATGCTGCCATTTTGCCAGTCCATCTCGCTGGGAGTCTT
>NW_006408676.1:5886478-5899800 GCF_000296735.1 Chrysochloris asiatica | reverse complement strand
TAAAAAGGTCTTGTGCAGCAGATTTGCCTAATGCAATACGTCATTTGATTTCTTGACTGCTGCTTCCATGAGTGTTGATAGTTGGTCCAAGAATAATGAAGTCCTTGGCAACTTCAATCTTTTCTCCATTGATAAGAACGTTATTTATTGGTCCATTGGTGAGGATTTTTGTTTTCTTTACATTGAGATGCAATCCATACAGAATGCTGTGGTCTTTTATCTTTATCAGTAAGTACTTTAAATCCTCTTCACTTTCAGCAAGCAAGGTTGTATCATCTACATATTGCAGGTTGTTATTAATGAGTCTTCCTCCAATCTTGATGCCACGTTTTTGTTCATATAACCCAGTTTCTCGGATTATTTGCTCAGCATACAGGTTGAATAAGTGGGATAACATCAAGAACATCATACATGAAGAAAGCAAAACATCATTAAGAAGACAAGAAAGAAGGAAAAGATCATAATGGATGTAAGAAGAAACAGTGAAATTTGCTTTCCAGCACAGAGATTCTAAAGCAAATGGAAGAAATGAGGAGGTACAAGAGCTGAACAGAAATATCAAAGGTCAGCTCGAGAAGACAAAGTTAAGTATTACAATGACATATGCAAAGATCCGGAGTCATAAAACAAAAATGGAAGAACACATTCAGCATTTCTCAAGCTGGGGGAACTGAAGAAAAAAATCAAGACTTAATTTTCATTATTGAAGAATTTTTGGGCAAATTACTGAATGATGTAGAAAGCATCAAAAGAAGATGGAAGAACTATACAGAATCACTGTACCAAAAGGAAATGGTTGATGTTCAACCATTTCAAGAGGTAGCGTATGATCAAGAGCCAATGATATTGAAGGAAGAAGTCCAAGGTGCATTTAAGGAATTGACAAAGAACAAGGCATCAGGAATTGATGGAATAAAAATTGAAATCTTTCAAGAAAGTGAGGCGGCACCGTAGGCACTCATTCATTTATGCCCAGAAATTTGGAAGACAACTATCTGGCCAACTGATTGGAAGAGATCTGTATTTGTGCCCATTCCAAAGAAAGGTGACCCAGTGGAATGCAGAAATCATGGGACAATACCTTTGATATCCCATGTGAGTAAAGTTTTACTAAAGGTAATACAGAAACAACTGCAAGCATACATTGACAGAGAACTTCCAGAGGTTCAAGCCTGATTCAGAAGAGGACATGGAATGAGAGATATCATTGCTGATGTCCGATGGATCTTGGCTGAAGCAGAGAATATCAGAAAGATTTTTACCTGTGCTTTATCAACTATGCAAAGACTTTTGATTGTGTGGATCATGACAAGCTATGGACAACATTGCGAAGTATGAGATTCTGTCTCCTAGTGACCCTGTATAGGATTTCCGAAGAGTGGCTAGAAAGTTTAAACTGTGGACCAGTTCAAACAGATCTTGCAGTTGAGTGCTTATCTGATAGTACCACACGTGTGTATCTGCCCAGATATTTATTTACCTGTAGATCACTGCTGTTACAGTGTTGTGTATATAACAGTATACACTTCTATTCTCTTTAACTCTTGTACTCCTCCCTGTGTCTTCTCCTGTCTTCATTATCCTTCTGCCATCCTCCTTCTTGCTGTATATTGCCTTCCCCATCACCCAAGTTAACATGTCTACCCTTTAGTCACCACTGTTTCCTTTTAAGGGCTTTAGTCAAACAGGCATACTAACTGCTTCGTAAACCTTGCTGATATAATTATTTTTGCTTGACATGCCCTCCCTACTCCATCTCTGCCAATTTCATCCATTACCAAGGTGAACCTGAATGTCACTTCTATGGAACTTTCCTGATCTTTCCAATTATATGTTCACCTCACCTCTCTACTACCCTCAACACAACCCCATAGACTCCTTTCTCTATATATTCTGGTTGCTGGCACACTATTTTATCTGTGTGAATGAGAAACTTTATTTGTAAATGTTGTTGTTAGGGGCCATTGAGTTGGTGCAAACTCATAGCAACCCTATGTACAACAGAACTAAGCATTGCCTGGTCTGACGTCATCTTCACAATTGTTGCTATGCTTGAGTCCATTGTTGCAGCTATTGTGTTAATTCCTCTCATTGAGGGTCTTGCTTTTTTTCACTGAAGCACATCTTTAGCCATCATGATGTCCTTCTCCAAGGATTGGTCCCTCCTGATGACATGTCCCAAGTATGTGAGATGAAGTCTCACTGGCCTCACTTTTAAGGAGCCTTCCAGCTGTAAATCTTCCATTACGTATTTGCTCGTTCTTCTGGTAGTTCTTGACCTTCTGGCAATTCTTGATCTTTGTTATTCAGTGCCCATCTTTCACTAACATATGAGATGATTGAAAATACCATGGTGTGGCCAGGTGTAGGAGTCCTGGTGTGATGTTGTAAGCTAAAGCACTGGACCGCAAGGTTGGTTTGAAACCCAAGGTTGGCAGTTCAAATTTACCAGTTGCTCCTTGGAAACCCTATACAGGGTTGCTATGAGTCAGAACTGACTCTATGGCACTTATCAAAAACAACAAGGGTTAGATGCAACTTAGTTTTCAAAGTGACATCTTTGCTTTTATCACTAAAGGGATCTTTTGTTTAAGATTTGCCCAATGCAATTTATCATTTGGTTTCTTTCTTGACTGCTGTTTCCATGGGCATACACTGTGGATCCAAGTAATATGAAATCTTGACAAATTCATTATTTTCTGCATTTATAATGATGTTGCCTATTGAGCTAGTTGTGATTATGTTTATTTTCTTTATGGTGAGGTGTAATCCATACAGAATGCTCTTGTTTTGATCTTCATCAGTAAGTGCTTTCAGCAAGTAAGGTGTCATTTACATATTACAAGTTGATAATGAATCATCCTCTAATCATATAGTACAGCTTCTCAAGTTATTTGCTCAACATATAGGTTGAATACATCTGGTGAAAGAATACAACCAATCCTGGCACAGCTTTCCTGAGTCTAAATGACACAGCATCCCCTTGTTCTGTTTGAATGAATGCCTCTTCATAAGCACAGGTTCTGCATGAGGTAAATGAAATGTTCTGAACTTCCCATTACTTTGTAATATTTCTAATATTATCCACAATTTGTTGTGATCCATACAGTTGAATGCTTTTGCATATTCTTTGCTAAGATCCATTGACAACAACAATATTCCTCATTCTATGTCTTCTTTTGAATTTCTGGCAGTACCTTGTCCATGTACTGCTGTGAACATTTTTTAATTATCTGCAGCAAAATTTTACTTGAATGTGATATGAATGGTATTTTTTTTGTGTGGTAATTTATACATTCTGTTGGATCACCTTTCTTTGGGATGGGAAATATGTATCTCTTCCAGCTGGCCAGGTAGCTTTCTTCTAAATCCTTTGTGTAGACCAGTGAGCGCTTCCCGGGCTGCATCAGTTGAACATTTTAATTGGGATTCCATCAATTCCTGGAGTCTTTTTTTTTTCACCAGTGCCATCAGTACAGCTTGCACTTCTTTAGTATCATTGGTTCTTGATCATATATACCTTCTGAAATGGTTGAACATCAACCAATTATTTTTAGTATAGTCACTCTGAGTATTCCTTCAATCTTCTTTTGGTTCTTCCTGCATCATTTAATATTTTAACTTCAGTATTTCAAGTCAAGGGTTGAATTTTCTTCATTTCTTTCCCTTGAGAAGTGCTGAACATGTTCTTCCCTTTTGGTTGCTTGACTCCAGGTCCTTACTTTGTCTTCTGTTCAGCTCTTTACTTCATTATTTTTTCTATTTAAGCTACTGTATGTCAAGCACAAGTTTGAGACTCTCTTCTAACGTCCATGTTGGTATTTTTTTCTTCTTTTTCTTGTCTTTTTAATGTAGGATGTCTTTTTGCTTTCTTCATGTATGGTATCCTTGATGCCATCCTACAACTTATCTAGTCATTAGTATATGGCACTGTAGGATAAATGCAGAACTGTAGGTTGGTTTGAACCACAAGATTGGTGGTTCAAATTTATCAGCTGCTCCTTGGAAGCCCTATACTGGGTCACTATGAGTTGGAACTGACTCTACGGCATTTAACAACAGCAACATTCTTGAGATGGTCTCTATATTCAGATGAGATACACTCAAGACTGTACTTTTATTCTCAAGGACTTGTTATAATTTTCTCAGTTTCAACCTGAACTTGTATATAAGTTATTGATACTTGTTCTGCAATCAGCCCTGGCTTTATTCTAACTGATGGTACTGAGCTTCTCCATTGCCTCTTTCTACAGATGTAGTGGATTTGATTCCTGTGTATTCCACCTGGTGAGATGCATGTGTATAGTTGTCACTTATGTTGGTGAAAAAGGGTACTATCAATGAATAAGTCATTGGTTTTTCAAAATTCTATCATGCGATCTCTGGCATGTTTCCATCGCCAAGACCATTGTTTCCCCAACTGTCGAAGCTGCTTCTTTGTTTCCAGCTTTCAGATTTCTGTTACCAGTAGTTATCAATGCATCTTGATTGCATGATTGATCAATTTCAAACTGTAGATGTTAGTAAAAATCTTTAGTTTATTCATCTTTGGCATTTGTGGTTGTTGCATAAATTTGAATAATAATCATATTAACTAGTCTTTCTTATAGGCATGTTCATATTATTCTATCACTGTGCTATATTTAGGATAGATCTTCAAATGTTCTTTTTGTGGATACTACATTATTTTCAGTAGCATATATAGCATGGCTAACACTGTGCTTCAGCCATATTAAATTGAACAGATGACTTATGAAAGAAGGAATTTCCTTCTTTTCCATATCTCAACTGAAGTATTCTCTCTCCTAATTAAGTCTCTATAAACAACTATCCTCTGGTGCTTTTAGAACATGTAGTTTTCTCATCATAGTATTTACTTCACTGTGTAACAGCTACCTTTCTACTTGTCTTTCTGAATTCTAAGCTCCTTAAGGAGATGGCTTAGCTCTATTAGATTTCCATTGTCTGGGCTGTACATGGCAAATGGCAGTAGCTCAATAAACATTTGGTAAAGGAATAAATACAGAAATGAATGGATGAGTAGATGATGAAAATTGTTAAGGTTGAAACTATGTCTACCAAAAATATGTTTTGTAAATCTTTACCCCTATGCCGGTGGGAAGGAATCTTGGTGGCACTGTGGCTTAGGCCTTGCGCTGCTAACTGAAGGGTCAGCAGTTCAAACCCATCAGCTGTTTCTTAGAAGAAAGCTGAGGCTGCCTGCTACCATAAAGATTTACAGTCTTAGAAATCCTATATTGGGTCGCTATGTGTCCGAATCCACTCGATGGCAATGGATTTTTGTTTGTTTGTTTTCTGCCTGTGGATTTAATCCCATTTGGGAATGGAGGTTTCTTTGTTATGGTAATGAGAGCATGCTAGTGGAAGTGTGTCTTAAACCACTTACTTGTGACATACAAAAGGAACAGATTAGACACAGAAGCAAGAAAACACAAATGGGGAAAGATTAATTCCATGTAGAGACCACCAAGGCACTAAGACAGAGAAGCTGAAAGAGACAAGGAATTTCCCCCAGAGTAGAAAAAGAGAGGCTTCCTCTAGATCCGACACCCTAGTACATCTAGCTTCCTACACTAAGAGAAAATAACTTTCTGTTAGTTAAGGCCACCCACTTCTGCTTGTTCTGTTACAGCGGCACTAAGAAACTAAGGCAAAATTATAAAAAAAGAGAATATAAAGGTGATCTTTAGGATTCTTTTGTTGTTGTTGTTGTTGTTGTTAAGTGCTGACAAGTCGTTTCTAACTCACAGTGACCACTGTAGGGTTTCTGAGGCTGTAACTGTTTACAGAATCAGAAAGCCTCACCTTTCTCCTTTAACCCCTAATATTTTATGATTAGAGGGATTTGAGCTTTTTGACAAAAGTAGTCCAAAAAATTTGAAAGGCAATGAAGTGATCATGATAGGACCAGGCTATTATTTTCCTTTGATGGACCTTTTTTGCTTCTATGGGGACATCTCCCTTTTCCTTTTTTCTGGGCTCAGTCTGGCCCAGAATTTGGCAAGGTATCTGGGGTGTTCATTTTTGTCACCCAGCCTGGGTAGGTGGGTGTGTAGGTGGGAGGGGAACTGTTTTGGGAAAGAATGTTGGGGAGGGTTTATATGTGTGATGAGTCAGGGCCTCGGGTTGTTGAGTGTAATCTCTGCTCCTCTTTCTGTGGGGGCAGTTCGCACCCATTGGGAAAGGGAGCATTACCAACTGTCTTTAGAAAGTTATCTAGTCATAGTTTCTATCATGTCTGCTGGGACTTTATGTAACTAGGGTTTCACTTTACAGATGGGCAGAGGCAGGAAGGGCCAGTCCCTCCTAACTGCCAGAACCCCTCCCTCACCAACTAGTACAGATCCTTCCTCCCCCTAGAAAGGTTAAGCTATTTCATGGGTATGTTCATTGCTCACTGCGGCGCTCTACTCACCTTTTGTTAGTCCCAAATCAGGCAAGATTGTAATAATGAAGCAAGTACCTCTGTAGCAATCCAGGACACCTATACCTGCCTGGTCCAGCAACAGGTGGTCACTAGGGCATGGATTTCCATTTCCCTGGCTGCGACCCTCCCTAGTGATACTGCCCTATGCAGCCTTATCCCCATCCTCTGATCTCCTCACTCTCCAGGCAGAAATGTGTACTGTTGGGTTTCCTGTCTTTTACACCAGAGCCAATTTGCCTATTACAGCATGAGCTTTATCAGTGACAGCTCCAGATAAGCCCTGAAGTGATGATGTGTGTGTGCATGTGTGCATGTATGTGAATTTGTAAAAGGGGAGTGTGGTGGAGAGAAGTTTAGGATAAGGGAGAAGCAAGACTATAGCACACTAGGGAGAAACAGCAAGTTAAGAGGCCGGTGGAACATTATGGGGTCTTCTATAAAGGACCTCTTCCAGATGGTAGAAAGCATCTAAAGGAGCTCAGTGTTGCCTTAGGTTACTTGCTGGAAAGAAACTGCTCTGACTTGTGCCTTGGGTTCAAGAAGATGGGTACTTAAGTTCAGAAAAGGAAAAAACAAGGGTATTATTATTTGTATTGGGTGGGTAGTTGAGGGACTAAGGAAGGGCATCATGCCAACATCATGGCTGCGTGCTCTGCAGAGCAAGAAGGAATGGATGAGCTAAAGGAACTAAGATGGGACCAAGGAAAACTTTCCTGGCAGAAAGGATGGTTACACAGCCCAGTGACTCCTACGGAGAAAAGCATCCTTTGATAGAGGGTTACATAACCAGCCTTGAGTCAGTGAGCATATCCCCAAGAGTAGGCCAAGGAAGGGGCACAGTCAAGGAGGAAGAGCTGTGTTTTCTGGTGGTTCCTGGACCAGCATTTCAGCTCTGCCCCTTCCTCAAGACCAAGAAGTTCCATGGATGCCAGAGATACCCTGGGGTCAGGCAGAGAAGCCAGAAGAAACTGAAAGGGGCTCTGAGGTTGAGTGGGACCAGTTGGGAAAGAGAGAGGGTGGGTCGAAAGAGGGGCTGTGAGAAGGTGGAGCTCTCAGGCTTGTTTCATAGTGAGCTCCCAGATTTTCTGTACTAATTCTGGCATGGAGTGGGTGCTGTTGGATGCATGGAGTACCATAGTGGTGAAGAGTGATGATGAGAACAAAAGAAGACATGAACTTCTTCCTCTTTCTTGGTGTCTAGATGCAGGGACACACAATAGGATTGCTTGAAGTCCTTTGGGAGCAAAAGTCTATGATGAGTTGCTGTTGTTGTTGTTGTTAGGTGCCATTGAGTCAGTAGTGACTCATAGTGACCCATGCACAGCAAAATGAAACACTGCCCAATTCTGGGCCAACCTCACTACTGTTGTCCCACTTGAGTCCTTCAATGCTGCCACTTGGCCAATCCATCTCGTTGGGGGTCTTCCTCTTTTTCTCAGACCCTCCACCTTACCAAATATGATATCCTTCTCCAGCAACTGGTCCCTCCTGACAATATGTCCAAAGTATGAGAGACAAAGTTTGGCCATCTTGGCCTCCAAGGAGCACTCTGGCTGCACTTTTTCCAAAATGGATCTATTGGTCCTTTTGGCAACCCATGGTACTTTTAATATTCTTCTTCAACACCATAACTCAAACACATCAATTCTTCTAATGTCTTACTTATTCACTGTCCAGCTTTTGCATGCATAGGAGGTTATTGAAAACACCATGGCTTGGGTCAGGTGCACCTTAGTCCTCAAGCTGACATCTTTGCTCTTCAACACTTTAAAACGGTCTTGTGCAGCAGATTTGCCTAATGCAATATGTCGTTTGCTTTCTTGACTGCTGCTTCCATGAGTGTTGATAGTTGATCCAAGAGGAATGAAGTCCTTGACAACTTCAATTTTTTCTCCTTTGATAAGAATGTTGTTTATTGGTCCATTGGTGAGGATTTTGGTTTTCTTTATATTGAGATGTAATCCATACAGAAGGCTGTGCTCTTTGATCTTCATCAGTAAATGTTTTAAGTCCTCTTCACTTTCAGCAAGCAAGGTTGCATCATCTGTATATCGCAGGTTGTTAATGAGTCTTCCTCTAATCCTGATGCCACATTTTTGTTCATATAACCCAGTTTCTCGGATTATTTGCTCAGCATACAGTATGGTAAAGGAATACAACCTTGTCACACACCTTTCTTAATTTTAAACCATTCAATGTTCCCATGGTCTGTTGCAACAACTTCCTCTTGGTCCAGGTTCAGATTCCTCATGAGCACAGTTAAGTGTTATGGAATACTCATGCTTGTAATGTTGTCCATAGCTTGTCATGATCCACACAATCGAAAACCTTTGTGTAGTCAATAAAGCACTGGTAAACATCTTTCTGATATTCTCTGCTTTCAGCCAAGATTCTTTGGACATCAGCATGCAATTAAGATATATTGATCATTACTGGTGAATGGAATACAAAGGTTGGGAACAAAGACGAATGAACAGTAGTTGGAAAATATGGCCTTGTTGATAGAAATGATGCTGGAGATTGCATGATAGAATTTTGCAAAATCAATGATTTGTTCATTTCAAATACCTTCTTTAGACAGCATGAGAGACAACTATACACATAGGCCTCACCAAATGGAATACAGAGAAATCAAACTGACTACATCTATAGAAAGAGACGATGGAAAAGTTCCATATCATCAGTCAAAACAAGGCCAGGGGCAGACTGTGGAACAGACCATCAATTACTCATATGCTAATTCAAACTGAAGCTGAAGGAAATGAAAACAAATCCAGGAAAGCCAAAATATGACCTTGAATATATCCCACTTGAACTTAGAGATCATGTGAAGAATAGATTTGATACATTAAAACACTAAATACCAAAGACTTGAAGAGTTGTGGTATGACATCAGAACATCATACAGGAAGAAAGCAAAAAGTCATTAAGAAGACAAGAAAGTGGGGAAAGGTCAAAATGGATGTCAGAAGAGACACTGAAACTTGCTCTCCAGGTAGAGATGCTAAAGCAAATGGAAGAAATGAGGAGGTCCAAGAGATGAACAGAAAATTTCAAAGATCATCTCGAGAAGATAAAGTCAAATATTACACCAAAAATGTGCAAAGATCTGGAATCAGAAAACCAAAAAGGAAGAACACGCTCAGCATTTCTCAAGCAGGGGGAAATGAAGAAAAAATTCAAACCTTGACATTCATTATTGAAAGATTCTCTATGATGAGTAGAGGTTGGAAAGGAAGGAAGGAGTGAGTGAGGGTTAGAAAGAGGGGGAAAGGAGAACAATTCCCCAGCACAGCAGGGACAGCATGGCTGACCAGGAGATTGTAATGAGATCTTTATTCAGAGGACACCTTCTTGTCTCTGAGCTTGTGGTGTTGTTGATAAGTTCCATCGAGTCGTTCCAACCCATAGCAACCCTGTATAGGGTTTCCGAGGAGCAGCTGGTGAGCTTGAACCACTGTTCTTGCAGTTCAAACGGCTTTGTAGTCTGGCCCATTAACCCACAGTGCCGCACCAGGACTTGGAGCTTGTGGTAAAGTTGGCCAAATCTACTCTGACCCTTGCAACTTAACCTGTAGTCCCTGGAATCTCCCCCTCCATGAAGGGTCCCTGTTCTTCCCCCACAGTGTGGGGGGCATCTTAATGTTGCTTAAGATAGGTGATTTAGGACTTTGGGAAAAACTTTACACAGCCAACCCTGCCTTGTTGTTGTTGTTGTCAGGTGCCATCGAGTCGGAACCGACTCATAGCGACCCCATGCACAGCAGAACGAAACAATGTTCGATCCTGGGCCAACCTCACTACCGCTGCCACACCTGAGTCCATCAATGATGCCACCTGGCTGATCCATCTCGTTGGAGGTCTTCCTCTTTTTCTCTGACCCTCCACCCTACCCAGCATGACATCCTTCTCCAACAATTGTTTCCTCCGGACAATATGTCCAAAGTAGGAGAGACGAAGCTTAGCCATCCTGGCCTCCAAGGAGCACTCTGGCTGCACTTCTTCCAAAACAGATCTATTGGTTCTTTTGGCAGTCCATGGCACTTTCAGTATTCTCCTCCAACACCACAACTCAAAGGCATCAATTCTTCTACGATCCTCCTTATTCACTGTCCAGCTTTCGCATCCATATGAGGCTATTGAAAACACAATGGCCTGGGACAGACGCACCCTAGTCCTCAAGCTGACATCTCTGCTCTTCAACACTTTAAAAAGTTCCTGTGCAGCAGATTTGCCCAGTGCAATACGTCATCTGATCTCTTGACTGCTACTTCCACGAGTGTTGATAGTTGATCCAAGAAGAATGAAGTCCTTGACAACTTCAATCTTTTCTCCATTGATAAGAATGTTGTTTATTGGTCCAGTGGTGAGGATTTTTGTTTTCTTGACATTGAGATGTAATCCATATCGAAGGCTGTGCTCTTTAATCTTCATAAGTAAATGTTTCAAGTCCTCTTCACAGCTCCTTATAGTGGTTTAACCCTGCCTTAGTCTTGGCTTATATTTGTTCATATAGTGGATTACTTGGGGGTTATGTCTTCCTTCTCAGAATGCAGCTACTCCTGCCCATTTCCTGCACCTCAGAACCCAGAGATTTAGCTATGAAATCACAACTGCATTGCTGGATTGCCTCACTGTCTAGGTTTAGAAGTAGAGAAAACAGCACAGGAAAGAAGTTGCACCTTCAGACTTCAGAGCTACACTGCCTGGGGGTGGGGTTGGGGGTAAGGGTAGCTAGACTCCACTGCCTACTGGTTGTTTGATCCCAAGCAAGTCTCTTGATGTATCTGAGCCTGTTTCTATTTTTGCAAGAAGAGGTTAGTAATAGAACATACCTTGAGAGAGTGTTTGTGAGGAAAGCTTGAAGGAGATGTGCCATGGACATCATATTTTTGCTTTGTGGCTTACCATGTAGAGGTGGTGGTAGCGATGTGCCACGGAGTTGGTTATGACTCAGAGCGACCCTGTTTAGGGTTGCTGAGGCTGTTAATCTTTATGAGAGCAGAAAGCCTTATCTTTCTCCCATGGATCGATTTATAGATTCGAACTACTGACTTTGCAGTTAGCAGCCCAACTCACAATCCACCACACTACCAGGGTTCCTACCATGTAGTAAACTCTCAATAAATGTTCACTCTTGTTTTCACTAATCATTGGCTTCTCACATCTAGCATTTTGTCCCAGCGATGTTGGTCTCCTTCTTCCTGTACCAAGAATACCCCAGGATCATCCTACTTTCAAGCACGTACACGTCCTCCTCTCTTCTGCACAGCTATTCACCCTTCCTGTTTTCAAGGCCTGCCTGAAGTGCTACCTCCCTCCCAAAGCCTTCCCAGACCATTCCAATATATGCAAAAGTCTTCTTTCACTGGCCTGGTGCCCTTCCAGTCAGTGCCTTGAAGTGCAACATGTAAATCATGGAATAATAGAATTTGAGAACGGGAACAGCCTGTAGAAAAGGCATTAGATGGTT
Organism: Chrysochloris asiatica; assembly: GCF_000296735.1. Classification (NCBI taxonomy): domain Eukaryota; kingdom Metazoa; phylum Chordata; class Mammalia; order Afrosoricida; family Chrysochloridae; genus Chrysochloris; species Chrysochloris asiatica. Next base: position 5,887,879 of record NW_006408676.1, on the reverse strand, counting down.
GATCTTAACCAGGGATTAGCCAACTTGCTGCTGCTGTACATTGAAAACTCACTAATTGACTACAGCCCTGGTGCCAAGCCTGAATGCTGCCTTGGTATCCTTCCAAACATAGTGGTCCAGGCAGCCAGTGCCCATCAATCAGTGCCACTGCCATCCATAGTCTAGACAATGAAAAGCTGTCTACTCTAGATGAGGTCTCTGAGGCTTTTTGAGGTGTAGGGACTCACTTCAAGTAAACAGGTGTGGGGATAGAACTCTAGTCTTCTGACCCACCTGTATTACTTGTCTTACAGCAGGTATCTTTCTTTTTTCTTTTAAACTTTTTATTGTGAAATGAGTGAAAGTTAACATTGAAGACCTTCAGTTTTATAATCAACAAATCATACTCTTTGTTTCCTCTCAATGTTTGATGATTGCAATCCCCTCCATGTAACAATGGTGATCCCACTTGTTCCCTATAGCTCTTATTTCCATTCTACACTCCTGCCCATCCCACCTAAACTTTGCCCTTTTGTAGATGTTGCCATTTTGATCTTGAATGATTGATCAGTCCATGGTGAGCAAACCTCACTAGTATTGTGGTCTGCCATTATATATCTATCTACTGTTTGGCTGAAAATTCCCATTATCTTTTATTTTTAAACTATTTTTTATTGTGGAAAATATATTTTTAACAAACATTTCAACAATTTTCCCATTTACAGTTCAGTGACAGTAATTATGTTAACCATGTGTCCAACCATTTCACTTACCCATTCACAGATTAAACCATCACTCTTTTTTTTTTAAGTTTTTATTATGAATTGAGAGGAAGTTTACAGGGCAGATCATCAGTTCTACATTCAACAAATCATATACTCTGTTACATTACAATGATTATAATCCCCTTCATGTACCATCAGTTAACAGTATTTCTCTCTATTCATTTTAGCTATTTTTTTTTAAACACTCTGGCATATATAATAGTTTACACCACCAAAGGGCACATTCTGCAAGTCTGCCTCCTGGCCGCCAGCTCTCAGTCCTTCTCCTCCCATGAATCTAGAGTCCTCAGCTGCTTCCTCTCTCCATGTCCCCATCTCTGCTTCCATCTCTGGTGTCGCTGCTTCTCTAAATGGGGTCCTGCATTGCACTTGTGCTCTTATCCCTTGATGGTCCTAGGGTCCTCTGCTTCTGGACTGTATGATTAACTACTCCCCCATTTTTGTTACAAAACGTCTACCTTTACGATTCTGACAGTTGCAATTAGTCATGATAACAATTACTCACTATTGAATCATAAGAATCATATCCCCATCTCTTTTTATCAGACCCATCTAGACAAGATGAAAACTACTCAGTGGGGACTCTATCTTCCCCCACATACTCTTAAACTAAACTCCCTCTTGAAACCTTGTAAGC
>NW_006408676.1:5873047-5885949 GCF_000296735.1 Chrysochloris asiatica | reverse complement strand
GGCAATGGCTCTGTCTTAGGTTGCCGAGGTTCCACGTGATCCTTGCCCGTCTCTGGCCACACGTCCAGCATATACAGCCGCCATCCGAAGAAGGCAGGGAGGAAGGAGACCAGCTGGGGACCCCACACGCAAGATGTTGCCAGCCCACCACCTGCTCTAAGGTGACCAAGCAGGATCACTATGCTGAGGTTCAACCAAGTTCACAGGGGAGCTTAATCTCTGGCTGAGGTAGCAAATTAGTAGCCACTCAGTTCTCAACTTGAGAATTACTTATATCAGAAATTTGAGAATGTAGCTGATTAATATCCACAGACAAGTGTATATTGTTCCACAACCTTCTACAATGCTGTTGAATTAAGTTCCAATCAGGTTCTGGTTAACTGAAAAAATAACACATATCTACTTATACAGTGAATAACCTTAGCTGAGAGTGTAAACTGGTTATATTGAATCTTATTTCCCTTAAGCAATCTTCCTTTCTCTAGAGCATTTAGTCCATATCAAACCATCACTTTTAACGGAAGCTCAGCGTCTCCTAGGCAATGACATCCCCTTTCTCCCTCCTGCTTGCCCCTTAGAGCCACTAACTTTGGCCTCTATACATTTACCTAGGCTGTTGTTGCTGTGAAGTGCTATCAGTTTGGTTCCAACTCATCGATTTCCAAGAAAGAGCTGGTTGGTGGGTTTGAACTGCCGACCTTGTAGTTAGCAGTCCAGTGCTGCTCCTACAGTACCACACCATGAGTCCTTACCTAGGTAGGTATCTCATATAAGTGGGATCGTGCTTCAAAAAGGTCATAGAAGGTGAAATCAAAAGATAATGGAATTTTTCCACACATTTATCCTGCCTTTTTTCACTCAGTGTAATGTTTTCAAGGTTCATTCACATTCTAGCATGTATTAAGACTTCATTTCTCTTTATGGATTCCATGGTCTTTTTAATTGTTTTCTGCCTGTTAGTGTTGCCTTCCCAGCTAGATCTGTAATATTTACAGGGATGAGCATAACATGGTTGCAAAATATAATTTAAAAATGGTTGCAGCAGTACATCAACAGACAACTGCCAGAAATTCAAGCTGGATTCAGAAAAGGACATGGAATGAAGGATATTATTGCTGATGTCAGATGGATCTTGGCTGAAAGCAGAAAGATGCTTACCCATGTTTTTTCGACTATGCAAATAATTCGACTGCATGGATCATAACAAATTATGATAACATTGGGGCGAATAGAAATTCCAGAACACTTCATTGTAATCATTTGAGATCTGTACATAGGTGTGTGTCAGGGTTGTATCCTTTCATCATACTTATTCAATATGAATGCTGAGCAAATAATTCAATAAAGAAAGATAAGCACTGAACTGCTAACAGCAAAATCAGCATTTCAAACCCTCTAGCCTCTCCATGGGAGATAGATGAGGCTTTCTGCTTTTGTAAAGACTTACAACCTAGGAAACCCTATATAGGATCGCGATGAGTCAGAATTGACTTAGTGGCACTGGGTTAGGCTTGGTTTTGGTTTGGACTGTATGAAGAAGAAGAACATGGCATCAGGACTGTAGGAAGATCATTAACAACTTGCAATATGCAGACGGCACAATTTTGCTGGCTGAAAGTGAAGAGATACTTGATGAGCACTTACGGATGAAGATCAAAGACTACAGTCTTATGTATAGATTATGCCTCAACATAAAGAAAATAAAAATTCTCACAACTAGACCAATAAGCCACATAATGACAAATGCAGAAAACACTGAAGTTGTCAAGGTTTGTTTTTTTTTTTTTAATTTGGATCCACGTCAATGTCTCTGGAAACTGCAGTCAAGAAATCAAACTATGTATCTCATTGAGTACATTTGCTACAAAAGACCTCTTTTGAGTGTTAAAACACAAAAATGTAGCTTTGAAAACTAAAGTACACATGACCCAAGCCATGCTATTTAAATCACCTCATAGGTATGTGAAAGCTAGTCAGTGAATAAGGAAGACTGGAGAAGAACTGATGCCTTTGAATTATGATATTTGCAAAGAATATCAAATATACAATGAACTGCCAGAAGAATGAACAGATCTGTGTTGGAAGAAGTACAGCCAAATGCTTCTCAGAAGCAAGGATGGCAAGATTTCATCTCATGTACTTTGGACATGTTATCAGGAGGGACCTGTCTCTGGAGAATGACATCATGCTTGGTAAACTAGAGGGTTAGTGAAAGAGATGGGTGTAACAATGGGCTAGCCCAAGACTGGGCAGTATTTTGTTCTGTTGTACCTAGAGTCACTATGAGTTGGAACTGACTCAATGGCACCTAACAACAACAACAGCAATAGACATGACATCTTAAACTTCTTTATTATCTTTCAAGCATAGACAAAATTACTTGCTTACCTGCTGGTCATTTACTGATTTCAGGGGCCTTTCCCCTAGTCTATTCAATCTCCCTTCAGAGCTCTTTAAAATGTTAAGGACACGGAACAGGTGGAGTTTGGGATTGTAGGAGAGCACTGTTTCTCACTAGCATATCTGCCCACAAGTACTTTATGGGAGTAGAAAGTTTCATCTTTCTCTCATTGAGTGGTTGATGCGTTTGAACTTCCGATCTTGCTGTTAGCAGTCCTGTGCTTATTTGACCTTCTCAAATTATTTGCTCATCATTAATCCAATCCCTTAAAAGATACAGGACTGGCATGGGTAGTTATCAGCAAAGTCCAGAATGGCCATCTTCATTCTGATTTGAATGCTGAGGGATCTTCCTTAGGGGAGCCTTTCTTTCTCTTCACATCTTAGTCTCCTCCCCTTTAATGGTGAGTGATCAGGAAAAATGGGAGTCAAAGGCATGGTGAGTGCCTCATCTGCATCCAAGGAATGGCTTGGCCTCCATTGAAACATAGGGCACCTGCTGTGGAATAAATGGGATGGGAGGGGGCTTCCCCCCAACTGTTGTGGGATGAGTGAAGTGGAGTAGATGGGTGGGTGGCCTGTTCCCTCAGGAACTTCCTTCTGAGCTTGCGGATGCAGTGCCTCTGGATGTCAAGATCTTACAGCACCTCAGGACACAAACATTACACAAAGATATTCTTCCTCAGGTAGGTGGCAGGGAAATGTCCAGGAGCACTGATATGACCTCCCTACACTTGCATGTGTACCTGCTGTTTATGTGCAAGAATGAGACACACCGAGTAAAGTTATGGCATCCATGTGCCCATCCGCACAGCAACAAGTCCCTCACATGCGGTTATCAATGTCCTCCGTGTGGGGGCTAGCCCTCAGTCAGTCACAGCATAGCACGCACACAGCATTAACGGCCTCTAACTCCTCCACATTTGAAAAAACAAGGGAAAAAAAGGCCGAGGAGAGTCAAGAGGAGATAAAAATAGCTGAATATAAGCTCTTCAGATCAGAAAATTCCTTTTTTTTTAAAAGTGAGTCACCAGTTTTCCAGACTGAGTGAGTTCGCACACACACTCCACAAAACGCCCACCAAACACAAACACCCAAACACCAGCCAAGCGCACACATGCACTCTCTTGCAGGAGCTCTCGTGTTGGCTAGGAGCCTTGAGTAATGCTAGGTTTTAGGACTGGAAAGTCAAGTCGTGAACCACCTCCCCAGCCCTGTAAACACTCACTGCACTCTCCTCGCAGAGTTTTTGCTCCACCCCCTTCCTACCCACAACACTGTATTCTGTAAAGGGGCTTAGGTCTGGGGGCCTCTAGATGTTCTGTTAAGACTGTGCAGCCTTCTTCAGTTTCTGCAGCTGGAGAGAGCCGACTCTTCTCTGCATAGAGTCTGGTCTAGCTGGTAAGAGGAGGCCAGGACACTCTGTCAAATTTATGGTTGCGCTATGTTAATTGTATTAGTGATTTTGGAAGGACAGTGTGTTCTTTAGCCTTAAACAAGGGGTGATCAACAGAGTTGTTGTAAGGAGATGGGACCAGTGCAGTATCTGAGGAATGTCCTGCAACCCCAGTGCCTCTGCCCCTGCCCTGGATACGACACCGATCATACTGTATGGGTCCCTTCTCACCATTCCTGCTCTTCCCTTTGTGGACCTTCAAGGATCAGGTTGGCAGTTTGCTTGAGAGCCCAATCTCTTTCCCATTCTCTGCCTTTCCTCTGCCCTCTATTTTCCTCCTTCTTTCTCTTCCTTTGTCTTTCCCCATTTTCCTCTCTAACTGATGAATCCAAATTTGCTTTACTCTAAGTACTTAATGGAATCCTGGTGTGACACTGTGATCTAATGCATCAGACTGCAAAGTCATTTGAACTACAAGGTCGGTGGTTCAAGCTCACCAGCTGCTCCTTGGAAACTCTGTACAGGGTCACTATGGGTCGGAATCGACTGTACGGCACTTAACAATAAACAACAACAAGTACTTAAATGGAGTCCTGGTGTGGCGCTGTGGGTTAATAATGCTCCAGACTGCAGAGCAGTTTGAACTTTAAGGTCAGTGGTCCAAGCTCACCAGCTGCTCCTTGGAAACCCTATACAAGGGTCACTATGCGTCGGATTCGACTCAAAGGCACTTGACAACAACACCGACAAGTACTTAAATAACTCAGGCCTGACTGTTCCTGAGCAGTCACTGGCCATACTTTTGACATCATTTCTCAAGGTCTTGCCTCCACAACTGTGACTCCCTTCCTCTGTGTCTTTGACTCTATTTCCTGTGAGCTGAATGGGTATCATAGCTGTAGTGTTTTGGGACAGAACATGGTGTGCAGGGGAGCAAGGTTGCCAGAAGGACTCATCTCACACTTGGGAGCAAGGCTGAGGACAAGGTTGTAGACTTCTGGCTCAGGAATCTGACCTCTGTGCAGGACCATGGTTAAGTGTTTAAACGGCTAAACCTTGGATACAATATGAATCTCACTTGGGACAGCTGTCCTGGGTACCTTGGGACTTTATTTTCTCATCTTCAGTTCCTTTGCTCCTTTCTGGGTTGGGCCTCTGCCTAAACCCAATGAGGAGGTGCTTGATTTGTTGCTGAGTAGATGGGCTCTGGATTTAGGCTGCCTGAGATAGAATCCAGGGCCACCCCCAACTTTTTGGTTTAGTGAGTTTGGGAAGTTAATGTCTCTGCAACTGTCAAAGGGAACAATTATAACAATACCTACATCATTGGGTCTTTTTTTTACTTTCACAGTGCAGAAAGCAGAGTCTAGCACCTGGTTGATGGAATCCTGGTATGGTGATATAGGACAAGCACTTGATCACAAGGTCGGTTTGAATCATAAGGTTGGTGGTTCAAACTCATCACCTACTCCTGGGAAACCTTATACAGGGTCATTATAGGTCAGAACCAACTCGACGGCACTTAACAACAACAACAACAAGCACTTGGTTGTTAGCTGCCATAGAGTTGACTGACATGTGGCGATCTGCTATACAACAGAACATTACATTGACTGGTCCTGTGTTATCCTCACAATTACCAGTGAGGGCTATGCTAATCCAGCCCACCCTTACCGGCCTGTCACTTCCTAAATGTTACATATGTGTACATTGCCTAGGTCATCAGGCTTCACCTTTTGTACCCCTCTTGCTCCTGAGAAGCACAGGGATGGGAATCCTATGCCCTCTCTGAAGAAGCTCTGGATGGAGAAGAACTCAGTTAAGTCTCCATCCCTTTTCTTGCTTGTTCTTTTCCATTGGGAAGCATTTGCCTCTCATCCCACCTCTGTCCCTCTTCCTGCACATCATTGTCACAGCTCTGCCTAATCCCTGAGCTGGACCTTGGCAGAGGGGAGGCTATTTTTAGTTCCAGACAGAAGCAGCAGCTGCACACCAGCTCTGAGCTCATCTCTCCACAGGAGGCTCCCACAACATGGGCTCTGATGCTGAGAGAGGGAAGGATGCTAGTCCAGGCTAAGCCCAGAGAGCCTCATTCCTTCTTCCCTTTTCCAGAAAGTGACACTGTGTATCCAGGAAAAAGTTCTCTCCTGCTCCCCCAACCCACTTCCTTAGCCTTGAGTGGATTTAGCTGTTGAGCTGTGGAGGTCATAAAGTGGACAGTCTGGAAAGGAGCAACCAGAATCTATAGGAGTAGAGCATGTCTTGAGGCCAGATCCACCTGGTCCTTTTCAGGTTTAGAATTTTTCTCCTTCATGCCTGAAGATCTGGATCCTTAGGCCTAGGGTCCGAGGGAGTGCATTTTCAGTTCTTTTGATATGCTGGGCATGCACATTACCAAGGCAAGCTGACTATATCCCCCTGTGTTCCATGACTGCCTGGAAAAAGACTCCAAAGGTCCATGGGCATTTGTGAAAAGTGCACCATGTGCCTGAAGGTTGAAATTTGACACTTGTTAATTTCCTCCAAGGTCTTGAAACTAACACTGAATTGCAAAATAGTTCTTGCCCCAGGGCTTCCTTAATTATTGTAATTCTTGTGATTGCTAAAGAACAAGTGGACAAGGGAAGAGAAGAATTATAGAGATTAATAAATTAATCAAATTATATTCACACCTATTACACTTCAGACTGTAACTCAGGCTCTAAAGATAGCTAAGTGAGCAAATAGACAAGAACCTTTACCTTGAGGAACTTAGGTTCTAAGCTTAGAAGCTCATTTATATTGCAAATATGTAATCACAAATCTAGGAAACAATAATCCAGTCCTCCATTTCTGAATTGTAGCACCTGATTGCTAAAATCTGATTTCTTCAGGGTCTCTATTCCTGATGGAGTCCTGATGTTGCTCTGTGGGGTAAAGCACTGAACCACAAAATTGACCTGAACCATAAGGTTTTGGTGATTCAAACTCAGCAGCTGCTATACAGAGTCACTATGAGTAGGAACCGAAGCAACACCCTAACCAACAACATTAATTCCTGATGCTTAATGCCAAAAGTCTTAACCCCTTCCTGGAAAAATATCCAGAGCACAGACAACCATCTGCCCACAATTCTGGGGGCTGTAAGCTCCAGGAAGCCCACTCATGGACCACTGACTTATCACCCTGTTGTAAGAGTGGCAAGATGGCTACTACTCTGATGGATATAACACTGTTTTCTAGCAAGAGGTCTGGACAAGAGGTTTCCCAGCAAGAGGTCTGGACAAGAGGTTTTCCAGCAAGAGGTATGTAATTGCATTTTAACCAGATAGTGCTCCACCAATGTGCATTAGGGGAAGCAGGCCAATTGGTGAAAATTTCTGGAAAAATTCCTCAGTTCCATTAACCTATAGACAATTTCTCTTAAGATTCCTAGCAGGTTTTAATCTTAATGTGGCTGCTAATGACCTCTGTGTCCTTGGTTGAGTTCTTTCCCTTGTTGGAGTTTCAGTTTTCTTCATTTTGAATTGAGGGGAGAGCTCTGATTATGTGTTCTCTGAGATCTGTTCATTTCAGACATGTCACAATCATATTCTTGCCACAGAGGTGCGTCTTCTACTGAGTGGAATAGGGAGGGGAACCCAGCTTCCTGGTGTTCAGCTGTCAGAAGGGTTTTTGACCTAATCCCTTAATGGAAAAGTCCTAGCTGCAGGTCTGTACCCTGAAGCCCTGTTCCCTGTGGCAGGTGAGCTGGCCAGATTGGTGCTCCTGTGTGCCCTTAGACCTGAAGCCTGTCCCCTATCTGGATCCTTCCCTCTGGATAATTGCTGGGTGGGGAATGCAGCACTGCTACTTTGGTTTGATGGAAGCTGAGGCTGCCTTTGCATGACAGAGGTTGCAGTCTTATAAATCACAGAGCACAGGGCAGAGCCCAAAGTCCAAGATGGAGAGGAAATGGGATTTGTGTGTGTGTGGCTGCGGTTAGGTTAAGGTGTGGGCCTGTGAGGGCTCCTTTGGACTCATCCTACATGTCTGGGAAGAGGTGCTCAGGACTGACAGTTACCCTGTAAGGAGGACCTTCTCTTATTGTCTTCTTTCTCCATGGGGGATGGTGGCTCTGGATTCTCACTGGTGAAGTGATAGTGGATTGTTGCCACACTTTGCATTTTAACTCGACCCTAGCATGGTTTGAACACAAATTAGGGGCAGGTCAGGTTTGACTCTAGGATTGGGCTTCAGGAACCAATGCAGTGGTGAGGCTGAAGGTGGGGGTTGGGTGCTTCATTCAGCAAGTCGTGAGACCTGCAACTCCCGTCTCTGCTTTGTAATCCATGCCATCTTTTCCTTCCTCTTTCCCGGGGCCTCCTCAGCACCTCCAGGCCAGAATTTCAAAGTTATTATCCATAATTGATCAGCTCAGTACTGAAGTTGCTGTGGGTCCTCTGCAGAGTGGGGAGGGCAGGAGAGTGAAGGGAGGATCTGCTGCAAGGTAGCCAGGCTCAGCAGGGAGTTGCAGGGCTTGGGATAGTTGATCTTGTCCTGGGTAGAGAGAGTCTCTAGGAATCCCACAAGAGGAGGACAGGGAATACTTGACTCATGATATGGAGGTGGGGATGACTTCAGGAAATGCCCTTCCTGCAGTTGGCTTCACACACAGACTCCCAAGTATAGTCCTTGAGCCCTTTTATAGACTTTCTTTCTTATTCTATATACATTCACAGGGAAAGATGCTGCAAAGCCTGCCTACATCTCCACACAGCACCTCCTCACCTTCGCTTTGTAACCCCCATACTCACCCGCACCCACAGACCACTCCATCCCACATTTGAAAGTTGGCTGACCATCTACTCCAGAACACAAATTGCCTACTCACTCTTTTTCTCTCTCCTTCCTCAACTCGTTGTCTCCTGGGTAGAAAATTCTCTCCTAATCTCTTTCCTATGTCTCTTTCTTTGGAGTTGAGTGTTCCAGACCCAGTAATTTAGGGGAAGGATTATGGCATCAAGAGTCTGGGAGCCTGGGATATCATCTTAGTCATGTTAGCTATTTTGCTAATTTATTTTTGTATATTCCCCCAATGCCTTGTATATAAAAAATTAAGCCCACTGCCATTGAGTCCATTCTGACTCATAGTGACTCTCTAGGGCAGTATAGAACTGCTTTGCAGAGTTTCTGAAACTGTAAATCTTCATGGGAACAGACAATGTCATCATTCTCCCATGTAGTGGCTGGTAGCCCATTACCCCACCAGAGCTCCCTTTCCATACAATATTGTTATTGTTAAGTGTTGTAGAGTCAGTTCTGACGCACAGTGACCCTGTATAGGCTTTCTGAGATTATAAATCTTTGCGGTAGCAGAAAGTGTCACCTTTCTCCCTTGGAGCAGGTGGTGGGCTCAAACAACTTGCTTTATGGTCCAGTGCTTGTCCTACAGAGCCCAGCATATGTTTTTGTTGTTAAGTGCTGTCAAGTCATTTCTGACTTATAGAGACCCTGTATAGGATTTCTGAGGAGTGGCTGGTAGGCTTGAACTGCTACTTTGCAATCCAGTTAGTTAGGTGGGTTTGAATCGCCTACCTTGCTATTCAAACTGGACTTGAGGTCCTGTGCTTATCCTACACCACCACATGAGGACTCACTCTTTCTCTGTATATATAAGGACCTCTGGTAGCATAGTGGTAATGGAGTTGAGCTGATAACCCCAAGGTTAGCAGTTCAAAACTACCAGCTGTTTCATGGAAGAAAGATAAGGCTTTCTGCTCCTGTAAAGATTTATAGCCTCAGAAACCTCACATAGGATCACTATGAGTAGGAACCAACTCCATGGCACATAACCAACCAACCAATCAACATACATATATAAGTGTGGGTTAATGTGCTGAACTGCAAGGTCAGTTTGAACCACAAGGTAGGCGGTTCAAGCTCACCAGCCACTCTTCAGAAACCCTATACAAGGTCATTATGCGTCAGAATGAACTCGAGGGTATATATATATATACTTGTTAAGTGTTGTTGTGTGCTGTTGAGTTGGTTCCAATTCATAGAGACCCTGTATAGGTTTTAACTGTTTGCAGGAGCAGAAAATCTCATCTTTCTCCTGCAGAGCAGATGAAGTAGAACCTGCAATCTTGTGGTTCACAGTCCAGTGCTTATCTTATGGGGCCAATGCGCTCCCCCTAAAAATTGTTGTTGTTAAGAGTGTCCTCAAGTCAGCTGTGACTCATAGCTACCTTGTATAGGGTTTCCAAGGAATGGCTGGTGAGTTTGAACCACTGACCTTGTGATTCACTGGGTACGCCAGTGCTTTTCCTACAGAGCCACACCAGAACTCCTTCGTGTATATATATATATGTTGTAGTAAGTTGCTGTAGCATCAATCCCAACTCAGGGACAACCCATACATAAATTTCCCACAACAAGAAAATACTGTTTTATCTCCAGCAAGGAAATATAGTAGGAATTAAATCAGATATATAAGAAAGCACCTTGAAGAACATAATATGCATTTTAGTGTAAGCTATTATCAATTGTTCCCTGTGTGAAGTTAATAAGATGACAAGGTGAGGAGCAGCAGTTCCCCAGTAGATATTGGCTCCGGTGCTGATACTGCCAAGTGGGGCCGTGGGTCTAGGACTGTTTGAATCAAAGGCTATTCCAAAATTTTACTTTCTCCATTGGTCTCATTCACATCCCCAATTTTGTCTGTCCCCAGATACATTATGCTGCAGAGCCAGTTGCTTAGTAAGCAAAGAGGGCCTGGCCAGGAGTCGAGCACCTGTCCTGGGCTCTGGATACTCATGTGCTGTGAGAGTTCCTCTCTGATCCTGGGAATTGGTGTGCTGCCAAGTAGCTGAGCCCAGCACAAGAGGTCCTGTGGCGTGGGGTACTTTGCAGACCAGGCAGACCTACTGCTCTACACTTCCGAACCCCACCCTGACATCTGAGATGGGAAGAAGGGTCTTTGCCCAGGCCAGACACCTTAATGCTAGGGCCATGTGCATGGTGTCGGCCAGGTTCGCCCTGGGGAGAGGTGGGCAGGAAACTGGGACTAATGGCAACTTTGGAAAGAGGCCAGTGGTTGGCATAGAGTTGATACATGCCCAGCAGGAGTATGTGAGACCATTGTACTGGCTGGCTTTGGGTTCAGAGCTGTATTTCTCTAGCTTAGCAGTAACACTCACTGGTCTCCCTCTGCTACTCCTCCTTAACGCAAGATTTCAAGCAGGAATCCCAGAGGATCACCTGGTACTTTGCTGAGTTTATTTATGGGCGTTTCTGGGTAGGCTAAGAGTCTAGGGGAAGTCGAAGGCTTCCCCTAGTCGAAGGGGTACTCGAAAAGTGGGCTCTATGAGTCGGCTCCGGCGGCCTTGAAACTCAGAGCTTCCCAAACTGAATGCAAATGCGGCGAACTACACCCCCACCATTCTCCATAAGGGTGACTCTGGGTAGCTTCTCCCTCCTCCCGCTCTGCAGTGGCGCGGCGCTTTGCAGCAAGATGTCAGGAAGAAGCCGGAAGACAACTTGGGGGCGGAGCCTACGGACTTAGCTCAGCCCGCCTGACCCCTCCCCTCTCCTCCCAGCCTGAGCTCCAAGGGTGACGTCATCCAGGGCGGGGTGTGTGTGTGTGTGCGCGCGCACACTTTAGGGGGAGGGGCGGCCCCACGGCGCCTAAGGGTCCTCTTCCGAACCCGACTCAGTTTAGGGGGATTCTGCTCTTAGATGGTGGAGGCGGCCCTCGACGATTCCCTTTTAAATTGGGACAGCCGTGCTAAGGCCACCCTCCCAAGTCCCCCTGCCCAGGTTTCTTCACGGGCTGGAGCTCCATTGTCTTGACTAGGTGAATAAGGATTAGGTCACTCGTAGGACTAGGCTGCAGTTAGTCCGCAGCGTCCCCTTCTCTTTCAAAACCCTACTGGGGCTGTGTCGCCTGCTTGCAGAAGCATATGTTCAGCTGGTGGCTTCGAGTCTGCTGTTTATCCGTTCTTCCTACTTAACTTATGCTTTTCACTCGTCCATCTGGTTCCACGTACCTGTCTCTCACTTGTATTGTGACGCTGATAGTGCACCCCCATCTCTTCCCCCTCAGTCTACAGTCTCCTTCCCAGGACTTGGCTCTGTCTACTCTGGAGTCACTGACATACCCCTAGACCTGCGGGATAGAGCCATTTTGGGGTGGGGGTGGGGGCCCTCTAACGATGAGATGGCCCGGGCACGGCCTGTAGCCTGACATCGGGTTTGACTGCGGGGCTCTGGTGGTGACAAGAGCATTTAGGAAGGCTTTGGGGGCTCAGGTAGGTGGTGGAAGGCCGATGAATGTGTCTTTAAGGTGGGAAGAGGACTCAGTTCTGGTGGAAACCTCCTCCTCTCTTCCCAGGCCCTTTTGAGTGTCTTTCCTTCAGAGGGAATTGTTGGAGTTTCCCCAAGTCAGAGACTTGGGGCTGCTTCTCTTAGCAGCCGTAGGCAGCAAGGTGAACTGTGAGTCGCAGCAGGAGAACAAAGAACTAGGCAGCCCCACGGCTCTTCTGAAGCAGGACCCCAGGGCACGTTCAGCTCCTTCCTGCAGAGAAGAGCCCCGCAGTCTGGGATGCAGGAAACTGCAGGAGGTTGCAGGGGCACCGAGAGAGCGGAGATGGGATTTCTGGCAAACCGGCTGCCTCTTAGAGTTGACGACTAGCCGGTACGGCCGGCCCTCACTCTCATCTGCTCAGAGACCCATCCCACCCTACGGCACGGTAGACTCCATGCAGCCTGAGTCATCCTTCTCCTCCGGTCCCTCTTGGCGGCTTGCACACTTCCTCCCCAGGGAAGCACTTGAAGCAACGTGCACACTCACCCTCTAGCGCGACCTCTGGGTATGTGACCGCTTCCCAGGCTCAGAGAATTCAGGGTAGGGGGGTGCGTGCAGAAGAGAGCTCCCCAGGCTAGAACAGTCATTCCCCTGCTTTGACCAAGGGTCCTGAGTCGGCTGCGGTACCTGCATTGGTACGCGGGCAGCTAGGCGCTGCTCCCGGGAGGCAACTGCTACCCTTGGAAATCCGCAAGCGCGGCCGCCAGGGCCTCCTGCGTGCCCATCTACTATGTCACATTGTCTGTCTCTGGTTCCATCTGCTTTCTTAACAGCTATCTT
>NW_006408676.1:5862166-5863421 GCF_000296735.1 Chrysochloris asiatica | reverse complement strand
AGCGACCCTGGACAGGGTTTCCGATGCTGTAAATCTTTACGGGAGCAGAAAGCCTCATCTTTCTCCCGCGGAACAGCTGGTAGTTTCAACTGCTGACCTTAAGGTTCGCAACCTGATTCGTAACCACTAAGCTACAACCCTACACAGGGTGAATCGAAAAAAACTAAATGGCACTTAACAACAACCACAACAGTGGTTAGTGATCATAAACATTTCTTCATATGCTCATATATTTGCTACCTGAATGTATTTCTTGGTGAAGTGTTTCCTCATGTCCTGCACCCATTTTTAAATTGTAGTCATTTTTTTTGTGTGTGTGTGGTGCTGCTAGTTTCTTTGTTCTACATATTTTCTTGTGCTGGTTTGTTTGTTTGTTTGTTTTGTACCTTTACTTGTCAATTTCTTCATTGTTTTGATGTTTACAAAATCTCCTTGGATTTTTCTTTTCTTGATTTGATTTGAAGGCATATTAAATTTCTTTTAAGATTTCCCTGTGATTTATTAATTTCTTCCCCATTTTAAAACAGCCTGTTTTATCTTGAAACCGACTTATTGTTCTCACCATTTGGAATTCTGTAACTCTTTTTGATTTGTAGTTGTCTTCATTATAGAAAGATATCTCTGATTTCCTATTTTTAGTCTTTCAGTTTGGTTTACTCTGCATACTTGTATATCTGGATTAAATTCTGGGCTGTGTGGCTGTGTATGTCAATCTCCGGTTGTTGTCTACTGTTGTTAGATCTCAGTCCAAAGGACTCCCTTTAGTATTTTTTGTGAAGTTGTCTTGGTTTTACAATTCCTTTAATTTCTGTTTATCTGAAAATGTTTTAATTTCATGGTCATAGTGGAGGGACAGTTTTGATGGGTATATAATTCTTAATTGGGAGTTTCTTTGTTTCAGCTTTTTGTATATGTTTCCCCATTGTGTTTTTGCCTGCATGGTTTCTGCTGAAAAAATCAGAACTTAATTTTATGGTTTTTCCTTTGTAGATAATATTTCATTTTTTCCTGAGCTGCTTTCAGTATTCTTTCATTGTCTTTGATTTTGAAGAGTTCAATTATGATATGTCTTGAGATTTTCTTTTGGGGTCCATCCTGTTTGGGTTTCATTCAGTTTCTTGAATGTGTATCTTCTCATCTTTCATGATGTTAGAGAAAACTTCTTCCAGCAGCTCTTTTACTATCTTTTCTGTGCCTTTCTTTGTTTCTTCCTGTTCTGGAGTTCTGAACACCTGTAGGTTATTCCTTTTCACAT
>NW_006408676.1:5852551-5862066 GCF_000296735.1 Chrysochloris asiatica | reverse complement strand
CTGTCTCTGGGTCTAAAGGTTCTGGGTCTTCTTTTGACTTTATTCACCAACCTTCCTCCTACTTCTCTGCTGTTTTTTCCCCACATCCGTTCTCTTTCTCTCATACATATTCAATGGCTCCTTGAAAATTCGCCTAGATTATTGTGCACGCTAAAAATCTAGATTAAAATTTCTCAGTCTCAACCTCTAGGAGTCTTTCTCAGTATGGATTAATTATCAAGAAAATGATGATTACCCCCCCCATCCATTTCCTCTTGATTCATCATGTTGTTGTTGTTAGGTGCCATAAGTCATACCCACTCAGAGTGACCCTATCTATGCACAACAGAATGAAACACTGTCCAGTCCTGGACTAACCTCAAAATTGTTGCCATGCTTGAGCCCATTGATGTTGCCACTTTACTAATCCATCTCTCTGAGGGTCTTCCTCTTTTTCTCTGACCCTCTACCTTACCAAGCATGATATCCCATTCCTCTTCAGTGACATTATGTCTGAAGTATAAGAGACAAAGTCTGGCTATCCTGGCCTCCAAGGAGCACTCTGGATCCATCACGTAGCACATCCACTTTTCCACAGCTCCTTACCCTAGCTGGAACACGGAAGCGGCCAGGTGTGTGCAGGCTACACAATCAAGCCCCAGTGCTGCAGCTAGGGCCTTCCAAAGGACATGGGATGCTTAGAGTTAAGTTTCCCTGAGGAGATCAGTCCTGAGTAAACTTGGGATCCAACCTCCCTTGTCCTTGGGTGCTTTTCAGTCATTCTATATCTGTTCAATAGTCTCCTTTGTGCTCATGAGGAAGGTTCATATGTGAAGACACTGGATATTCATACTAAAAGTCAGGACTCCAGTATGAGGGACAAAGCTGGGACTAGGATCTCTACTTCCTTATTTTCTACTCATAGCTGTGGCAGTGGAATGAACAGAAGGATTCTGGGTAAACACTAAAGGAGGCAGTTAAAGAACAGGAGGGGTGAAGAGCTAAACCCCAGGAGAATCAGATTGGTAGAGAGCAGGTACAGTCTCTTTTCTGAGGACATAGGCAGAGAGGGAGGACAGGGGCTCGGTGTGAGTGACAGGTACCTATCGTCTATACCTATGTCAGCCACTAGTTTAGTTTTGTGGTGACTGTTAGTGACAAGGAGAAGGGGTTAGAGGACTATGTCCTCTTGTGCTCACTTATTAATGAGCTACTCCTCCAGGACCCGGTTGTCTGACTGTCATCATTTGGTATTAGGTTTCATTCTCCTTGCTCCATCCTACCTTCAGTCTCCTGCCTGTCTTTCCCTTACATCTGTGGGGCTTCAGTCCTTTCCTCTTGACCCATTTTTCTTCCATTTTTCCCACTCCTCTCTATTCCTCTTTGCCTAATTCAATAGCATTTGTCTTCTCATTGCCAAAGTCACTAAGATAGTTTCCTGAAGGTAGTCTGTAAACAGCTCAAGAATGACATGAGGCTTCTTAGACATGTCATTCTTGTGGAAATGGACTGTAACCATGCCATCACATGTCTTCCCTGTAGATCTTGATTCTAGTCTAAACCCTTAGTAAAGTCCCTAAGTGCCTATCTCCTTTATGAACACTGCATCCAATGCTCATCTAAGGCAAGTTTACTCCCAGTCCTATAGGTTCATTTTTATGTCCTATTCAAGAGGCTTTTAGAAGCTTGGAATATGCAAATTTCTTTTTCTGTAAGGGAAGTTCCCAGTACTACCTCCTGCCATTACAGGCCAACCTTCATCAGTCAAAAAGAATGGGCTCAGTCATGGGAATCCTACCTCGGCCTTCCTGTTCCCCTCCCCTTAGGACCACCTCACACACCCAGGTACTGCCTAGATTTTATAAGACTGCCTGGGCCACTATCCTAATTTTTTTCTTAACATTTCTTTGCATTTTAAACAAATGAACAAACAAATCCCAACAACTAACACTCTGTTAGTTGTTTAAACCACTCTGTGTTTTAAAAATTCAGCCCTATCAAAGGAGAATTTAAAGCTGACCTGAAAGGTTGAGACACCTTGCTTAGTTCCCAGATGGGGAGAGGACACTATGGCTCTCTTTCATTGATCCTCCCTCTTTCCTTCCCTTGCTGAGTCCTTTCCCTTCCATTTCTTGAGCTTTGGAACTCTTGTTCAGTGGAAGGGAGACTAGCTGGCAGTCAGAGTCTCCCAGAGTTCCCTCATGGTTCTACTTCCCAGGTTCTCAGACCTGGGTGGTTCAGGAATGCTGTAACATTTCAGAGGAGTGATGCACAAAGTAAAGAGAAGTTGTTTCTCCCTCTAATTTCACACAGAAGGACTGGGGTAAGATAATCAGATACACAGAACTGAGAGCTGAAAGAGCACAGTGAATCCCAGCTTGCCTCGGTGAGGCCCATCACGGAGGTCTTGGGTCAGTCACCAAATCTCTCTGAACATTACGTCCATATCTGTAACTGAGGAGCAGTAATAATCCTATCTCACAGCATTGTGCAGAAGATTAAATGAGACTACATAAATGCTTTGTAAATTATAAAGAGCTAGAGAGAAAAGATATTATTTATGGAGTAGATGTGGAGTGTTTAGGCATCTACTAAAGGAAGGGTTAAAGGAAGAGAGGAAGTTGGCAAACAGCACTCTCCCACTAAAAAGCTTATCAAGGTTGTTTTGATGAATAACGGAGACCAGAGGGTACCGTGCCTCAAAGGCCATGGCCTCAGGAGAAGAGGAAGGCATATTTCCAAACTGCCAAACCTTCCTCTACAGTCCCATCATGCATTCTTGTAGACACTGCAGTCTGTCACAGCCTTCAGTTCTTGTCTTTGGTGTGGCAGAGTTGCAAGAGCTAGGTTGGTGCATGCAGATACAAAGGTGAAGTCCTAGCAGGAGGGACTCTGTAAAGCAGAGTGCTGATACCTTGGAGTAGCTTGGTTTTCTCTATGGATCACAAGGCAGAAGACAGGATTGTGCCTCGAAGATAGACACCAACAATATATTGCTACAAAACCGACAACTAAAATGGGTAACAAAAACATAAAAAGGATCAGACAATCCTTTCTCCTTCCCCATGAGGCCAGCAAGTTGCCTTCAATACTGCTGTCTGTGTTGCACCCTGGAGGAACTGTATGTTCCTCTTTGACAGGAACCTTGTCTTTTTGGATTACATTTCTGTGTGGTGACTTGTAAATACATTCACTTAATACATATTACTTGACTGAGTGATTGGAAAATAGCAGGAACAAAGGCAGAGTGAAATCAGATGTGAGAAGTTTGTCTGTAATCCATTGTGTGGACGATCTGACTGAGCATCTAGTTTTTCATACAGATTGGGGTATAATTTACAACCCACTTCCTGCCTGAACAGAACTCATGGTACCCAATAACCAGCTATCTGTAGTCTTTATATTTTGACATGATCTAGGTAGCATAGCAACATCTGACTTGGGGTGGAAAGTGGAGTTGAGTAGGAAAGGGGTTCCAGAATATATTAAAGAAAGTACACAGCTCACGGGTGAAACTTAAGATCTTGTTTCTAGGCTTTCCTGATTACATATCCTCTGTCCTGAGTGTGATGAAGGCCTGATGCCTTTGCCTCTACCTGTAATTAGACAAAAAGATGGGGCAGCAAGAGCCTTACTCTGTCTCTGGCTTGTTGGCTGCGACTCCTGGCTTCTTGCTTGAACTGAGTCAGGAGGGTTCGAAGATGGAAAAGAGAAATAAAAATAGCCACAAGATAAAAGATGCCCATCTGCTGTGTGGGCAGTGAGTACTGAGGAGGAAGGTGGACTATTTGGCCTCCCAGCTAAGAGCTGTGCTGGGGATTCCTGACTGTGAAGAACAGCTGATATCTGTGGGAGGTCATAGGACAGAATAGAACAGTAGCTAGTGAAATGTGGTTTTAAGCCCTGAATGGAACATGATACCTATCCTCCTTGAACTCAAATTTTTACTCTGTAATACACAGTGATAATAATTCCAACCTTATAGAGCTGTTACGAGGGTTAAGCCAATATATGCAATAGAATTCCTGGAACATGTGGTTGTTAGGTGCCACGGAGTTGATTCCGACTCATAGAGACCCTATGGACAACAGAATGAAACATTGCCCAGTCCTGCACTATCCTCATAATTGTTGCTGTTTGAATCCATTGCTGCAGTCACTGTGTGAATGCATCTCATTGAGGGCCTTCCTCTTTTTTATTCACCTTCTACTAAGCACGGTGTCCTTCTCTAGGGACTGGTCACTCTCTGGTAACATGTCAAAATTATATAAGACTAAGTCTTCTCATTCTCATTTCTTAGGAGCATTCTGGTTGTACATTTTTTCCTTATTAACTGTTTTTTGTGAATTGAGTGAAAGTTTACAAACAAGATCATGAGTTTTACATTCAACAAATCTTACATTTAGTTTCATCTCCATGTAACAACAGTTATCCTGCTCCCTCTCTGTGGTTCCTGTTTTCATTCCACCTACCTTCCTATCCCTTCTCAATGTTGTCTTTAGACATATCTTGCCCTTTTGATTTTGAATGGTTGACCATTCCATGGTGAACATACCTTGTTTGTTTTGTTCCCTGCTACAAACCTATTTATTGCTTGGCTGAAAATTGGGCCATGGAGATGAGTTCTTTTCCAGACCTGAAGGGTGATTGAGGGTCATAGTCTCAGGCTCCTCGAGTCACTTTGTGATCAATAAACCTGGTTTTTTAAATTATTAACTAATTTTGAGGTTTGTCCCATGTTCTTGCACTCTGTCTAGGATGCACTAATGTGATCCGTTTCAGGGCAGTTGGTATTGGTAGCCAAGCACCGTCTAGTTCTTTTGGTCTCAGGGTCATGAAGAGTGCTATTCACATGTTCCATTAGTTCATTGCACTAATTTATTCCAAGCTTCTTCAATTCTCATCATGGTTCTTTCTTCTGTACATACAGAGACCAATAGCTGCGTCTTAGACGGCCACTCATGAGCTTTCAAGATCCCAAACACTACTCACCCAAGCAGGATGTAGAACATTGTCTTTGTGGACTATGTTATACCAATTGACCACAGTGTCCCCTGAGACTATGGTCCTGAGCCCCTAGGTCCATCAACTTATAATCTTGAGATGCTTGATAATATCTTGGAAGTTTTCATTCTTTTGCTTGCTGTATGCTCCACAACATTCATAGTTGTGTTTGCTTGATAGGTAAGTACGCTTACAAATATCCTTGTTCAAAGTCTTTTTTATCTGTGGGATATATATATATATATCCCACTGTTCCTTCCTTACCCATTCAACCTATGTCTCAATCCATGTATCTACATATAGGACACTGCTGTTCTAAAGTTTTGTGTATATCAATATTTACCTCTATGTTTTTCAGCTCATGTATACCTCCCTGTGTCATAACCTGTGTTTATTATTCTTCTGCCACCATCCCTCTTCTTGTATATTGCCCTTCCTCTTCTTGTATATCACTATCCCTATAGCTGTAGGATAAGCACTCGATCCTAAACTCAATTTGAACCACAGGGTTGGCAGTTCATACTCACCAGCCGCTCCTCAGAAATGCTCTACAGGGTTGCTATGAGTTGAAACTGACTCAATAGCACTTCAACAATAGCAACAATCACCGGAGCTAGCATGTTTCTATCCTCTAGCTAGTGAATTACTCCCTCCCACCCCTCATAGTGGTTATGAGTCAGGCTGCTAACCTCAAGGTTAGCAGTTCAAAACTACCAGCCATTCTGCGGGAGAAAGATGAGTCTTTCTGTTCCCATAAAGATTTACAGCTTCAGAAACCCTATATAGGTCGCTATGAGTCAGAACCGACTCCACAGCACACTACCACCACCCCTGGTAACCATCAAAGAATGTTTCTTTTAGTTTGGAAACCTTTTCTTAAGCTTTTACAACAAGGTCTTCTTTTGTGATTTACTAATTTCATTTGACATAATGTCCTCTAGGCTCATCCATGTTATGAGTTGTTTCACAGATTAATCTTTATTCTTTGATGTTGCATTGTATTACATTGTATGTATGTACTAAAGTTTTGCTTATATATTCTTTGATTGTTGGGTACTTAACTGTCTCTGTCTTTTTGCTATTGTGAATGGTGCTGTGTTGAACATTTATGTGCATATATCTACATGTGTCCTGGCTCTTATTTCTTGTAGATATATATACTCAGTAGAGGGATTGCTAAATCATAAAGTATTTCTATTTCCAACTTTTGTAGGAAGCATCATACTATTTTACAGTACAACTAGCAATGTATGAGTGTCCCAATGTCTTTACACCCTGGCCAGCATTATTTTTTTTTCATACTTTTGCTGTTAATGCTGGTATGAGATGATATCTTATTGTTGTTTTGACTAATGGCTACCACTCATCTGTCAGTTTGCCATAATGTGGTGGCTTACATTTTGCTGTAATTCTGGAAGGTATGCCACTAGTATATTAAATACAGCATGGTCACCCATGGTAGAACTGTTTCAGATGAGTTTCCAGACTAAGACAAACTAGGAATAAGGAGAGACAGGCTACTTCCAAATATTTAGTCACTGAAAACCTTATGAATAACAGTGGAACACCATCAGATAGCACCAGAATATTGGATATTGAAACATGATGAAGAGCAGCAGAATATTGTCAGATATAGTGATAGGAAATGAATCCCTCAGGTTGAAAGACACTCAAAATATGACTGAGGAAGACCTGCCTCCTGAAAGTAGAGTTGACCATGATGGCGCGAATATATTTTGGGACCTTCCCTTTGCTGATGGGGCACAACTCAAAATGAGAAACAGCTGTAAACATCCATTAATAATTAGAGCATGGAATGCATGATGTATAAATATGAGAAAATTAGAAGTTGTTAAAAATGAAATGGAATGCATAAACATGAATATCCTAGACACTAGTGAGCTGATATGGACTGGTATTGGTCACTTTGAATCTGAAAGCCATATGGTTTACTATGTGGAAAATGATGGATTGAAGACTGAATGAAGTCATATTCATCATCAAAAAGAACATTTTATGATTGATCTTGAATTGCAATGCTGCTTGTGATAGGATAATATCCATACACCTACAAGGAAGACCTGTTACTATAACTGGTCATATATAAAAGTAGCTCGGGTAGTGTAGTGGCTACGAATTGGGCTGCTAACCTTAGGCTCAGCAGTTTGAAACTATCAGCTGTTTCATGGGAGAAAGATGAGGCTTTCTGCTCCTGTAAAGATTTACAGCTTCAGAAACCCAGTACAGGCAAGGTCACTATGAATCGGCACTAACTCCACGGCATATAACAACAACAACAACAAACTCAAATTACTCAAATTTATGCACCAAACACTAGAGCCAGTGAGGATAAAATTGAAGAATTCTACCAACTTTTTCAGTCTCAAATTGACCAAACATGCAATCAAGATGTATTGATAATCACTGGCGATAGGAAGAGGAAGGATCAGTCATTGGAAAACATGGCATTGGTGATAGAAATTATGTTGGAAATCGCATGATAGAATTTTGTAAGACCAATAATTTATTCCTTGCAAATACCTTTTTAAAACAACACAAAAGATGATTCTACACATGGAACTTATCAAATGGAATACATAGAAATCAAATTGCCTACATCTGTGGAAAGAGAGGGTGGAAGTTTCATATCATCAGTCAAAACAAGGCCAAGGGCAGACTGTGGAACAGACCATCAGTTGCACATATGCAAGTTCAGGCTGAAGCTGAAAAAAATAAAAACAAGTCAATGAGAGCCAAGATATCACCTTAAACATATCTCACCTAAATTTGGAGATCATCTCAAGAACAGATTTGATGCATTAAACATTAATGACCAAAGATCAGAGGAGTTGTAGGATGACATCAAGAACATCATACAGGAAGAAAGAAAAAAGTCATTAAGAAGACAAGAAAGAAGGAAAAGACCAAAATTATGTCAGTAGAGATTATGCAACTTGCTCTCCAGTGTAGAGATGCTACAGCAAATGGAAGAAAAGAGGAGGTAAAAGAGCTGAATAAAAAATTTCAAAGGACAACTCAAGAAGACAAAATCAAATATTATAATGAAATATGCAAAGCTCTGGAGTTAGAAAACCAGAAGGGAAGAACATGCTCAGCATTTCTCAAGGCAAGGGAACTGAAGAAAAAATTGAAGCCTTGACTTGCAATATTGAAGGAAACTATGTGCAAAAATGGAGTCCTGGTGTGGTGTTGTAGGATAATTGCTGGACCACAAGGTTGGTTTGAACTGCAAGTTATGCAGGTCAAGCTCAGCAACTAGCTGCTTATTGTAAACCCTATACAGGGTTGCTGAGTCAGAACCAACTTGATAGCACTTAACAACAACAATGATGGGTGAAATATTGAATGGTGCAGAAAGCATTAAAAAAAAAAAGATGGAAGGAATATACAGTCACTGTACCAAAGAAACAAACAAAAATCAATCTTCAATCATTTCAAGAGGTAGCATATCATTAAGAGCCAATGATACTGAGGAAGAAGCCCAAGGTGTGCTGAAGGCATTGGCAGAGAATAATCCTCTGGGAATTGATGGAATAAGTAGAAAGCTTTCAAAAAACTGATGTGGCATTGGAGACACTGACTCATCTATGCCAAGAAACTTGGAAGACAGCTACCAACTAACTGATTGGAAGAGATCCATATTTGTGCCCATTCCAAAGAAGGGTGACCCAATGGAATGCAGAAATCATTGGACATTATCATTACTATTGTAAGCAAGTAAATTTTGCTAAAGATAATTCAAAATGGCTACAACAGTATATTGACAGGAAACTGCCACAGGTTCAAGTCAGATTCAGACGAGGATGTGGAATGAGGTATAAAATTGTTGCCATCAGATGGATCTTGGCTGAAAGTCTAGGATACTAGAAAGATGTTTACCTGGGCTTTATTGACTAGACAAAGCTTTCAAATATGTGGATCATGGCTAGCTATGGACAAAGTTGCGGAGAATGACTATTCCAGGACACTAATTGTGCTCTTGAAGAACCTGTAAGAAGGCCAAGATGTAATTGTTCAAACAGAGCAAGAAAACACTAAATGGCTTAGAATTAGGAAAGGTGTGTGACAGGGTTGTATTCTTTAACCATACCTATTGAATTTGTATGCTAGATTATATATAATTAAATATATAATCAAGAAGCTGGATTATATGAAGAAAACCATGACATCAGGGTTGGAGGAAGACTCATTAACAACCTGCAATATGTAGATGATGCAACCTTGCTTGCTAAAAGCAAGGAAGACTAAAAATACTTACTGATGAAAGAACACATCCTTTGTTAAGGGTTGCACCTCAATGTAAAGAAAACAAAAATCCCCATCACTGGATCAATAAATAGCATCCATATAAGTGGAGAAAACATTGAAGTTGTCACAGACTTCATTTTGCTTGGATCAACCATGAACATTCATGAAAGCAGCAGTCAAGAAATTAAATGACATTGCATTAGGCAAATCTGCGGCACAATACCTCTTTAAAGTGTTCAACAGCAAAGATGTCAGTTTGAGGA
>NW_006408676.1:5840825-5849471 GCF_000296735.1 Chrysochloris asiatica | reverse complement strand
CCACTAAAGCCAGTGAAGATGAAATAGAAGAATTCTACCAACTTCTTCAATCTTTTTCATGTAGTTCTCCTTTTTTCTCAAAAACATTTTCTAGCTCTGCCTCTTGGTTGTTTGCTTGAGTTACTCTGTCTTGTTTTTTATCTGAACAGAAGTTGTCTGTTGCTTTTGAAGCATTGTGATATTGTTGTTGTATTTGTATTAAGTTAATGAGTGTATGTTGATATACTGATTATAGTGGACTTCATTATAAACTGATATCTCTGGTTCCCTATATTCAGTCTTATGGGTTTGCTTTAAAATACTTCTATATCTGGATTTAGTTCTGGGTGGTGTTGTCATGTATGTTAATCTCAGGTTGTTGTCTGTTGTTTTTAGGTTTCATTCCAAAGAATATTCTTTAGTATTTTTTATAAAGTTTCTTTGTTATTACAAAATCCTTTAATTTCTGCTTATCTAGAAATGCCCTACTTTTGCCATTGTATTTGAGGGAGAGCTTTGCTGGGTATATTACTCTTGGTTTGCAATTTTTTCTTTCAGAGTTTTGGATATGCCATTCCATTGCCTTCTCATTTGCATGGTTTCTGCTAAGAAATCAGAGATTAGTCTTATTGGTTCTCCTTTGTAGGTAACTTTGTTTTTTCTGAGCTACTCTTAGGATTCTTTCCTTTTCTTTGGTTTTGGAAAGTTTGATTATAATATGTCTTGGTGATTTTCTTTTGGGATCTAGCCTGTTTGGGGTTCATTCATCTTTTTATATACTTCTTGTCTTTCATGATGTTAGGAAAGTTTTCTTCCAACTCCTCTTCAACAGCTTCCACTGTGCTTGGATTTCTTCCTTTAATATCATCAGTTTTTGATCAGATATTACCTCCTGAAATGATTGCAGATCAACTAATTTTGGGGGGATTGTGATTATGTGTATTTCTTCCATCTTCTTTTGAAGCTTTCTGTGTCCTTCAATATTTTCCCCATAGAATTCTTCCGTATTGTAAATTTAAGCTTGAATTTTTTTCTTCAGTTATTTCAATATGAAAAATGCTGAGCCTGCTCTTCCCTTTGGGTTTTATAACTCCAGGTCTTTGTACATTTCATTATATTATTTTACTTAGTCTTCTTGAGCAGTTTATGGAAAGCTTCAGTTGAGCTTTTTATAATGTCTTCCATTTATTTTAGCTAATCTGTGTTCAAGAGAAAGTTTGAGGGTCTCTTCTGCCATGCACTTTGGTCTTTTCTTTCTTTCTTGTCCTCTTAACAAACATTTTCTTTCTTTCTGTATGATGTCTTTGATATCATCCTACAATTTGTAAGATGTTCAATGGGTAAAACATATTTTGACATGGTCCCTAAATTCATATTGGATATACTCAAGGTCATATTCTGGCTCTCATGGACTTGCTTTAATTTTCTTTACCTTCAATTTGTATTTGCATATGAATAATTGATGGTCTGTTCTGCAGTTGGCCACTTATTAGTTTGTCATAATGTGGTACCCATCATGGAAAATTTTCAGTAGAGCTTCTAGACCAAAACAGACCTAGTGATCTGCTGGGGCCAACCGCCACATCTGACAATTGGATTTTCTCTGCGACCTGTGCAGAGAGATGAAACCTGAGTAGGGGTGATGGGAGATGAGAAAGAAAAGAAAGACACAAGATACATTTGAAATAAGAAAGTTGGGACCAGGTGGGATGTAGCACTCTGTTGGAGATACTGTAGCTCCGACTAAGGCAGGAAGTTTATTTTCTACACAGCTCAAGGGAAGGTGCTTGAGGGAGGGTATGGAGTACAAGAACATCTTGTACTGAAGAAGCCAGCAGTAAGTGGAACTTTATCAGAAAAACTGAAACTTGTGGTAGCTAGTTAGAATACTGATTAAGGCGGCTAGAATGTTGCACAGGCTCAACTGAAAGACATAGCTAAATACAAGGAAAGACATTGCGAGTTCCCTGTCCCGTGAGGCAGCCCTGCAAGTTCCTCAGGGGTGTGACTTGACTTGGAAGCAGCCTGAGTTTTTGGACCACAATTGTTCAGTTGCAATCCTTTGGTTAAACTACCCCCAAGTCAGGGGCCTTTGGCTCAGGTGCTCCCAACAGTGATCTGCTTCTAAAAAAGTTGGCCAGTAAAAATCTTATGAATAGTAACAGAAGATAATGCTGGAGATGAACTCCTTAGCTTGGAAGGCACTCAAAATACAACTGGAGAAGAGTTGCCTCCTGAAGGTAGTGTTAATCTTAATGATGGAGTAAAGCTTTTAGGACCTCCATTTGCTGATGTGGCATGACTCAAAATAAGAAGAAACAGATTCAAATTTCCATTAGTAAATGGAACATGGAATGTATGAATCTAGGAACATTTGAAGTTGTCAAAATATTAAATGAAACACATAGAGATCAACACCCTGGGCATATTGTTGTTACGTACTCTCTAGTCGACTTTCACTCATATTCACCCTATGCACCACAGAATGAAACACTGCCCAATCTGTTCCATTCTTACAAGTTTTGTTAGATTTGAGGCCACTATGCCAGTCCATCTTGTTGGGGGTCTTTTTGTTTTTTGTTAACCCTCTATTTTACCAAGCAAGGTCTCCCTTTCCAGGAACTAGTCCCTCCTGATAACATGTCCAAAGCACGTACAGTGAAGTCTCGTAATCCTCACTTCTGAAAAGCATTCTGGCTATACTTCTTTCAAGACAGATTTGTTTGCTCTTCTGATAGTGCATGGTATTTTCAATAGTCTTTTCCAATCGTAATTCAAAGGCATCAATTCTTTCATGGTTTTCCTTATTCCTTATTCAACTTTCACATGCATATGAGGAGATTGGATACATCATGACTTGGGTCAGGCACACCTTAGTTCTCAAAGTGACAACTTTGTTCTTTAACAAAGATGTCTTTTGTGGTATGTTTGCTCAATGCAATACGTAGTTTGATTTCTTAACTGCTTCTTCCATGTACACTGATTGTGGAGCCAAGTAAAATGAAATCTTTGACAATTTTAATCTTTTCTTCATTTACCATGATGTTGTTTGTTGGTCTAGTTGTGAGGATTTTTGTTTTCTTTACACTGAGTTATAATCTATACTGAAGTGTGCCTTCTCTGATCTTCATCAGCAAATGCTCAAAATTCTTTTCTCTTCCAACAAGTAAGGTTGTATTATCTGTACATCACAGGTTGCAAATGAGTCTTCCTCCAGTCCTGATGCCAAGTTCTTCTTCATATAGTTCCGCTTCAAGAATTAATTGCTCAGCATACAGTTTGAATAAGCATGGTGAAATGATACAGCCCTGACACATGGCTTTCCTGATTTTAAACCAAACAGTATCCCCTTGTTCTGCTCAAGTGACTGCCTCTTGGTCTATGTACAAGTTCTGCATGAACACAATTAAGTGTTCTGGAATTCCCATGTTATCTATAGTTTGTTATGATCCACACAGTTGAAAGCCTTTTCATAGTCAATAAAATATGAGTACACATCTTTCTGGTATTCGCATGGTAGGCATTAGTGAGCTGAGATTGACTGGGATTAGACATTCTGAAGAAGACAATTAAATTATATGGTGTACTATGCTGGGAATCAAATTGAAGAGAAATGATGTATTCATCTTTATAAAGAAAATTTCAAGATCTATTCAGAATTACAAAACTTTCAGTGATCAGATAATATTCATATATCTACAGGACTTGTTGTGGAACTGTAGGGAAAGCACTGGACTACTAGCTGCAAGGTAGGCAGTTCAAACCTACCAACTGCTCCTTGGAAACCCTATACAGGGTTGCTATGAGTTGGAATGGACTCAACACCACGTAACAATAACAACACCACAAGCATTAGTTAGTGTTATTCAAATATATGCACCAACCTAATGTCACAGATGAAGACATTGAAGATTGCTACCAACTTCTGCAATCTGAAATTGTTTAAACATACAATCAAGGTGATTGATAATTACTGGTGATTGGATTGGGAAAGAAGAAGGATCAGCTTTTGGAAAATATGGCCTTGCCGATAGAAATAGTGCAAGACCAATAACTTATTCATTACAAATATCCTTTTCAACAACATAAATGGTGATTGTACATATGAACATCACTGAATGGAATACACAGGAATCAATTAAACTGCATTTGTAAAATGAGACAATGGAGAAATTGCAAAATATTAGATACTTCTAAGTGCTGGACCCTTCCCCTCCCATCATTCCTGCTGGGCTCAGTAACCTTCCAAGTTCCTGAGAGTAGAACTAGAAACTTCCTTGAGATGTCCCCTATCTCTTTCAGTAGTGGAGGACCAGTGTTTCTCATACTTACTGTCTTCTTCCTTATTGGAGTTTCCTGAGAGTCACAACCAGGCTACTAGAATGATGGGTACTAAGGGACAGTCTTCAATTTTCTTAAAATATTTTAAAACAGCTATGTAACATGGTCACAACAATCTATTCTGAACTTTTAAGAAAACCAGAATTCTGGCTGAAAAGCCACATATGTTGTAATGACCCTCGGGAGGTGGGATTTTAGCTCACAAGAGCCAAGAGTCCCAAAGCTCCAAGTTAACGTACCTCTTGTTATCTTGAGAAAATGTCACATCACTAGTTGTTGTTGTTGTTATGTGCCATGGAGTCGGTTCCAACTCATAACGACCCTGTACAGGATTTCCGAGGCTATAAATCTTTACAGGAGCAGAGAGCCTCATCTTTCTCCTGCGGAACAGCTGGTAACTTCGAACTGCTGACCCTGAGGTTAGCAGCCCGATTTGTAACCACTACGCTACAGGACCCTTATGCCACCAACTGGCTCATCAATTATGTGAACACAGTACCACATCCCCTAAGAGCTAGAATTGTAGACAGACCCATGGTCAAGCCTCAGCTTTGCCACTTGGCTATATTCTGACTGATAGTATTTGAAGCCTCTTAGCTTTGGTTTTATTGCCTGTATAAAGAGGACAATGCCTCACTGAAAAGGTTGCTTTTGTGACTGATTTTAGACAAATGTAGAATCCTGGTGTGGTACTGTAGGATTAGTACTGGATGGTGAACCACAAGGTTGGCAGTTCAAACCCCCCAGTGGCTCTTCAAAAACCCTACACAGAGTCACTATGAATCAATGGGGAACCTACTCAACAGCATTTACCAACAACAACAATATTTAATCATCACTCAACAATGGTAGCAATAACAGTGCTTTCAGATGAGGATAATGTTAAATAGTACCTGTAATCAGAATAGAGAATTGGTAATATGGAGACTGCCTAACCTATTTCATTAACTCGACTCCATAGCACAACAAAAACAAATTCCTTGGCCTAAGATTCCTGGTGTGGTGCTGTAGGATAAACACTGGGCTACTAACCTCAAGGTCGGTAGTTTAAATCCATCAGCTGCTCCTCAGAAGCCCTATAGAGGGTTGCTATGAGTTGAAAGTACTCCATAGCACTTAACATCTCTCGGCTTCATTTAAATGAGACCTAGTGAGTGACCAGCTCTTGCCAACCCTTCACCCCCTCTTTGTCAGCCTGTAGGAAATACAAACTCACTGTATCTTCCACATGACTGTGCTGCCTCACCTGGAACCTTGCTAGTAGGTCTCCTTATGGACAGGATATCTTGGACAAGGAGCTGCGCTCACTGAGGAAGAGGAGAGTCAGAGGTATGGTCGAGGTATGGGTATCTGAATTGAGGCCTGTGTCCTAGCAGCTGCTTCCTTTGCTAAGAGCTGTCTCAGATCCCATCCCTGACATTTCAGGCCCCAGAAGCCCTTCCATAGAGTTCATGCACCCAGCCCTGGACCTGTTGCCCACTCTGGAGACACTTTCACACCTCAATTAGCCACTTAGAGAGAAGAAAGAGCAAGCGAAAGCTGGAGAAATTTGCCCAGACAATGCAGAATAATTTCCCAAGCCTGCTGTTGCCATAGTAGCCGGCTGGGTGCACAGTTTCTAGGGCCCAAGGCACTCAGGCAAAGACAGCATGAGGAGGGGAGAGCATGCCCCACTGGGTTGCTGCCCACTCCCCTGCCCCAGCCAGCCTCCTAGATCCCTTAGCAACAGCCATCGCCATCACCATCGCAACCACTACTGCTGCTCTGCACTAACCAGGAACAGGTCCAAGGGAGCTTTTGTGGGGAGGGAAGGTAGGGAGTTTCTCTCTTTCTCTCTGTGTATGTTCATGTTCCTAGAAAAAGAACTTATAGCTTTTATCAGATTCTCAAGGAGGACTAAGGCTCCTAGCAGAAGAAACATTAATTTCAAAGCCTTTTGCTTTTCAGCATCTGAATTGTCATAGTTCAGACTCATATGAGTATAAAAGATTGGAAAGGAGTGAGCACAATATGAGGTAGGGGCTTATGGTTTGCTAACTTTGTCTCTTGCCCTATACAATCCTTTGGGAAAGCTCATCTACAGAGTCTCTAAAAATCTACTGTTCTCAGTCCCATTATGGACTTCTAGGGTCACACACCACCACATATCAAATAGTGAACTGTGAGTCTTATTCCTAACATAGAACTTCTAGAGAGTTTGTCTTGATTGCTTGTTCTTTGAGCCAGGCACTGGACTCATTATCCCATTGAATCCTCACATAACACTATGAGAAAATTTCTCTTCTTACTATCACTGGAAATGTGAACATGTTGAAACAGAAGAGAGGTTCAGTTGCTTTTCCCACATTTATAGTGTTAGGAGTTTAGAAATGGAGGGTAGCTTTCAAAGCATGAGACTTTGGCAGCAGGTCCCAGTCCTGAACACTTTTTAGCTGTGTGGATCAGAGCCTTTAGTTTCTCAGCTGCAAATTAGAGATTCATAATCCCTATCCCAAAGGACGATTATGTGAGTACAATAAGTTGAAACTCTATTTTAAAGTGCTGAGGAAAGTATCTGTCACCAAATAAAAAGGAACCAATATAGAGTAGGAGTCAACCATTCACCATCACCACTAGTTGCCATAGAATTGATTCTGACTCTTGTGTTAGAACACAACTATGCTCCAAAGGGGTTTCAGTGACTGATTAAAAGAAAAAACTCACCAAAACTTTTTTTACTGTGAATTGAATGAAAGTTTACAGAGCAGATGGTCAGTTTTGCGTTCAATGAATCACCACTTCATTTTGTCTCACCCATTGCAATCCCCACAATGTAATTTCACTTGTCCCATTTCCTCCCTGTGTTCTTGTTTCTATTCCTCCTTCTTTTCCAACCCTTATGAATTTTGTCATCGGGTAAGTATTATCTTTTTTATCTCAAATGGTTGCCCACTCTATGGTGTACATACCTCACTAGTGTTGTTGTCTCCCCTACATGCCCATCTATTGCTTGGCTGGAAATTGAGCCACAGGGGTTAGTTCCATTTCAGACCTCAAGGCTGACCAAGATGTAACGTCTTGGAGTTGTACTAGTCTCTATCTGCCCAGTAAGTCAGGTCTTTTTTATGATTTTGAGTTTTGGTCCACATTTTCTTCCATTCGATCCAGGACTTTCAGGTTATGCCTAATGTAATCTCTGATAGAGCAGTTAATAGTAGGGTACCATCTATCTATCTACCTTATTTTTTGGATCTCAGACTAGTAGAGGCTGACATTCACATGGTCAATTGGTCCATTAGACTAATTATTTCCAAGAGTCTTCAATTTTATCAGTCTTCATTCCTCTGGATATGGAGAGATAAATTGCTGTTATTGTTAAGTGCTGCCAAGTCGGTTTCAAATCATAGCGGCCCTGTATAGGGTTTCTGAGAAGCTGCTGGTAGGTTTGAACTGCTAACCTTGTGGTTCACTGTCCAGTGCTGGTCTTACAATGCCACACACCTCAGATGGCTGCTCATGAGCTTTTAAGCTCCCTATTAAGATCCTTACTCACCAAACGAGGAAGTAGAACACTGTCTTTGTGGGCATTATGCCAATTGATCATAGTGTCCCTTGAGACTGGTCCTGAGCCCCCAGGCCCAGAGACTTATTTCCTCAAGTTGTTTGTTGTTGTTAAGTGCTGTTGAGTTGGTTCTGACTCTTAGTGACCCTGTATAGGGTTTCTAAGGAGTGGCTTGGTAAGATAGCAGCTCAAACTGACTTTGCATTCCAGAGCATAACCGGCAGCACCATATCAGGACTCCAAGTTGTTTGATAATGTCTAAAAAGTTTTTATAACTTTGCCACCTTACAGTAACTCATTTAAAAAAGTTGTTGTTGTTTTTAGGTGCCATCAAGTCAGTACCGACTCATAGCGACCTTATGCACAGCAGAACGAAACACTGCCCGATGCTGGGCCAGACTCACTATTGTTGCCACACTTGAGTCCATTGATGCTGCCACCAGGCCAATCCATCTTGTTGGAGGTCTTTATCTTTTTTTCTGACCCTCTACCTTACCAAACATAATATCCTTCTCCAGCGACAGGTCCCTCCTGACAACATGTCCAAAGAATGAGAGATGAAGTTTTGCCATCCTGGCCTCCAAGGAGAACTCTGGCTGCACTTCTTCCAACATGGACCTGTTGGTTCTTTTGGCAGCCCATGGCACTTTCAATATTCTCCTCCAATACCATAACTCAAATGCATCAATTCTTCTATGGTCTTCCTTATTTACTGTCCAGCTTTCACATTCATATGAGGTTATTGAAAATACCATAGCTTGGGTCAGGCGTACCTTAATCTTCAA
>NW_006408676.1:5838413-5840375 GCF_000296735.1 Chrysochloris asiatica | reverse complement strand
CACCTTTCTTCATTTTAAAAAGTAGATTGCCTTTTTTTCTGAGGTATTTCTGGGTGGACTAGAACCACCAACTTTTTGATTAGCAGCCAAGTTCATTAGCTGTTTCCACCACCCAGGCACACCAGACTCAATCCTAGTCTGTTTAATTGTAACAAAAGTTTTCAGAGGTATTTCATCAACTTTAGGACTGAGTCATGATGACATGTAAAATGACAGCTCCAAACTTAGCATTTTACTTACTAAGCACCTGTGGATGAGTTATACAGGCTTTTGGAGCACAAGTTTCCTTTTTGATAAAGAATGGAAATAATAATGCAACTGTGAGTCTTCATGGGATATTGTGTGTAATAATCACTATTGATTATTGATTACATGAAGATCAAATGAAACAACATCTGGGAAAGGTCTTTGTACAGGAGCTATGTTATTGAGATGTGCTAAGAACCCTGGCAGAAAGAGTCCTCTACTCCCAACACCTTGTTGTTTGAGTCTTCCCTTGTTGACAGCTCAGGGCAGGGAGCCCAGTGTGACACCCCCTGAGGAGAGTAGATGGCATGATGCCTACTGGGTGCCCATGTGCCTGGATCAGCAGCCAAAAGGAGGGTTCTCAGGAATTCCATGGAGGCTGCAGAAAAGCAGCAGGGCCCCGCTGCCCTAAGCTGTGTTGGCAGGGGAGGAAGGGAGGCAGGTGTTGATGCTATCCAGAGAGGGAAGCCAGGGGAGGAATGGAAGGAGTCATAGACACCTCCCACAAGGGTAATAGAACCATGTCAGTGTGCACAGCATCCTGCTTGCAGAGGATGGGTAATTAGTGAAAGTGGAGA
Source organism: Chrysochloris asiatica (assembly GCF_000296735.1). NCBI lineage: Eukaryota > Metazoa > Chordata > Mammalia > Afrosoricida > Chrysochloridae > Chrysochloris > Chrysochloris asiatica. Next base: position 5,839,551 of record NW_006408676.1, on the reverse strand, counting down.
AAGCTTTCTTAGTCACTGCCAAGGAGAAACACAATGAGAGTTCTATTAGCTCGTGGAGGGATTCATATTGCTTTATGGGCTGCCAAAGAGGAGGACTTCATGTCTCTCTTTTGCTTGTTTCCAGAAGCTTGTGCAGGTGCTGAGTACAGGGAAGTCCTGATTCTTAAGTTGACCATCGAGGTACATTTTTGGGGCTTCAGGCAACATGGCCCACAGCTCGATGCTGGACAAAGTAGCAGCCAGTTGGCAAGAAGTGAGGGTCAGATATGGAGGAGGTTCTGTGAAACACTTGGCTTAGTCAGGAGTGGTGAGTGGAGGTGAGTACCATGGAGGAGGCGCTGCTGGGAGTCATCACTGACTCAGGGTGTGGCTTCTCCTTTGCCTCCTCACTCCCAGCATAGGAGGGACTGGGGAGGAGGCTGACTGGGAGGTGATTAATCCCAAAGTAACTAAACTAAAAGAGCAACTGAAGAGCTTCTGAATCATAGCTGTGTTCTTGTATCCCTTAATTTCCAATGATAGTGTGAGGAGGTTGGGATATTATCTAAGAACCAGGGACAAGAGCCCAGGATGAACACAACCAGGGCCCTGGAAGGGAAAGATGCTAAGCCAGAGCTTTACAGTTGAAGAGTCCTGGAGTTGAATCCCAACTTGTCACACACTAGTTCTGGGAAAGAAATCAAACTTTCTGAGATTCATTCTCCAAAATTATAAAAGTGTTGACTTCTAAGATGTTGTGGAGAATAAATGAGACGATCTTTGGGAGTTGCTCAGCAGAACTTGGGGTAGATTTGGTGTGTGGTCAGCAAAATGCCTCGTCCCGTGCATTGCCTCATGTGCCTTCAAATATGAAGTGTTGAGTTTTGTTTAACTTCTATCTTCTTTATTCTAAAGTGAAATAAGGAAATCTAACTAGTAAGAGAAACTCAAAATCAGATTTAGATTAAGCATGATTGTCACATAGAAGAGTGGATGATTTTCACAAAGGTGAAAATTGTCAACAAAAATATAAATATGTAAATACACACAGTGAATATTTAATGAGAGGCTGTTTTATTATTGGCAACCAGACTTCCACATTGGGAAAGGTATCAAAAGTGCACATATCTTCAAAATGCTCAATTGACTTTTTTTTTTT
>NW_006408676.1:5830921-5837868 GCF_000296735.1 Chrysochloris asiatica | reverse complement strand
CAATTGACTTTTGAGACGCTCCAGACAGTGCTACTTTCTATTTGGGTTGTGTAAGGGTATTCCAAAATCTGAGATAACTGGCATGACTAAAGTGGCTTAAACAATCTCTGACTCTCACTCCATTTTGCTCTACACTCTGCTTCTGTTTCTGAGGTGACCCATTACTATTGATGGGTAAACAATGGAGGAACAGCTTGCTTTCAAGAAAAATGTGGTTGATGCTAGATTAATTAGAATGCTGAAAGGTGCTTACAGAGGAACGTGCATGTCCTTAATGATTTACTGAAGATGGTCAATCACAAGAAATTACTTAAGCTAATTCAGAATTTTTTTACTGTTAAGTCCTGATATTTTCATATTTAAGTCCCATGTGGCCTCTGACTAAGGAGCTTTGGTGGTGCTGTAGGATAAGCACTGGATTGCTAACCACAAGGTTGGCAGTTCAAACTCACCAGTCACTCCGTGGTAGAAAGATGAGCCTCTCTGCTCCTGTATGGATGAGGTGAACCAACTTGATGGCAGCGAATTTGGTTTGGAGTTTGTGGTCTCTGAGTAGTGGAGCACTTTGTAACTGCCTGGTTGGTCTGTGCTACTCCAACTTGTGAATAGCTCTACCCATCAATAAACCTCTCTTGCTTTCATTAAGCAGACTCTGTGATTTTGCTCTACAACAGGATGCAGTGCCTTAGAATCTAGAAGCCAGGAGTCTGGGTATTTGGAAGAGTTGAGTATAGACTAATTAAATTACTTTGGTCCAACTTTGTTAAGGTATCAGGTTAGCAGACAGTACCTTGGGACTGGGGCTAGGTCTGGAATGCATTCAGCAAATACTCTATCCCAGGCAGGGGTCATACCAACACTATGCCCTAAAAGCAATTTTACTTCTTTTTCCAACATTTTTTCTTTTTTATCTTCAAGGAGAAGTAAGAAAAAATGACAATGGAAAAGTGGGATGATTCATTAGAAGGTACAAATCGACAGATTTGGGGACTGCCATTTCTTTAGCACCAAGACACATAAACCAGAGATGCTCATGCACTTTTAGATAGAGGCATAGCTCCCGAGGTTCCCCCAGAAGTCCCTGTGGGGCCCCATAGCTGAGGATAGCCCTACCCAAGGGAATCAGTATTCTGTTGGGAAACATTGCCTATCAATTCTCTTGTTTATATTTGGCCTCTTATGTTCTGATAACCTCCCTGATTGACCCTTGTCATGAGCAGCTTGCTCATTAGCCGAAACAAATTATGCAAAGTGTTCTCTCATTTCCAAGGATTTATCATGAAGTTTGGAAAAGCAGGAGTCATCTTTAAGAGCATCTCTCAGCAGGCCTGGGGTTTGTGCCCTTCTGAATTCACTTCTGCAAACTCCATCCAGAGAGCTTCATTAGACACAGAGATTCATCTGGCAATCAGGATGATTTAGCAATCAGATAGGGTAACCAAATAACCAAGATCATTACCTACAGAGACCATTATAAATATAATCCAAATTCTTTCATCAGTCTAGAGGCATTCCTCTCCCAGTTGTGAGAGGGCTGAACACATCTTTTCCAGCTCTCAGGAATACAATCCTTCTCAAATTCTACTTCAATCCACCCATGCTCTCCAATCTCTCTACCCTTCCCTACTGCTATAGAGCAATAAACAAGTCTCTCCTGTGAAGCTTCCTCTCTACTTATCATTCTTGAGCCAGAGTCTCTTGTCATTTAATGCATGGACAACAACAATCAGCATATAGATTGAGTTGCTAATATAAGAAGAGCAAAGTAAAAGAGACTGCTATAGAGCTAAATTGGCTTCTTCTAGGCAAAAAATAGCATTTTAGAGAAGGGGTTGGTTAGCTGCCTCTGACATTTAACTAAAGAGACCTGAAAGAAGAGGTTTTATCTCAATGCCCTCTCTCCAAAAATGTACACACACAGGAAAGGACTTTTTCTTGTCCCTTTCAGCTCTAAAACTATCCTCTCATTCCAAGACATATGAGAAAAACAAATAACGGAAGAACCTTATGTTGGGGGCAAAGCTGCTGAATCTTATTGTTTTCTCCATTGATCCATCAGCAAACAAGATAGCATTCAGACAAACTAAGGCTCAGCCCTGGCCTTGCTGAAAGTATTTCCACCTTAAACAATAAGTCTAATTGACTAATTGACCATGTGAACATCATTCTCCATGATCCTGAGACAAGAAGAACTAGATGGTGCCCACCTACCACTACCATCTACTCTGAAAGGGATCGCATTAGAAGGTCCTGGATACAGTGGGAGAAAATATGAATCCAAACTCAAAATCATAAAAATACCAGGCTTATTGGTCAGCTAGAGACTAGTAGAACATTGAGATTATGGCCCTTAGTCACCCTTCAGGTCTGGAACTGACCTCACCCCAAGGCTCAGTAATAGGAATATAGGGGGAGCAACAACTCTATTGATGTACATACACCACAAAATGGTCAATTGTTCAATATCAAAAGGACCCAGCATTTACCAAGGAAAAAGTTCAGGACTGGGAAAGAAAGGGAGAGGAAATAAGAAACAGAGGGAGTAAGTGGGATAAGTGATGTTACATCTGAAGGTGTTGTAATCGTTGAGATGAAACCAAGTGTATGATTTGTTGAGTGTAAAACTGGTAATTTATTCTGTAAGCATCTCAATTGAAAATAAAAAGTTTTAAATAAAGAAAAAGTACACTTTAAACCCTCTCTTTATGACCCTTTCAAATCCATCTATTTCAAAATTGGCCACAACCAGATCTTTGCTGAATCTAGTCACTCTAAGTTATGACCATGAAATGTTGTTGCTAGCTATATAGGAACAGGATGGAGGACTGGGACACAGGCTTTAGGAGCAGGTAACTTTGAAAACATAGATTTATTATAGACATTTGGGACTTCACACTAGGGAACTGACGCCTTATGATATGAAAATCAATGATAGAAGAGCAGGCATAAAACTCATGCCATCTAACTCCTAGACTTTCCAGTAGTTGATGGTGCCTTCTCTCAGCAGAGAGCTTCATTGACAATATGGTTGCATAGCTCTGGGACTTCATTCTCACTTAATTGTGCCACAACCCTGCCAAACATTTTGCTATTACAAACCCTGTGCTAACATCCTTGCCTGGTACCAAGGGTTTGCACCCAGGAAAACATACACCACACTAAGTAAGACTGGCTAGGAAGGCACCATGCTTGTTTCTCAGGTCACCGCAGCTTTTGCAGCAATCAAAATTGGAATTAAGTCTCAAAAATGGCTCTGCCCCTCCACACCACCTACCATCTTACTACTTTAGCTCCAGATTATTTTACCCTAGGTTTTCTTGATTTCTTCTGCATCCATGGTGGTTCATGATTCTCTAGTGATGATTAAAGTTTCCTTACAGTTGAACGTGTCATCATTACTCTCAACAATGATTTCAAGAGTACTCCATCTTGAGAGTCTCTCATCACCACCTCCATTGATGCTGCCTCCACTTTACCTGTTGCTTTTTAGTGCACTGCACAGTTGCTCTTATCCCCATTAGAAGTGCTCCAATTACTCTCAAACTGGAGGAAAGAACTGGAAAGCTTGACAGAAATTGGAAACTTAAGTGTGTCCTGAGATAGGTCAGATATTTCTCAACAGACCAGACATCTGCTGGCAACAAGAGAAATCATGAAACATTCAGCAAATTCTACAGTATTCTTGCTATGTGGTAGACACTATACCAAATGCTGGGGATGAGTTGTCACATAAAACAGGACCTTTCCCCTTAAAGCAATGTTCAGTTGAATGATGAAGTAGGCAGATACGTTAGTGACTTCCCTATAACAAATGGGTCCAGACACAGGGAGCTTTAAGAACAAAATGGAAGGACATTCAAGTCAATTTGGGGGGCAGGATGCTCCCAGAAGGAGATGCTTGGATGTAGAATTGAGAATGAATGGGGTTAACTTGGCAAGTAAGACTGAGGGAATGGTCTGCTTCTACCTGGGAAGATGTAAAGAGAAAGCACATTGGATAACTGTCCAGTTCTCTAAAGTTCATTAGAAATTTCTCCACCCAGTAGAACTCTTATTCAGCAATCTTCTCACTGGGGCAAGGATATTATGATGGAAAGAGTACTCTAATAACAACAGTCAGAAGACATACATGTGGACCTGTTTCTACCACTAATTACCTGTATGACCTTGGCAAGTCATTGAACCTTACCTCTTGAAAAATGAGAAATTGGATAAGATGACCTTTTCTTGTCCCTTCTAGCTCTAAAACTCTCCTCTCTTTCCAAAACACATAGGAAAACCAACAAATTTTAAGAAAAATATTCATATACACTAAGACCTCCTCCTACAAAGTCATATTGATGTTTTCAAAGCTGGAGGCAAGAGACACTGCCTATTCCTAGGAGGTAGATTGGGCTGGAGGTAAAGAGGAATGCTCTTTCTCCTGATTGAATTCAAGATTTCCTGTCGGGGACTGGCCTCGACATAGTTGTTTGGTTGTTCTCGAGTGTTTGGTTCATGAGGAGGGGATATCTGGCAGCGGTAGGGATAGCAAAAGAATACACAGAAAGACAGAAAGAGGGAGACAAAGAGACACCCCGAAACCAGGGTGGATGCATCACTGGTGGGCAGACTTGGGACCACAGGTATCGTGGCCTCTGCAGGCAGCAACTCACTGTCCTGCAAACTATAAGGTACACCTAGCCAACTGTAATGCCCAGCCTGCAAGCCATAATGCACACTTGCACCGCCTGCCTGTAATGCACACCTGGACCAGCCTGCATCTCCGTTTTACTTAGGGGAGGAGCTTCACACCAAGCTGGGAAGGACTAAGACAAGGTACAGCTGGCATACGTAATTCTCCAGACATTCAGGCAACTTTACATCGTACTTCGCTGGTTTGAATCCCAGGCCCATAACTTGGTTTCTCAGGTTGAATTAACATATCTATAGCCCCTGAGCTCAGTTGGGGGAAGGTGAGAGGGAAGGACAAAAGGCTTGGGAGGAGTTCTGCTGTTTTGGCTTCCTGAGCCAGGTTTTCAGGAACTTTGGCTGAATAGTCTGCACCTGAGACAGGTTTAGGGAGGATGTCCTTTTGTCTATAGAACAAAGAACCCGGGAAGTAGCTAAGCTATTTTTAGTTAATCCTTTAGAGAAAGGTTTAACCTTGAAACCTTTACAGTCTCGGCTTTAGGAAAATATTACATTTATCTGTGGATATTAAAGGCTCATGTTTGGAATTAAATAAAAAACATAACTGAACACTAAGATGAAAAACAATTTTCTATGACTGCCCGGTGGCCAGAATCTGTTCCTCAGAGCCTGTGGCCTGTATTGTCTGTAACACTTGGGCCCAGTGGGCCTCGAACTTCTGACCAGCTTTACACGGTCTGCAACAATTTCCTCTGCTTATGATAATAGGGAAAATTGGAATGTCAGTGGGAATTTTCCTGACACAATGTTTCACTCAAGCACCGAAATTGCTCTTATTATACCATGAGATGTATTCCAAAAACATAAAGCAAGCAGCAAAAGAGTAACTGACTTCCCTGAGAGAGGTCTCTTCTTTTTCCTCTGCAAGTAGTTCTCTAGGCCCAAAGAGAATGCCACTGTCTATGGGAGGGGTTGTAGGAGGTGCCTAGGGAGAGAGGGACTGAAGGTATTATCCTTGAGCTCATCTACATTTCTTGACATATGTGGTACTAACTAAGAAGTACCTTTTACAGTGTTTTACTGTAATTTATTTGAAACCTAAGTAAGCATCTTTCTCACCTTTGTGTTTTAGTTTCCTCATCTTTGAAATAGGGAGTAAAATTTTTGGCAGTTTTCCCTTACAAACCTGGGAGATATTAAATAAACCTGGGTCCTGACCAGATTATTGTTAGATTAAAACCATACCCCTTGGACTTCTTGGAAAATGGTGCATGCTCAGGTCTAAGATTCCAACCTTCCCTATAATGAAGATTCATAAAAACTTAAGAAATCTGTATTCATCCTTGTAAGAACGCTGAAAAATTAGAAGGCAAAGGATGGCAGTAAGAAGCTGAAAATAATACAAGATGAGAATCAACTTTAAGCATTCCAGGTGCACCAACCATATGGCTGCAGAGGAACATGATTGGCAGACACAGTGAACCCACATTTTTTCTTTGCACTAAAAATGGTCTTGGGGCCTTGATCTTTGCCTTTAAGGTAATTAGGTTAGATCTTGCTGGTGCACTGTTCAGGGTATTTTATTTGGATGGTCTGGGAATGGCCTGAAGGACTGAAACCTCATTCTGTCCTAAATTGGAACCCTTAGAGCAGTGAGCAAGGACTGAAAGCTGTGCTAGTGTCAGAGCAAACTGATCAACGTGTCTTTTCTAATACATCTGGGAGATAGATATCTGAAGGACTAAAGCTCTCTCCAGGCAGATGAGTGAGCAGTGATAAAGACCAAAGAGCTTCCTGCATAAATTAGTGCATTTGAAAACATTGTGTATGTAGGAGGGTTAAGAAAGCTAAAACATCATAATATTCCAATGTTCCAATTTCCACAAATAATCACAAGACACACAAGAAATTGAAAATAATGGCCCATTCAAAAAAACCCAAAATAATGAGAGGAAATTCATCTCTATAGACACCTCGAAAATGGAGAGATTATTATTGTTGTTGTTATGTGCTGTTAAGTTGGTTCTGACTCATAGTGACCCTGTATGGGGTTTCTGCGGCTTTTGTCTTTGAGGGAGCCGAGAGCGTCATCTTTCTCCCATGGAGCAGTTGTTGGGCTTAAGTTGCAGATATTGTGGTTGGCAGTACTATGCTCCCAATGGAGACATTAGAAGACTGTAATACAAAATATTAAACTTGCTATAATAACTAAAAAAAAATACAAAGAACTAAGGGAAATTAGGAAAACGATGCATCAACAAAATAAGAATATTAATAAAGAGATTGTTGTTATTGTTGTTAAGTGCCGTCGAGAC
>NW_006408676.1:5827564-5828731 GCF_000296735.1 Chrysochloris asiatica | reverse complement strand
CTTTTCCATCTTCTCTTTCCACAGATGTAGTCTATCTGATTTCTATGTGTTCCATCTGGCGAGGTCCATAGCAACCCTGTATAAGGTTTCCAAGGAGCAGCTGGTGAGTTTGAAGTAATGACCTTGCAGTTCAAATGTCGTTGCAGTCTGGCGCATTAACCCACAGTGCCACACCAGGACATTATAAAATTAAACCAAACAGAAATACTAGAACTAAAAGATACAATAACTGAGATGAAAAATTTATGGGAAGACATTAACAACAGCTTTGAGATATCAGAAGAAAGAATCAGTGAACTAATAGATTATTGCTATGTGCTGTTGAATTTGATCCAACTCACAGCGATGATTTCCAAGAGCTGCTGGTGACCTTCAACTGCCAACCTTGTGGCTACCTGTCCAGTGTTTATCCTAAATTATGGAATCTGAGGAGCAAAAAAGAAAAGGATCAATACTTCTGAGAATGGCCTAGTGGATACAGTAAGTAAACTAACAGACACATCATGAGAATTCTAGAAGGAAAAGAGACAGAAAAAGGGACAGAATGAATATTTGAAAAAATAATGACAGAAATCTTTCCAAATTTGATGAATGATTTAAATCTATAAGCCCAAGATATTTGACAAACTACAAGTAAAATAAACTCAAAAAGACTCATTGTTTTCAAACTCTTATATCCTAAAGGTAAAAAGAGAATCCTGAAAGCAGGAAGAAGGAAGTGAATTTTCACATAGAGAGGATCCCTAATAAGATTTTTAAAAAAAATCCCACTATTGTTGAGGGGATTCTAACTGATAGGGACCCGATAGGGCAGAGTAGAACTTCTCCAAAGGGAGGCTTTCCAAGGCTGTAAATCCCTATGAGAGCCAACTGTCTTATTATTATCCTGCAAAGTGTCTGGTGGTTTTGCACTGCCAATCTTTTGATTAGCAGCACAATGCTTAACCCAATAAAATTAAGTGCAGATTTTTTTCTCAGAAATCTTGAAGGCCAAAGGTGAGTGGAATGACATATTTAAAGTGATGAAAGAAAAGAACCATTAACCAAGAATACTTTCATTCAAGAATGAGGGCAAAATCAAGACATTCCTATATAAACAAAAGCTGAGGGAGTTCATTATCACTGCTGTCGTTGTTAAGTACTGTTGAGCCAGTTCCGACTCACTGG
>NW_006408676.1:5808761-5820713 GCF_000296735.1 Chrysochloris asiatica | reverse complement strand
TCCTGATGTTGTGCTGTGGGTTAATGCACTGGACTGCAAAGTTGGTTTGAACTGCCAGGTTTAAGCTCATCAGCTACTTCTAGGAAACTCTATACAGGGCTGCTATGGGTTGGAACTGCCTCAACAGCACAACAACTATGCCTAGGATTGTCAATGTTTATGTGTTCCATTTCATTTTTTGGCAACTCCCAATCATAGATTCTACTTCATATATTCCATGTTCTGATTATTAATGGATGTTTACAACTGTTTCTCATCATTTTGAGTTGTTCCCCCATCAGCAAATGAAATTCCCCAAAACTTTACTCCATTCATGTCATCACAGGCAACTCTGCTGTCAGGAGGTAACTCTTCCACAGTCATATTTTGGGTGCCTTCCAAGCTGAGGGGCTCATTTTTCTGGCACTATATCTGACAATATTCTGGTGTTCTCCATCATGTTTCAATATTCAGTATTCTGGTGCTGACAATGTTCCACTCCTATTCATATTATTTTCAGTGACTAAATATTCAGAAGTAGTTCACTTCTCCTTCTTCCTAGTCTATCTTCATCTTGAAGCCCATCTGAAACCTGTCTAGAGTGGGTGACCCTGCTGATATTTAAAATACCAGTGGTATACCTTTCCAAATCACAGCAACATGCATGACATCACAATATGACCAGCTAACAGACAAGTGGTGGAATTAAAGATATATAGGCCAATGAAATAGAATTCAGAATCCGAAAATGAATCTGTACATCTATGGTCAACTGATTTTTTAGAAAAAACTTTTTCTTTTAAAAAAAGTTTTTATTGTAAATTGAGTGAAGGGTTACAAACCAGATCATCAGATTTAGATTAAACAAATCATACACTTGGTTTGTTTAATCTAAATCTGACAGGATGTCCTCCTACATCCCTGTGGTTCCTATTTCCATTCCACCCACCCACCCAAACCTTCTCAACTTTGTCCTTAGATAAATGTTGCCCTTTGATTTCGAATGATTGACTATTCCATGGTGAACATATCTTACTAATATGGTTGTCCCCACTTTATACCTATCTACTGATTGGCTGAATATTGAGCCATGAGGGTGAGTTCCTTTCCATACCTTAAGGGTGGTTGAAGGCCATAGTCTCAGGTTCCTCCAGTCTCTTTCTCACCAGTAAGCCTGGTCTCTTTTAAGAAATATTGTTTATTTCTGTTCCACAGTTTCTCCCACTCTATTTGGGACCTTCTAATGTGATCCCTTTCACAGTAGTTGGTAATGGTAGCTGGATACCATCTAATTCTCCTGGTATCAGAGTCATGGAGACTGATGATTAGATGTTCCACTAGTATATTGAACTAATTAATTCTGAGTCTCTTCAGTTCTCATAACTCTTCTTTCTTCTGCACATAGAGAGACCAATAACTCACATTTGATGACTGCTCATGAGAATTTAAGATCCCAGACATTACTCAATGAAGTAGGATGTAGAATATTGTCTTTGTGGATTATATTATGCTAATTGACCATGGTGCCCCTGAGATTATGGTCCTGAGCACCTCCCTGACCATGTCCAGCAACAATTGATTTTTAAAATATGTGTACCACAAATGGAAGTCTTTTTTTTTTTTTTTTTTTAACCAATGATGGTGATTATATGCCATGGAGTTGGTTCTGACTCATAGTGACCCTGTATGGAGTTTCTGAGGCTGTAAATCTTTATGGGAGCCGAAAGCCTCATTTTTCTCCTTTGGAGCAGCTGGTAGATTCAAACTGCTGACCTTTCAGCTAGCAGCTCAGCTCATTATCCACTACACTACCAGAGGTTCTTACCAATAATTACAGTGAATGTAAGTGAGTGAAATGTTTAATTAAAAGGTAGAGAGTGGCAGAATGGACTAAAACAAACAAACATGCAAACAAACACAAAACAATTATTTATTTATCTGTTAATGGGCAGCTAGGTTGTTTCCACCTTTTGGCTATTATGAATAGTGCTGTAATGAATATTAGTGTACAAGTCTCTATTTGAGACTCTTTCTTCAAGTTTCTTGTGTGTATGTACTTAGGAGTCCTGGTGTGATGCTGTAGGAAAAGCACTGGACTGCAAGGTTGGTTTGAACTGCAAGGCTACGGTTCAAACTCATCAGCCATTTCTTGAAAACCCTACACAGGGTCATTAGGAGTCAGAACTGACTCAATGACATTTAACATCAACTTAATGGTAGTTCTGTTTTTAGTTTTTTGAAGAACAGCCATAATGTTTTCCACAATGCCTATACCATTTTGCACTTTCACCAGCAAAGGATAAGAGTTGTAATATCCTACATCCTCGGTCAACCGATTTTTGACAAGAGTGTTAAACCCATTCAAGGGGGAAAAAATGGTCTCTTTAGTAAGTGGTTCTGGAACAACTGGATTTATACAAGTAAAGAATGGACCTGTACCCATACTTCCCACTATATGTGAAAACTAACTCAAAATGGATCAATTGTCAGAACAGAAAACATAAAACTCTTAGAAGAAAACATAGGGGTAAAGCTTTGGGACCTAGTTTTTAACAGTGGACTCTTAAATATGACAGTGGAAACATGACTAGCAAAAGATAAGATAGATAAATGCAACCTCATCAAAATTAAAAACAAAGTAAACTAGTTCATCAAAGGACTTTATCAAGAAAGTGAAAAGATGGCATGCAAATGGAAGAATATTTTTGGAAATCATATATCAGATAAGGGTTTAATATCCAGCATATACAAAATGTTCTTACAATTTAACAACAAAAAGATAAGCAATCAAATTTTAAAAAAATTTGTTAAATAGGCAAAGGACTTGAATAGACATTTCACTATAAAGAAAATACAAATAGTCAACAAGTACATAAAAAAATATTAAACATCATTAGTCTCTAGAGGAGCTCTGGTAGCGTAGTGGTTACAAATCGGGCTGCTAACCTCAAGGTCGGCAATTCGAAACTACCAGTGGTTCCACGGGAGAAAGATGAGGCGTTCTGCTCCCGTAAGGATATACAGCCTCGGAAACCCTGTGCAGGGTCACTATGAGTCGGAACCGACTCCACGGTACTTAACAACAACAGTCACTAGAGAAATGCAGATCAAATGTACCACAAAATATTATTCATACCTACTAGGATGTCTATGATTTGAAGAAAAAAAAAAAAAGGAAAGCAATAGGTATTGAGAGAATGTGGAGAAAAAGGAACACTCTTTCATTGGTAGCAGCATTGTAAAATGATACAGTCTCTGTAAAGAAAGCAAAAAATCTTCACAACTGGACCAATAAATAATATCATGATAAATGGAGAAAAGATTGAAATGGTCAAAGACTTCATTTTGCTTTGCTCCATAATCAACACTCATGGAAGCAGCAGTCAAGAAATTAAACAATGTATTGCATTAGACAAAGCTGTGTGTTTTTTTTTTTAAAGTGTTAAAGAGCAAAGATGTCACCTTGAGGACTAAGGTGTGCTAGGCAAGCCATGATATTTTCAGATGTCTGATATAATTGTGAAAGTTGAACAAGAATAAGGAAGACCAGAGAATAATCAATGTATTTGAATTATCGTGTTTGTGACAAATGTTGAAAGTACAATGGGTAATCAGAAGAACAAACAGCTCTCTCTTGGAAGTAGTACAGCCATAATACTCCTTAAAGCAAAGATGTTAAGACTTCGTCTTTTGTACTTTGAACATATTTTCAGTAGGGAACTGTCCCTGCAGAAAGGCATCATGCTTGGTGAAGTGCAGGACCAGCAAAAATAGGAAGAACCCCAAAGAGATGGACAGAAACAGTGGCAGCAACAGTGGACTCAAACGTAACAACTATTGTGAGGATGGCACAGGACCAGGCAGTGTTTAGATCTTTAGCATAGGGTCGCTATTAAGTGGGAACCAAGTTGACAACACCTAACAACACCAACAAGAATTCTATACCATCTTATGGTCTGGTAGGGGAGGAGGCCCAGTGTGGGTGATAACCCCATGAGTCATTGGACTGGGTGACAACAAGCCTGATGATTCCACTGTCAACGGGGCACAGATTCTGTTGTGGGGGATTGAAAAGTTGGTAACTGAGAGTGGTGATAATTGCACAATATATAAACATAATTAAAGTCACTGTGGAGTCCTGTTGTGTCATTGTATGATAAGTCATGGACTTCTAATTGCTAGGTTCGTCATTGAAATCCACAAGTTGCTCCTCGGAAACCCTATACACGGTCACTATGAGTTAGAACTGACTTGATGGTACTTAACAACAATAATAACAAATGTCACTGTACTGTGCTTGTATAAATGTTGAAATGACAAATATTTGGTTATATATATATTTTAACCACAATAGTAAAAACTGCAGTCAATAGAAGAAGCTCTTTTATGGCAGACCTGAGACACCACCTGCTCTATATATCCTTTGAAAACTAAAACGTTGGCATTTCTTAAATCCTCCCATAATCCATTTAACTTGGGCTCTTCTGATGAGATGGATTGGCACAGTGGCAGTAGCAATAGGCTCAAATGTAGCAATAATTGTGAAGTTGGTGCAGGACCAGGCAGTGCCTCGTTCTGTTGTGTATAGGGTTGCTGAGTTGGTACCAAGTCGATGGTACCTAAAAGCAGCAACGACAACAACATTTGACTGAAATGGGCATTCATTACACTATAATAGAGTTCTGAGACATGTAGAGCATGGGCTAGGCAGAGCACATTACTATGGCATCCTGGGATACTGCATGCTTCATGGCACCTTTGCTTGTCCAATTCCCTATTTGTCAGCCAAGTTCATGTTGGCAATAAAAACCCACTGGACTCACCTTTGGGGGGTATATAATTTTTCTGTGGGGAGGTTGAGAGTAATGCTTTGTTTTCCTTCATTCAGAGGAAACTCTCTGCAAAGCAATGAGCTTTGAAGAGAGCTTCTAGTCACAGTGAAACTAGCCCTGGTTCCAATTCTATGTCATTTAGCACAGTTCCTTTCCCACCAACTGTCTGCTATGACACCATGGAGCTAAATAGCAGAACTGCTGAAATAACAGTCAAGGGAGAGGGAAATTAAAGACATCAGCAAGGGAAGAATGATTTTTTTTTTAAGTAAGGAAGGCAATGAAACAGCAACCAATGAAACAGACAGAAGCAAGATGTCTGCTCCAGGTGGCATGAGGCAGAGTAATCTTTTGGGTGGGAATAAATCTAGGGTGACAGAGATGCACTGTTATCCTCATAGCGGCCTGTATTAATACAAATCTTGGTACTTTCTGAGGCTTCTCATGAAGATCCACTTGTTTGATCATATTACCACCCTGTGCTTAAGGGGCAGATTTGACCTCATCTTATCACAAGAAAAAGTGATAAGTTCTCATGAGGGCAGCTATGGATTTAGTATCCAACCACTCTGCTCAAGCTAATGTTGACCTATTGTGAGTTTTCCAGATAATGAAGGGTAATGCAAACAGTTACTGGGGACAAATGTTTGAACAGAGAACATTTGTAGCAAGACCCTGCCATCATTTCAGTCTTAATAACCACCAGTTGGCAGCAGTCACATTTATTACTGTGAGGAAGGAGATGAGTCTGCCTTCCCTGTCATCTGCTTTGGTGTCTGTAAGGAACACTGCAGCTCTGGGCATGAGGAATATAATAGAGTTAGTGTCTCTGGGCTCACCTTGTGATCTCCCTAGGTGTACGAATCAATATGCATGTCAGTTGTGTATTCCCTTGGTATAATTGTCTGCTATTCTTCTGGGGGCAGTTGTATATACAGGTGCCCTCCCCTCTCATCCAAATTCCCAAATGAAGGCGCTTTCCTAAAAGTAGGTCTTGGTCCTGATGCCATATTTTCTTCTCTCTGCTTCAACTCCTACCTTCTCCAACACCCACCACCAAGTGGAATCTTCTCCATTTAATTCTGAAACCATCAACTCTATAGCCATTGTTGCTGGGATTTTCTGTTAGCCTGCATTCTGCCTGGGCTATGATTTGTTCTTCTTTGTGGCATCAGTAGAGCTACAAATTACCCATCACAAGTAATTGAGAAAATTGACAAGCCAGTCACTAGCAGTGTAACCTTACAAAACCCAGGATTCACATTTAGGATCAAATGGTCTTCAGGCTAGATGACATCTTCAGGCTCATACAATGTTAGAGCTGGAATAGGTCTTAACATTTTTTGCCTAAATATCTCTTTTGTTAGAAGAAACTGAAGTTCAGCGATGCCAAGTTACTTGTTGAAAATCACTCCTCAGTGCTATTCCCACAATTCCAACTACCTTTAGTGCACCCTCCCTCCATTTGTAGGTATCATTGCTTTAAGCTATCTCTCTTTTTTGAAAATATCTTATAAAGGAAACAGTTTTTAATTTTGTAATGTAGAAGACGAGTAAAACTTCCCTTAATCCCTTAAGACAGAGCATGCTAACCAAACATCTGTAAAGTCTTTTTAAAAATGTTTAAAGCTTGTATTGTGAATTGAGTGATAGTTTACATGGGAGAATATCAGTTTTACACTCATCGTATCATATTTCACTTCATTTCAGTGATTACAACCCCCTCCATGCATCATCATTTAACATTATTTGCTTCTATTCACTCTGGGTTTTTTTTTTTTTTTTTTTGGTACACAAAAACACTCAGGAATATATAATCAGTTAAACAACCAAAGGGCACATTCATTCTGCAAGCCTGCCTCCTGGCTGCCAGCACACAGCCTTTCTCTTTCCATGAGTCTACAGCCCTCAGCTACTCTATCTCTCCATGTCCTCATCTCTGCCTCCATCTCAGGTGTTGCTGCTTCTCTGAATAGGGTCCCACATTCTGCTCATTCTCTGGAAGTCTTCTTTGTATGTAACAATTTGTTCTTGTTCCCATCTTTCCTAAACCTTCTCAATAAAGAGTGAGAAAAGTGACCTCTATTTTGATGTGTTTTCATAGGTGTCAAATAGGTAATTTTGCCCTCCCTATGGCTTGTTGTCCTACTCTGGACTAGCCTTCTCTTGAAGTTAAAGAATCAATACTTGCCAGCTTATGAGCCATCTGCTTAGTCCCCTACAGCCAAATAAAAATTAGTCCACTGGAGAATTGACTCTTAGCTTAATGGCAAAAAATAATATCTTTAAAAGCTTTTTCTTTCATTTCATGTCATAGTTCAGGCTGATTTATTGGGCTCATTTATCCAATTTTAGGCTGCTGGCACCCAAGTATGTCAGAGAGCAAAACTGGGACAGAGAATAAAATAGGGACCCTTGTATGTGAAAACTGCATAATAGAGATATAGTGGAGCTGAGTTTTGGAAAGCTAGCTGATTCTCCACTATATTGTTCTTAATACATGCCCATAAACATCTGAAAAGCATTTGAGAACCTGCCAAGAAGCCAGGCTAAAAATATGCATGGAACAGCAGTGATCAAGGAGAAATGTAGAGACGGGTGTGGGCTCTGCATGGAAGGTGTGAAACTCAGAGATCTCAAGTCAGACTGCAGGGCACACTCAGGTTTCTGCTCTCCAGACTGAACCAAGAGTCAAGTTGAAGTCACTGGGGAGGAATGTGTGCATCTAGCCTTAGGGGTTTGTTTGAAATTTGGATCAGTCCAATCCAGCAGTGTAGCAAGCATATAATGAGCACATACCACATATCATGTGGCCTAGAAAGACAAATTCAAGACTACACGATTCCTTAGTTTCATTTCTGTGTGACATTTTGGAGACATTCTGGTGGTTCCCATTGCCCTTTGTAACGATTGTACCTTGACTTTATGGCTTCCTGGTTTGCTGTCTGCTCTGTTCTCAGGATCTTCCCTTTTCTAACATTTAGTTTTGCGTCTCTAGTCTGCCTCTTCTTGTTATGAAACTTCTGTTCTTAATGTCTTCATTGGCACATTCACTCCTTCCCTTCTTGGGCTTTCTTCAGCTATTCCAATTATGTGTAGTTTCTTGTTCTTTAGGCAGGAAAACCCAACTTCCTGTAACCTGTCTGATTCCAGATTTCATAAACCCCCTTCAAGCTTCAAATGCCTCTTAAATTGAGGAGCAATGAATGAGGAATGGGGGTAGTGGTGAGGGGAATCTTATATTCTTCCTGAGGCTACACCCAGGGTCAGGATTTCCATGTTGATCCAAAATATGCTTGTTCATCATGAGCACCCACCTACTTATGTTTTTAAAGTACAATTTGCATAATTTGTGATGGAGACACTACCTCTGAGGAATCAATATTTTAAAGACAGCCATCATCATTTGGGCAACCATCCATAGGACACAAAGAACAAAGTTGTTTTTTAATATTTTAAACAAATCAAAACATTAAGTATTTATATCATTCATAGGTCAAAATAAGTGTCCTTGTCCCCTAATATAATTTGGTTAATCTTCCCCTGAATGTTCCCAAAGGAAACTCTTACGCCCCTGTACCTTAGACTATTTTTCAAAGTCCATTCCTTTTAGAGGAAAAAGGTGCAGATGCCTGTGACCTCCTTATTATAGAGTCTGACTGCCAATGTGATTTGTCAGAGATGGATTGAGCTAGCTGTCATGAAGTCAGTCACTCAAGAGAACTGAGTGCTGCTGATGAAGCTTTGGGCAGTTTGTCAAAATTTAAAATACTTATTTTGATTTGTTCAGCTTTGATCCATTTGTATAATTTTCATTTTGAGTGCTATAGGGAAATATATAGTTGTCATTATTAAAAAAGCATCTGACACACAAAATTACTTTGGGTATATAGTTTTTGCTTTACTTAGTCGGTAACCCAAAGCCCTTTAGGAACTCTGAAGTGCTGCACATTCTGTGGAGGAGGAAATGGTAAGAACCTTGGCTGGAATCCAGAAAATTTGAAGCAACTAGCTTTTGCTGAGACTCAGGATGCTCTTGTAGCCCAGGATCACTTTCACCTTAGTGATGAGAGCAGAAGGTGAATCCCTGAAGCAGTGCACTGAGCTCAGTAACCAGCTCTGCCTTTGAAAACCTAGTGCCTGCTTGCTTGCATGACTCCTTAAATGCCTCTAACTTAACAGGGCATTCTGTAAGACCCTAGGAGAAGTTCAGACTCTGTGTGGTGCTGTAGGATAAGCACTGGACTTCGAACCACAAACTAGGCAGTTCAAACTCTATCCAAGGTAGCTATTATTTGGAACAGGCTCAATGGCACTTAACAACAGTTGGAGAGTGTATTCCATTTACATCTCCCATGCTGCTGATGTTATTGGTGAGTTCCACACCCTTGACAGAGAGGGCTGATTGTATCTGGACCTCATATTCTCTTGTCTCTCATCCTGGGATTCTGCCCATCAATGTTGTTACCATTTTTGAACCAATTCAGGAGGGTCTGTGCCTCAAAATATCTGACTTTCTGCCATGCAACCTAACATCATGTAACCCTGTAATTCACCGAACCAACAACCCTAAATCTTTTAGGGGCTTTTGCCTTTATCTGCTATAGGACACTCATTGGGCAATTTGGATCCATTACATTTTTTGCATTTCTTATCTTCTGGACTCAGGGAGGGGCAGGAGAGCAGGGCTTTTGTTTGTTTTGTGTTCAATATGAGTAGGTAGAAAAGGTTTGTGGCAAGGCTGAATGCTTTTATGGTATGCTGAGCAAATGACTTGAGAATCTGGATTATGTGAAGATCATTTTAGCATAAGGATTGGAGGAAAACTCAACAACAACCTGAGATATGCAGATGACACTTTGCCCAAAATGAAGACAGATTGAAACGTTTACTGATAAAGGTTAAGACTATAGTCCGATATGGATTACACTTGAATGTGAAGAAATTGAAAACTGTCATAACTGGACTGATAAACAATATAATGGCAAATAAAGAAATTGGAATTGTCAATGATTTTATTCTACTTGAGTCAGCAATCAATATCATTTGACAGTCAAGAATTCAAATGACATTGTATTGGGGAAATCTGCTGCAAAATACTTCTTTAAATCAACGCTAACATTTTGATGACTAAGGTACATTTGAACCAAGCCTTTGTCTTTTCAATTCCACCATAGTATGCAAAAGCTGGACAATGAAAAAGGAAAAAGAATTGATGCATTTGAATTGTGGTGTTGATGAAGAACATTGGATATATCATGAGTTGCCAAAAGAATGAACAAATCCATCTTAGAAGAAACACAAGTAGAATATTTCTTAGAAGTGAGGATGGAAAGACTTCAGCTAACTTACATTGGATATATCATCAGAAAAAACCTTTTGCTAGAAAAAGATACCATGGTTGGTAAAATAGAAGGTCAGTGAAATTGAAAGTAATCTTCATGGATATGGATTGATACAATAGCTTTAACAATGGACTCAAACATGCCAGTATCATGAAGATGGCACAAAAACAGGTGATGTTTCTGCTGTATATAAAGTTACCATCAGTTGCAGCAACCAATAACAGTAACAATTTGTTGAAGAAATAAAGTAATTAATGAGATGAAGAATAGAGAAAGTTTTGACACCAAGCAGATCCAGGGAAGCACATGAACAGATGAAGAAGAACATGACCTGCTCTCATGAGGAACCCTGATTTCTTATCTGACATTTTCTTCTTTGGAAAGTTACTGTAAATATCCAATTGAGATGAGAGAGAGCAGAGCCCACAAAATCACAGCATGAACTCACTGGTCCAAAGCAGTGCAGTGAAAAAAACAGATCATTAGAGAGATTCCTGAAGAATCAGCAGTTTCCAAGAGTCACTGGTCTGCTGAGGATTGGCAGTTGATGTTAAGTATCTAACCCATGTGTTTGCAGAGGGCGGACTAGGAAGTGTGTGCTCGAGGTCTTGGGGAAAACAGAAACCTACTGAGAAGGGAACAAAAGGAAAGGAGGGGTGTGATGTCTGGGAATGAAAGCAGCACACCATCCTTGGCCAAGAGTTTATGCTTTCCTCTTCTTGACCAATGAAGATGTTTATTTTAGCTACTGAGATAGACTTCTTTGACTGCCTTCTCAGAGTCTTATACTCTCTTTAAAACTAAATATAAGCAAAATTCCAAATACCGATTAAATGCTGAATACTATGCTAACTGCTAACACCAACACCTTCTCAATTAATTTCCTCAGTCCTTTGGTCAAAGGACTGTCAGAGACTCTAATTAAAATGTGCTCCCCGTCACCATAACATAGCTCTCTCCTCATCAGAAGCAGGCACATGGCATAGACAAATACCAGGATGGAGGTCATATCCACAGGAAACACGTGTGGTGGTGGTGGTGTGTCGCGGAGTCAGCTCTGACTCATAGCGACCCTACATAGGGTTTCCGAGGCTGTAAATCTTTATGGGAGCAGAAAGCCTCATCTTTCTCCGGTGTATTTCTAAGTATTTGCTTTCTGATGATGTTAGTAGCATCTAATCCTAGGTGGAAACAATAGTAAAGCTAACATTCACTGAAATTGCTTGACACATTCCCTCTCACCAGGACTCAGTGGAGGTGCTACTATGATGTTCTCTGATTTACAAATAAAGAAACTGAGAGACAGAGATACTAAGTAACTTCCAAAGACTATGAATTCAGTAAGTTGTTGTTGTTAAGTGCCATCAAGTCAGTTCCAACCCATAGCAACCCTGTATTGGGTTTCTGAGGAGTGGCTGGTGAGCTTGAATCCCTGACCTTATAGATCAAACTGACCTTGCAGTCCAGCGCATTAACCTACAGCACCACACATCAGTAAGTGACAGAGACAACCAAAATCTGAACCAAGACAGAAATCTTAACCATGATATGCTAGGCTGCATATAATGTCAGAGGAATGGTTTTCAGAATTTACATACAATCTTTGTATTTGTAGGTACCTGTGGCAATATTAAAAGTTGGCTAAAAATTCTATGTCCTTATTCTTGACTCAGGCCAGATTTGTGACAGTTTTGACCAATATATTGTGGGGGAAGCAATACTAGATGATTTCTAAGACTAGATTACAAGGCAGTGTGACTCCTGTCATATCCACTGGGGGGCATTCACTTTTTTTT
>NW_006408676.1:5803556-5804286 GCF_000296735.1 Chrysochloris asiatica | reverse complement strand
TCAAAAATGAAATACAATGCATAAACATTGATATCCTAGGCATTAGTGAGCTGAAATGGGACTGGTAGTGGTCATTTTCATTCTGACAAACACATAGTTTACTATGCCGGGAATCACAAATTGAAGAGGAATGGCATTGCATTCATCATCAAAAAGAACATTTCAAAATCTATCTTGAAGTACAATGCTGTCTGTAATAGTATTCTATCCATACACCTACAAGGAAGACCTGCTGATACAACTATTTTTCAAATTTACGCACCACCTACTAAAGCCAGTGATGATGAAATTGAAGAATTCTGTTGGTAGAATGGTAAGTTGGTAGAATTCAACTTCTTCAATCTGAAATCGAAGAAACAATAGGTAAGTTCAAGTTGAAGCTGAAGAAAGTGAAAACAAGTCCATGAGCACCAAAATATGACATTGAACATATCCACCTGAACTTAGAGATCATCTCAAGAACAGATTTGATGAATTAGACACTAATGACTAAAGACCAGATGAGATGTGGGATGACATCAAGAACATCATATAGGAAGAAAGCAAAAGGTCATTAAGAAGATAAGAAAGAAGAAAATGGTTAAATTGGACATCAGAAGAGACTCTGAAACTTACTATCCAGTGTATAGATTCAAAAGCAAATGGGAGAAAGGAGGAGGTACACAAGCTAAATAGAAAAATTCAAAGGGCAGCTCGAGAAGACAAAGTCAAATATTATAATGAAATGTGC
>NW_006408676.1:5800824-5801541 GCF_000296735.1 Chrysochloris asiatica | reverse complement strand
TGGAGGGTTTACTGTGGGGCAGACATGTTCACGTGTTAGTTTATTTTGTCTTTGTGAAGAACCATTTGAGGGATGTATTAATGCCATTTTAAAGATGTGGCAGCTGAAACATAAAGATGACAAATGACCTGCTTGATTTAATTCCATATTTGGAGTATTTTCCACTCTCACAGTTTAGGCTGAACAGAGCAAGGTGAATTTAAGGCAGCGCAAGAAGCAACAGCTGTTAGCACTCGGTTACTCTCATTGATTGAACATCTTTTGTGTTCTAGGCACCATGCTGAGCTCTTCACATATTCGAGGACATTTAACCTTTTCATCAACTCTATTTATTAATAGTCATTATCATATATAGAAAAGAAAACTGAGGCTTAGAAATGTTAAGTACTTAGCCAAAGTGCTAAGGTTGAAACCAGAATTTAATTCTGTGTGTGCTTGAGCAAAAACTGTGTCCTTACCTGCCTCTCATAGAGGGCAGAGAGGGCAGAAGGGATGAGTTTTTCGAACTATTGTTTTTATTGTTAAATACACAGAGAACAGCACACAGGACAAAATGTACAGTTCAATGCATTCTCAAAAACCACACTCATAAGTATTAAATAAAAAATTATTACTACTGAAGTATCTGATCTGTCTGGGTGGGACTGATGAAAGGAGATTGGGATAGCACTCATGTGGTACAATAGTGAATAATTACTATCAGGACTGACTGTAAGG
>NW_006408676.1:5789711-5797224 GCF_000296735.1 Chrysochloris asiatica | reverse complement strand
ATCAGTTATAGGCTGAAGATGGGCTTACAAGCTTTCTGTAATCATGTTTCCTGACATTCCTTTCTATCCCACTCAGGTGTCTATTTTACAATAGCAGACAAGGGAAATCAATATTCATAAAACAGTCAAACATCTTAGTATTATTGCCCCTCTTCAGATTATGTCTCGATCCCTACGTCACAGAGCCCTGTTGTTCCAAGTTTGAGCATGCATCACTATTTACCTCTGTCCCAGTTAGCCCATGCACAACTGTCTCAGTGTTCCCCCATCTACCTTGTTCTTCCACCCTCTTCCCCTTCTTGTGTATTGTCCTCCTTAACAAACTATGATGTGTCTGCCCCCTACCATGTGCTGTACCATCCCTTCTCTCCACCTCCCCCAAACACTCCTGCCCCATCCCTTGTTGATGTATTTTTTCAGCCATTTTTGCATTATCTTAAAATTTTTACTTGCATGTGATATTAATGACATTGTCCAATGATTTCTGTATTCCATTGGGTCACTTCTCTTTGAGGTGAGGACAAACTTCTTGGCATACATAGATGAGTGAGTGTCCCCAGTGCTGCGTCAGTTTGTTGAAAGATTTCAATTTGTATTCTATCAATTCCCAGAGTCTTTTCTTTGCCAGTGTCTTCAGTGCACCATGGACTTCTTCCTTTGCTACGACTGGCTCTTGATCATATGCTGCCTTTTGAAATGGTTAAACATTGACCATTTCTTTTTGGTACAGTGACTTTGTGTGTATTCATTCCATCTTCTTTTGATGCTTGAAAAGATAATTTTGTGTCATAGAAAAAAATTATTTTGAGGCCAGGGCTATCAAATTTTTTACAAAATTCAAGTGGATAGTTTTCCAAATCACTGAAGCTTTCCAATAAGTTTACAGGAGTATGGCTTCACACAAAACAGTAGCTTTTAGATGAAGCAAGTATTTTAATGAAGGTAAAGAAGACCTCAAAGATGAGCCAAGAGATGGAAGACCATCAGTGTTGGTAAATGAAAAAACTGGCGGACATCCAGAAACAGGTGGAAGAAGATTATAAATTACCAATGATGTGATAACTGTTGACTTTGGAATCTCACATGGTTCAGCATTTTCAATTTTAAGCAAGCATCTTGGCCTCAGCTTGATAGATGCCAATATCATTGCATGAAATAAGCTAGCTCAAAGAGCTGATCCTTCTGTCAGTCTTTTAAGCAAGATAGAAGTTAATGAAGGCAATTTTATGCAATGATTCATAACCAGGGAGGGTCTTTAATTTATCAATACCAACTAGACAACAAGTTCCAATAACAACAGTGCCTGCTGAGGGGTTCTGCTGGGCCAGTTAAATTCAAGGCAGAGAGGTCAGTTCCGAAGATTATGAGGACTTTTTTTTTATTCCCTAGGAGTGATCTTAATAAATGTTCTTGAAGAACACAGGAAGATCACAGTGGCTTATTAAGAAGAAATTTTAAGAAAATAAAAAACTGCATTGGTGAGAAAAAGGTCAACAAAATTGTTCTGAGGTTTTTTATTTTCCCCCTTCAGACAGTGTACCTACTTATTTTTCAAGGGCTGCCCAACAAGAATTTCATTGGAAAACTTTATCCCATCCATCCCACAGCACTGGTCTTGCTTCTTTAGACTTTGTTTTGTTCCCTAAACTCAAAGAATATTTAAAAGGAGTAAGATTTGAGTCTCTCTGCTGGTTTGATGTGGTGTAAATTGAAGAGTATAAAATTCTCTGGGAAAGGGCTAGACAATTGTAAACATCACCATCAGAAATATATAGCTCTAAGTGGATGATACATCAAGAAACAATAGTTTCACATTTTGATGATATATATTTAGTAAGGATTGCTATGATGTTGTAGCAATAATTTTTGACTCACACATATATGTATTATATACAGCACCCTCAAAGAAGCTGCATTTTCAACATGAGACAAAAATGGATTTCACCAAAAGGTTAGAATTCCTGACACTTATCTTGAATACTGAAGGGTGTAGAAACCAGGAGAGAGGAAGTTTTCCTGGAGGAGGCCTGAGATCAGAGATCTCAGCAGATTTCTCTGGTCAGATGATGTCACCTCTATGAGTCACAAGGTCCCAGCTGCCCTTCCATCTCACTGTCAGCATGCCCCTGCCCCAGGTCCTCCCTCTAGGGACACAGCCAGATGCTTCTGAGCAGTTTGGTTCTGGTTTTATAATTCACTAGGGTAAATACATCAGCACAATTCACCAGTCTCTAAAATCCGACTCACTTCCCCACAGATCTGGGTCTCCAGAGGCTCCCCACAGTGCTCTGCTGTCAGCCTGCAGAAGAGTAGAGGTGTTGACAGGTAATTTTTTCTTGACTTCTTCACCTTCCATCCACTTGGGATTTTCAGGGCCATTGGGGAAAGACGGGACAGCGGAGACGCAGACATATCTGCGTGTGTGGTCATTAAAGGAAATCTACGGGTACAGAAGGGCCTGCTCTGGACTAACAAACAGTTTGTGGGAAGCTTTGTGCAGGCACCTTCCAGACCTGGTCTACTGGCCAGTAGGCCCTTCCTCAAGGTATACCATAGGCAAGAAAAAGCAGCTCTGGGAAGACATGTTGATTTGCTAGTGGGAAAGAGGGAACCCTGCAATTAATTGTGCTTCATAAATAACACTTGAAAATATAACTTACATCTATTCCATGTTTTAATTTTTTTAATGACAAGAAAACCATAAGCAATCCCATTCTGATAAATCAATTCTTACTCAAAACGACCCTATATGACAGACCTTACAGCGTTTCTAAGACTGTAATCTTTATGAAAACAGGTTGCCAAATCTTTCACCCTTGAAACAGCTAAGAGGTTCAAACCTTTTGGTTAGCAATCAAGAGCTTTAAGTACTGCATCACCAGGGACCCTTTTAATGACAATAACCAAACCAGACTGTTTCAAGGTTCAAGCTGACAGATTCCATGGGAACTGAATTCCTAGCAAAACTTTAAATTGAAAGCTGGTATAAATGCATTCTTCTTGGGATTGTCCTGGTGTGGAGCTGTGGGAGAAAGCACTGAACTACAAGGTCAGTTTGAACCACAAGGCCGGCAGTTCAAACTCACAAGCTGCTCCTTGGGAACCCTGTACAGGATCACTAGGGGTTGGAACCAACTCAAAGACACTTAACAGTAACAACAACATAAGTGCTTTCTTCATGGGATTGTCCAAGGATCACTTGAAGACAGAATTTTTTCAGGATGTGGAATGTGGAACATGGGAAGAAGGATAGCATTCCTAGCTTGGAGTGGATTAAATGTAAGGGTTAGCTCTTCCCTTTAACTAAAAGAAATTCGCAATTTGAGGGTCCTGAAGAAGGTATGGCTCTGTCCACAGAACTTCGCATCTTCTTTGGAGCAGGACACTGTCATGGAAACCGTCAAGTTGCTGCATCTACCCCTCAGCACCCTTTCTCCCTCCTCTGCTCTCCTAGCCTTTGGTACCAGCCCCAGGATCCTGCTGCCCCAGACTCCTTCAGTGTCTCCTCTGACCTTCATTTCCATAGCTGGGGAGATTTCTGAGAATCAGACCCTCTGTCTACCTTTCAAACAGGAATTAAATCACCTCTTTTTGAACTTGATTTCCTCTCTTGATTTTGTGATCGCTGATTAGAATTACTGACCATTGTCTCTTGCATGGGTGAATCTGTCATTCTGTCCACTAATGTGTGTGGAAGGGAGACTCTAAGATGAACCTGGTGATCCTCACCTCCCATCTTCATGTCTCCTTTAGTCCTTCCTCACAGTAAATAAGCTTAACTTTTGTAACCCACAGGAAACTGCATGAACAAGTGTGATATCCAAGACTAGTCAGAAAAGACATTGTGGCTTCAGCTTTGCCTATTGGCTCACTTTCTCTGGAGAAGCCAGCTGCTACATCATGAGCTCCGTGGAGAGGTCCAACTGGAGAAAGACTGAGGCCTCCTGTTAACAGCCAGTACTGACTTGCCAGCATGTAAGTGAACCACCCTGGAAGTAGATGCAGCAATCCCAGACCAACCTTTAGATGATGCAGACCCTGTTACCATCTAGGCTGTGTGAGAAATCCTGAGACAGAACCATTCAACTAAGCTTTTCCTAGATTCAAGACTCACAGAATAAGATAATCAGTAGGTCTTGTTTTAAACCACTACATTTTGAGGCAATTTATTCACAGCAATAGAGGACTAATACAATATACTCTCCAGTTTCTCTCATGTGTAGGTTTCTTTGAATATGTCTTTCCCAATAATATGTCTAGTGTAGCCAAGCTGATTATAAAGCAGGGTTCCTTCATCCTATCAACCAAAAGAAATTGTCATCTATTTACTGAATACATAGCATAGTGTCTGGTAACTAGTGGCTGTGGTGATGGTTATATGCTGTGGAGTTGGGTCTGACTCATAGAGACCCTGTACAGGGTTTCTGAGGCTGTAAATCTTTATGGGAGTAGAAAGCCTCATCTTTCTCCTGCAGAACTGCTGGTAGTTTTGAACTAGCTGACCTTGAGGTTGGCAGCCTGACTCGTAACCACTATGCTACCAGAGCTCCTTCTGGGAACTAGTAGACCTCAGTGTGTGTGTGAATGTGTGTGTGTGTGTGTGTGTGTGTGTATGTATGTAAAGTAAGAAGGAATAGTATTACTAGTAAGATTAAATAAAAAGTAAAAATAATTTTTTGATACCTTTGTGTGGTTTTTGTGGAGGAGAGAAGCCAGTTCATAAAGTTTACCCTTATTGCTCAATCTATAGTAAAAGTAACTGATGTATATAAAGTAGAGATCACCTGAGGATTGTAGGGCAGGTTCAGAAGTGTATTTGGCATCAGGGGATTACCAATTTAGAAGTCAAACATAACTGAGGTGGTCTGTTAATTCAGTAACCAGTCCTCTGTGGATGGGTCTGAATTTGGACTTTCAACAGTTGATGTTACAGGCATCCCAGCCACAAACTATCTCTAATCATGACTTCTTGTTGTTAAGTGCTATTGAGTCAGTTCCTACTCATAGAGACCCTGTATAGGGTTTCCAAGGAGTGACAGGTGAGTTTGAACCACTAACATTGTGGTTTAAACTGACCTCATGGTCCAGTGCTTATTGTACAAGGCCACTCCAGGACTCCAATCATGACTAGTCTGGTTGTATTTTGTGACTTCTATCACAAAAGAGAAAAAATATATATAAGAAAGGGGAAGTAAAACCAGTATTTATGAAATGTTTTTTTTTAAAAAAACAAACAAACAAAAGACAGATTCCACTGAGTCAATTCTGACTTATGGTAACTCCATGTATGCTCCATAGGGTCTTCAGTGGCTGTGATTTTTCAAATAGTAGATTGCCAGGATATTTTCCCAAGTAATCTTTGGGTGGACTTGAAATGCTAGGTTTTAGGTTTGTATTTGAGCTCATTAACATTTTGCCCACCCCATGAACAATCCACCCCCAAGAGTCAATTCTGACTCCTGCCGACCCCACAGGACAGAGTAGAACTGTCCCATAGGGTTTCCAAGACTGTAATTTTTACAGACACTAGATGCCACATCTTTCTTCTGCAGAGTGGCTGATGGGTATGAGTCACTGACCTTTCAGTTAGCAGGCAAGTACTTAACCACAGTGCCACTAGAGATGCCATTAAATGTTTATCCTATACCAAATGCTTTATTTACATGGTGGTGGTGGTGGTTATGTGCCGTCGAGTTGGTTCTGACCCATGGCGACCCTGTATAGTGTTTCCAAGGAGCAGCTGGTGAGCTTGAACCACTGACTTTGCAGTTCAAACAACTTTGCAACCTGACACATTAGTCCACAATGCCACTATTTTCCCTGTTTTCAGATGAGAAACCAGTGCTCCAAAATACTAAGAAACTTGCCCAAGCTCCCAGAGTTAGTCCCGGTATAGTGCTGCAAGTTAATCTGCTTGACTGCAAGATCGGTTTGAATTACAAGGTCAGAGGTTCAAACTCACCAGCCGCTCCTTGGAAACCCTTTACAGGATCGCTGTGAGTCAGATGACATTTAACAACAACAACAATAATTTGAAGCTAGGTCTGTCTGATTCCAAGTCTCATGTCTTTCTACTACAATATTTCATAGATTTCAAGAGATTGAAGGTGACTTTGAAATCATCTAGAGCAGCTACATTAACTTATCTATGAGGAGGAAATAGAGACTCTATGAGATGAAATGATTTGATTAAAATAACTCAACTATTAATGGTATGACACAGATTAATCTTGAAGTTTTGCTTTACATTTTTTCCACTTCACCATTGGAGACGTTGGGCTGACTTTGCTAATGTCCTCACAATTTCTGGAAAACCAACTCAAAGTTTATGTGAACCCTACTGATTGCTAGAATTTTAATTGATATATTTGAAGAACATCTAGGTTTTGTTTTTTTTTTTTGTTTTGTTTTTTGCTGTTTCACTTTTACATTTTATTTAGCTGAAGTTGAAAGTTTACAAAGCAAATTAGCTTCCCTTTCAACAATTTATTGCAATTGTTTCATGACATTGATTGCAATCCTCTCAATGTGTCAACTCTCCTCACCTTTATCCTGGGCTCCCTGTTTCCATTTTCCCAGCTTTCCTGCTCCTTTCTGCCATCTGAATTTTCAATGCTGTCTTTTGACCTCATGTAATTGGATGTTCTGAGGACCCCATTCCCCAGAGTTGTTATTGCTCACTTTATAGACATGCCTATCTTTTGGTGTGGTGATGTAGGATAAATACTGGACCACAAGGTTGATTTGAATCGCAAGACTCAGAAATAGGGTCACTATTTCTGATTCAACAGCATTTAACAAAAACGATATTGTTTGGTTATAAGGTGTCTCCAGGAGTGGGGTGAGTTAAAAGTTTGAAGAGTCTCTAAGAGCCATAGTTTCAGGGGTTCCACCAGTCTCCATCAGATCTGTAAGTCTGGTCTTTTTCATTAATTTATTTTGTTCTACAATTTTCTCACTCTATCTGGGACTTTCCATTTTAATCCCAGACAACGTGGTGGGTAGAGGTAACTGAGTACCATTTAGTTCTTCTGGTCTGAGGTTTGTGGAGGCTGTGGTTCATATGGTACATGAATATTTTGGACTAGTTGTTTCCTTACATTTTTGGTTTTCTTTACTCTTCCTTGCTCTAAATAGGAAGAGACCAATAGTTATATCTTAGATAGCTGCTCAAAAGCTCTTAAGACCCTAGTAGCTATTCACCAAAACAGGATGTAGAACATTGTCTTTGCGTATTATATTATGTTGGTTAACCTAGATGTTCCCTGAAACTATGGTCCACACCCTCTAGTTCAATACTTAGTCCTACAATGTGTTTGATTAAGGCACAGAAGTTTCCTGTGCCCACTGTGTGGATTTATTTGCAACATATAAAATATGTATGTTGAAATATCCACTGCCAAACCTATGAATGTACGTGATTGTATTTCCACATACCACCCCACGCCTATTCACTTTACATATCTACCTATATATTGTTGTTAGGTGCCATCTAGTTGGTTCTGACCCATAG
>NW_006408676.1:5780400-5788393 GCF_000296735.1 Chrysochloris asiatica | reverse complement strand
TTCCTTTTGGTTTTGCTTACTCCTCAGTATTTGCCTTTGCCTTGATCATGTTGTGCAGATTTCCTCCAATTTGTGTGGCACTGTAGGATCGGCACTGGACTGTGAACCACAAGGTTGGAAGTTCAAACCTACTAGCTGCTCCTTTGAAACCCTATATAGGGTTCCTATGAGTTGGAACCATCTTGATGGCACTTAACAACAACAACCACCATCTAGTTAGTGATTTTTCCTTCTTCCCTTTCTTCTCCCTGTTTTTGTTATTGTTAAGGGCTGTCAAGTCTATTCCAGCTCTTAGCGCCACAGTGACACACCAGGACTCCTTCTTTTCCCTGCTAACCATTAAACAATGTTTCTTTCTGTGTAAAAACCTTTCTTAAGTTATTTCCTAATAGTGGTCTCATATAATATTTGCCCTTTTATGATTGACTGGTTGCATTCAACATAATGTCCTCCAGGTTTATCCATGCTGTGAGAACTCAGAATAGCAAATGCCTCCTAAAGAGGCCTATAATCCTGTTGGGTTGTGTTTCTTTTTTCTATTGTGCTGCAAATGAAAATTTATGGAGCAAATTAGTTTTCCATTCAACAATTCATCATATTTTGTTTCATGACATTGATTGCAATCCTCACAACATAGCAGCACACATCCCACTTTCTCCCTTTGTCTCCCATTTCCATTCCCCCCCTCCCCCCCTTCTTTTCTGTTCCTTCCTGCCTTCTGAACCTTATTTCTGGACAAATACTTTTGATCTCATGTGGTTGATTGTTCTAAGGAGTGTATATACTTCACTGGTGTTGTTGTTCACTTACAGACCTGTCTATTGCTTGGCTGAGAGGTGAGTCATGGATTGAGTTCAGTTTCAAGCTTAAAAGATCACTAAGGATCATAGATTTACGGGTTCCACTATTCTCTATCAGACCAGTAAGCCTGGTCTTTTTTTATGATTTTGAGTTTTGTTCCACATTTTCTTTGGCTTGATTCATGACCTTGTATTATGATCCCATTCAGAGTAGTCAGTAGTGGTAACTAGGCACTATCTAGATCTTATGGTCTCAGGGTTGTGGAGACTGAGATTCTCTGGCCCATTAGTCCTTTGGACTAATGGTTTGCATGCATCTTTGACTTTCTTCACTCTTCTTTGCTCTGGATGGAGAGAGGTCGGTAGTTGTATATTAAATGGACATTTACAAGCTTTTAAGACCCCAATATTCACCAAAGTAGGATATAGATCATTGTCCTTGTGGATTATCTTATGCTCCCGAGACTATGTTCCTAAGCATGTAGGCCCAGAGACTCATTTCCTCAGTGTTTAGTTATGGTTTTTCATAACTTTGCCCTCTGTATACTATATACATGGGTAAATTGGTAGCACATATAAATATATATTATAGATAGAGAAATGTTCTCAGTGAAATATATATATATGGAATAGTTCCATTAGCCTTCCCCACACCTATTCAGTCTGTGTGTCTATCCACTTGTAGATTATTATTACTGTCTTTGCAGGATTGTATATGTAACAGTATTTACATCTATTTACTTTAACGCCTGTGTTCCCTGAAGTATATTTGTTTGATAGCATAATGGTTATGAGTGGGGCTGCTAAGCTTGAGGTCAGCAGTTTGAAACTACCAGCCATTCCGTGGGAGAAAGATGAAGCTTTCTGCTCCCATAAAGATTTACAGCCTCGGAAACTCTGTGTAGGTTTGCTATGAGTTGGAATCGACTCCATGGCCCCAAACAACCACCACCACTATCCCCTTATTGTATATTGCCTTTCCCATTATCCATATTCATATGTATCTACCCTCTAGTTGTGGTGCTGTGGGCTAATGTGTCAGACTGCAAAGTCGTTTGAACTGCAAGATCTGTACTTCAAGCTGACCAGTTGCTCCTTGGAAACTCTCTACAGGGTCACTATGGGTCTGATTCAACTTGACAGTATGTAACAACAACAACAACCCTCTAGTTGGATTTCTGGTGTGGTGCTCTAGGATCAGTATTGGATTGTGAACCACAAGGTTGACAGTTCAAACCCATCAGTTGCTCCTGGGAAACCCTATACGGGGCTGCTATGAGTCAGAACCTACTCGATGGTACTTAACAACACCACCATCCTCTAGTTAGTGGTCTACAAGTTCTTCCTCTCCCATGTTTGTTAACAGTTGAATATGTTTTTCTGCGTGAAAACATTTTCTTGGCTTTTTATAATAGTGATCTCATACAGTAGTTGTCCTATTATAATTGGTTTCACTCAGCATAAACAGCTCCATGTTATGAGGTGTTTCACAGGTTATCCTTTAACATTGCATAGTATTCCATTATGCCTATGTATCATATTTTAAAATTCATTCATTTTTTAAATAGGCAGTTAGATTGCTTTCATCTTTTTGCTATTTGTGAATATAGGTGTGCAATGGACTTGAATGTGCATATTCATGTCCTGGCTCTTATTTCTCTAGGATACATACCTAGTAGTGGGATTTCTGGATCATATGGTACTCTTTTTCTAGCTTTTTAAGAAAGCCCCACATTATTACTTTCCACAGTGGTTGTGCATTACCACCAGCAGTGTATGACAATTTCAATGTCCCTAGAACCTTGCCAATATTTGCTGTTTACTGTTTTGTTTAATTTGTTTTTTTTTTTAATTTGTGCCATTTGTTGCTAGTTGAGACGATAATCTCATTGTAGTTTGATTTCCATTTGTCTAATGACTAATGACTGTGAGCATTTCTTCATATATTTGTTGGTCAATCAAATGTCTTCTTTGGTGAAATGTCAGCTCATGCCCTTTGCCCATTTTAAAAATGGATCTTTTTTGTTGTTGAAGTGTTGACATATTGTGTAAATTTTAGAGATTAGTCCCTTGTCAAATATGTCATTGCCCCCAATTTTTTCCAGGATGTAGGTTCTCTTTTTATTCTTTTGGCAATGTCTTTTAATGTGTGTATATAATTTTTAGGAAGTCCCAGTTGTCAAAGCTATCTTCTGCTGTTTGTGCATGTTTTGTTATGATTAATATTTATGCCATAAATTAGGTTCCTTGGCTTTCATCTATTTTTACTTCTATGATCTTTATAGTTTTAGGTCTTATATTTATGGTTTTGATCCATTTTGAGTTAGTGTTTGTATATGGTGTGAAGTATATGTCACTTTCATTTTTCTGCAAATGGTTATCAAATTTGTTGTCATTGTGTGTCATTGAGTCAGTTCTGGCTCATAGTTATTCTGTATAGGGTTTCTGAGAGTGACTGGTATGTTTGAACTGCCAAGCTTTCATTTAGTAGTCTAATGTTTACCCTTCAATGCCACACCAGGTTTCTCCATATATCCAGTTTAGCCAGTAACATTTATTTAAGAGACTATCTCTTCCTCATTTAATAGATTATGACCTTTTTGTAGAAAATCAACTGTACATAGATGAATGGATTAAATTGTGGATTTTCAGTTCTGTTTCATTGGTTTATTTGTCTGTCACTATCAGTACCAGGCTGTTTTGTCTACTGTGGTTATATAGTAGTTTCTTCCCGAGATTGGAAAGTGTGAGGCCTCCTACTCACAGAATCTCATTTAAAAAATAACTCTATATCTAACACTACTGAATAAGGGATAAAGGCAATGTTTTGGTTCCTCACTGCACTCTACACTGTCCCCCTCTGTGCCATCAGTGGTTTGGACCCTGCCAAGAATGAAGTGTACCTAAGATTCAATGATGACTGTATCATTGTGTTGGTGCTGATGATTGGCTGACATGTCTGGTTACTTGAGCAATAATAGGAGTCCCTGGCAATAATTAAGGACAAATTCTGTGCTATTCTCTGTTAATAGCACCAGTTTAATTATATTACTGATGGTGAATTCTGTTTGCTTACATCTCTAGACTGTTTTATTTCAAATGTGACTTTCTAGCTCCTTTTCTCTTTTTTCTTTCCTTGTGCCATAAAATATTTGCATATTTGAATGTCAAATTCTCCAAGTGCTGGAAGCAACAGGCTCTGGTATGTTCTTGAGTTATTTTGTATAGCAGCATCTGTCTTGTTTCAACAGCCACCAGAGCTGAGAAGTGACCCAGGAGCAGCCTGGCAGGAAGAAAGAATGCAGCTCCAAGAAGGTTCCTTATAATACAGAACCCAGAAGGCAAGGATGGGGAATGTGGATTGGCAGGGGCTGAGGGTTGGACGAGTAGGGGGTGGGGTTTCTTGCAGTCCCATAGTGTTTCATCACAGACTTTTCCCCCCAGTTGATTTTATTTTCTGTTCCCAGAAAGGCAGGTTACCAAAGGAAACAAATACTGAATGATGACTACAGAATATATCTTTAGAACTTGCTAGACTAATTACTAAGGCTCCAAAATCACTTCAAAAGCAACACATTTTGTTTTGCAATATACATTCTTGTTGCCAATTTTTAAAATAGAATTTTAATCAGAAGCCACCTCAAACTGGATAATTGATTGTGGAAGAGTGGGTTTTGGAGGAAATACACTCATTAGGACAGCACATTTCCAGGAATTTCCTGACTTTTTTCTTATGGATTTTCTGCAAAATATTCTCAGAGCTTTAAGTCACCTTCTTCTGCACTTATACCTAGTGTTTAAACAATTATAATAATAGCAGCTATTATATGCCTGGTGTAACACTGTAGGATAAACACTGGTCTGCACAGTTGACTTGAAGCACAAGGTCGGTGGTTCAAACTCAGCAGTCAGTCCTTGGAAATTCTAAACAGGGTTGCTATGAGTCATAACCGACTCAACGGCACTAAACAACAACATTATGTGCCAGGTATATTTGATCCTCATAATACCCCAATGTTGTACGTATTATTTCTTCTATATTTTATAGATGAATAAATTGAGGCTCAGGGAAGAAATTTTTCCAAAGGGCACATAGCTAAGAATGGTGTAATCTGCATTTGGATGGCGATTTGTCTGGCCCC
Organism: Chrysochloris asiatica; assembly: GCF_000296735.1. Classification (NCBI taxonomy): domain Eukaryota; kingdom Metazoa; phylum Chordata; class Mammalia; order Afrosoricida; family Chrysochloridae; genus Chrysochloris; species Chrysochloris asiatica. The sequence continues at coordinate 5,783,451 of NW_006408676.1, read as the reverse complement.
AGAGACTATGTTATTCACCCTGCTTGACTACTTGTGGAGATTGGCAGCATGATTTACCAAGTGAATTTCCCTGGTGATTGAATGTCCTAATCTGCTGAAGTCTCTGAACTAGCTTCTTAAGAATTCCCATAGAATATTGCTTCCAGTTATATTTTATCAAGGAAATAAGATTCTAGTTGAAATACAGAAATGTAACTTTCTGAAACCATCTCAGCTAGAAACACATATTCATTTAACAAAGTGTATCAGGGCCTACTTTGTGCCAGGGTTGTGGTCATCCCTGGGTTTACAATGGCTAAGAAATAAATAGACCAAGTCACCCCCTTTTATATTGTGGTGTCAGCAACTATTTTAGAAATCTATAATGTGATCGGTTTTTAAGTATTTCATTGTATTTTCAATGAAAATATACACAGTGAAACATGCTCCCATTCAACAATTCCTACACATCGTGTTCAGTGACACTGGCTACATTTTTTACGTTGTGTTATATGTCTCATATGTCTGTTGGAGTTGTTTCACTCCCATTAACTTAGTCTCCTTTTCCCCCAAACTTCTCATCTACACTTTAGTATAATCGTTGTTAATTTTTCAAAAGGCTACAACACTTAAGGGTAACGTTTTTTACATTTTGAGGTAACCAGCTATTTGGTTAAAAGGTGACTTCAGGGAATTCTCTTCTATTCCAGGCTAAAAGAGAATCTCAGGGAAATAGTCTCAGTCATTCCTGTTGTCTGTAAGTCTGAATTCTTTAAGAATTTGAAGTTTGGATCCACATATTTCTCCTTTTCTATCAGGATACATCTGTCTTGTCCCTGATCAGAATGTCTAGTAGTGGTATCTTCTGCACCTATTCCTCCTTTATTGACTATCTCTTGATCCTACATTTCACATTTACTACAACTGTTAATGCGCCAGACTACAAAGTCATTTGAACTGCAAGGTTGGCAGTTCAAGTTCACCAGTTGCTCCTCAGAAACCCTATATAGGTTCGCTATGGGTTGGAACTGACTTGATGGCACTTAACAGCAACAACAACTGTAAAAATATCTACTATCTGACTACTTTGTGTATTAACCTGGCTTTCCTTCCAATGTCCACTTCCCTGCCTGTACAGCCACCCATATCTATCAGATTTCCAGAAGGTCTCATGATGGTCCCAGCTCTGCCATGGGAGTTATCACTGTCGCTCTTCCAGAAAAATGATGACTGAGGTGGATTTTGAAGGAACCATTCCAAAAAAGGCCTATGAGTGACCAGATATACCCCAAAAGAGGTTAGAGCAGGGGAGCTTGTTTCTTTTGCTCACGTCTACTCAATTGCCCTAGAAGGACTATGTCCTGAAAGGGCTAATTCAGAGCCAGAGGTTGCAGTAGAGCCAACCACCCTCTCCTCCCTGGCCTGGGCTTCTGAACAACTCTTCCAAGCAGCTGCTGTTCTCCATACTCTTGGCCTTGCATTCCAATCCCACTAAGATCAGCAGCCTATTGTTCATTTCCATGGGGACTTTCTTGGCCTGTGGGGTGATAGCAGGCATCTGAGGTTGCAGAGAAGTTGGCCAGCAGGAACATGAACATGGACAGCAGTCTCTAGCAACCATCTTGACTCTGTCAATTGGCTGAGCCCCAGAGTCATCAACTGTGCCTCTAGTCCAGCCACTGGACCCCAGGTCCACTCGAGCACCAACCATGATGGTAGGGTCCTGGGGTCAAGAACATAGCAGTGCTGGGAGTACAGCAGTTCAGAGGGTCCAGACTTTGGGATCACATCTACATCCTCCTCCTCAATTAATGCAGATTTTTGCATAACAACCTGGTCTTTGGAACCTACTCATGTCATAAGTGAGTAGTTCTGGTCCAAAGCTAGAGGAGGCAGTGTTTCACAGAGACAATTATTTCTATTGTTGGTTGATTCTTTCTCAGATTTTTGGTTTTCCTTCTTTTTCTTTTGCTCCAGAAGAATAAAGACCAGTAGTTATATCTTAGGTGGCTCTTATAAGCTTTTAAGACCCCAGGCATTATTCACCAAATTAAGAGGTAGAGAGCATAAAGTGTAAGAACAATATTATTGCTAATTCACTGAAATGTCCCATGAGACCATGATCCTAAATCTTCAAACCAAGAAAACTAATCCTATGAGGTGACTGGTTATATCTAAAAAGAATCAGCATCTTAGTTCCTGTTTGTTTTACTATATATGTTTTGGTTGTTGCTGGTGGAAAATTATATTAAAAACATTGTTGTTGTTAAGTGCTGCTGAGACAGTTCTAACTCATAGTGACCCTGTATAGGGTTTCTGAGGAGTAGCTGGTGGATTCGAAAAACTGACCTTGTGGTTAATAACCCAGTCCTTATCCTACAGTGCCACACCAGGACTCTTTACTAACATTGTACTTGCCAGTTTATCCTTTTTCTTGTGTATGCCTTTGTGTATCAATTATATTAATCAAGCTGTGCAAACTTCAGTCACATTTAGTGCCACTTTTCTCATTACCATAAACAAAAAGTTACTACTACCTAGAGAATAGGAGCTCTGGTAGGTAGTGTCTGTTATGAGTTGGGCTGCTAACTGCAAGGTCACTAGTTTGAATCACCAATTGCTCTGAGAAAGATGAAGGTTTCTGTTCCTATAAAGATTTACAGCCTTGAAAAACCTATACAGGGTCTCTAAAAGTCAGAATCAACTTGACGGCACACAACCATCACCACCATCACCACCTAGACAATGACTCTCCCTGCCCCCACCAGTAGCCACTGATAAGCTCTGATCACTGTATATTGATCTATTCTTGTTATTTCATAAAAGTGAGTTCTTACAATATTTGTCCTTATGTGATTGACTAATTTCACTCTGCGTAAGGTCCTTCAGGTTCATCCATGTTGCAAGATGATTTAAGAACTCGTTTTTCTTTATGACTGAGTTGTTTGAGAAATTTCCTTCCAGCAGTTCTTCAACTATTTCCTCTGTGGACTTGTGCGATTCTTCTTGTTCTGGAATGCCGATAGTTCTTAATTTATTCCTCTTCATGTTGTCCAACATGAATCTTAGACC
>NW_006408676.1:5775292-5776368 GCF_000296735.1 Chrysochloris asiatica | reverse complement strand
CAGGTTGTTAATGAGTCTTCCTCTAATCATGTCCTTTACCTATGTTTAAATTTTCTCTTTGTTGTTAAGTTGCAGAAATTTTATACATATTTTGTAAACATATAGTTTCCAAAGATTTTTTTCCCAGTTTGTAAATTGTCTTTTTACTCTTTTGATAAAGTCTTTAATGAATATAAGTATTTAATTTTGATGAGGCCAAAGTTATCTAATTTGTCTTCTGTTCTTCATGAATTTATAGTTATGTTTGATAATCTATCATTAATAAAAACTAGGTCCTACAGATTTATCCCTATGTTTTCTTCTAAGAACTTTATAGTTTTAGCTTTAACCTTTAGGCCCTTGATCCATTGTAAGTTGATTTTTGTGTATGGTGTGACGTATGGGTCCTATTTTATTTTTCTGCACTATTCAATGTGCCAGGAGATTGTTCAATTGTTCAAGAGAATGTTCCTTTTCCATTTAATGGACTTAGATCATTTTTCAAAAATCATTTGTCCATAAATGGATGAATTTATTTCTAGGAACTCAGTTCTATACCTTTAGTCTCTGTGTCTATCATTGAATCAGTGCCAAGCTGTAGCTCTAAAGTATGTTTTGAAATTGAGAAGTCTGAGGCCTCTTTTTTTCTTCTTAAAAAATTGCTATGGCTATTAAAGCTCTCTTTCCTTCCCACATGAAGTTGACGATGAGTTTTTCCATTGGAATTTTGATTGGGATTATGAAAGTATGATATTGATAACTCTAAGTCAACCCAAGTCTTTGGATTGGGGACATCTTTCACAGTTTTTACCAGAGATTCTTTTTAAATCCCTAATCAAGGGTACTCTCAGAATTAAGATAGATGATTGAGTTAATCTAGTCATACTGTTTCGTTTTCTTTCTTTCATTCCATTGTTCATGTGATTCACAGTTGTTTAAGGAGTGCTGGTCGCATAGTGGATTATGAGCTGGGCTGCTAAGTTCAAGGTCAGTAGTTTGAATCTACCAGTTGTTCCACAGGAGAAAGATGAGACTTTCTGCTCCCATAAAGATTTAAAGCCTCAGAAACACTGTTAAAAGTAGCTATGAGTCATAAC
>NW_006408676.1:5766746-5774747 GCF_000296735.1 Chrysochloris asiatica | reverse complement strand
CAAAAGAAGATGGAAGGAATGTACAGTTACCCAAAAGAAATGGTCAATGTTCAACCATTTCAAGAGGTAGCATATAATCAAGAGCCAATGATACTGAAGAAAGAAATCCAAGGTACACTGAAGGCATTGGCAAAGTACAAGGCTCTGGGAATTAATTGGATACAAACTGAAATCTTTCAGCAAATGGATGTGGCACTGGAGGCACTCGCTTATCTATTCCAAGAAATTTGGAAGACAATTATCTGGCCAACTGATGGGAAGAGATCCATATTTGTGCTCACTCCAAAGAGAGGGACCCAATGGGATGTGGAAATCATTGGACAATGATTAATCCATATTTGTGCTCTTTCCAAAGAGAGGGACCCAATGGGATGCAGAAATCATCAGATAATCATTCATATTGCATGCAAGTAAAATTTTGTTAAAGATTAAAAAAAAAAAAAAAAATTGGCTGCAACAGTACATTGACAGGGAATTGCCAAAGGTTCAAGTCTGAATCAGAAGAAGACATGAAACAGGCAATATCATTGTTGACATCACATGGATCTTGGCTGAAAGCAAAGAATACTAAAAAGATGTTTACCTGAGCTTTATGGACTACCAAAGCCTTTCAATTGTGTGGATCATGACAAGCTGTGGACAACATTGTGGAGAATCAGTATTCCAGAATACATAATTGTGCTCATAAGGAATTTGTACATTCACCAAGAGGCAGTTGTTTGAACAGAACAAGGGAACACCAAATGCTGTATTCTTTCACCATACTTATTCAATCTGCATACTGAGCATATAATGTGAGAAACTGGATTATATGAAGAAAGACATGGCATCAGGATTGGAGAAAGACTCATTAACAATCTGCAATTTGCAGATGATACAACCTTGCTTGCAAAACTGAAGAGGACTTAAAATATTGATGAAGATCAAAGACCACAACCTTCCATATTGTTTACATCTCATTGTAAAGAAAACAAAAATCCTAACCACTGGACCAATAAGTAACCTCTTGATAAATGGAGAATAGATTAAAGTTGTGAAAGACTTCATTTTGTTCAGACTAACCATCAACATTCATGGAAACAGCAGTCAAGAAATCAAATGATGTATTGCATTAGGCAAGTCTGCTGTACAAGAGCTCTTTAAAGTGTTGAAGAGCAAAGATGTTAGTTTGGAGATTAAGGTGCACCTGACTCCCACCATGGTACTTTCAATAAACTTACATGCATGTGAAAGTTGAATAATTAATAAAAAAGACTGTAGAAGAATTAATGCATTTGAATTATGGTGTTGGGAAAAAAAATGTATTAAAGGTACCATGGACCAGCAAAAGAATAAACTAATCTGTGTTGGAAGAAGTGGAGCTAGAATGCTCCTTAGAAGACAGGATGACCAGACTTTGTCTCTCATATTTTGGACATATTATCAGGAGGGGCCAGTCCCTGGTGAAGGTTGTTATGCTTGGTAAAGTGTAGGGTCAGTGAAAAATAGGGAGGCCCCCAACTAGATAGACAGGCACAGTGGAAGCAGCAATTGGCTCAAGCAAAGCAATGATTATGAGGTTGGTGTAGGATTGGGCAGTGTTTTGTTTTGTTGTGCATAAGGTCACTATGAGCTGGTACCAGTTGATGGCACCTAACAACAATGTGTCGGAGCCAATAATCAATAAGGAAAAGTTCCTGCTATCATTAAGTTATGAAGGGGTAGTGATAGATATTAACAAATAACTTAAATACAAATAGTTAAATGCAGTAGCGAAAAGGGGTGCTAGAAGGACAAGCTACCTAATTTATGTGAGGTGGGAAGAGGGACGTTCTCTGAGGAACAACTGAGCTTCATTCTGAAGCTTGCCTCATGCATTATGGAGACTGTGCCCTGTGTTAGCATGTCTATGGAAAATAGAACCTATGGCAGTTCATTTTAAATACTGAATAATCCTTCATGGGGGCTAATACAGTCTGCCCATTGGCAGTACTTCCATTTAAGTGGTACCCAGGATATGTACTATATCTGTTGTACCTATGTTGTGCCTCTGCCATATGTGGGTGTCTGACTGAAAACTGCATGCAGCTGAAACCAGCCTGCACATTCTCGCTAGGTTGAGTGCCACCGCCAAACTCACCCAAAGTGGGCACCTTCTCTTCATTCATATATGTCACTACATGGGTTGGTGACCCTGAGGAGGTGTCAGGCAGGTGCCAGCCAAGTTGAGGTGTGCTCAGGGAGGAGCAAATAGCATGCATGAAGGCACTGAGAAGGGTTAATCCTGAAAACTTTGAGGAGAATTTGAAAGTAATGTTTTGAAAAGTTCAGTGAAGGTTTGGGATGGGCTTTAAGTGGAAGACAAAGACCAGATTGGGAAGGGTCTGGACTTTAAGTGCAGTAAGAAAGACTTTGAGTAGGACCTGTTTTTCTAAAGACACCACTTGGGCTCTGAATCTCTATTTTTGGCCCTCTAGCACTTCTGTCATCCCCCACCTCCTTGTACCTTGCTAAACGCCCGGTTCCTCTTCTTTAAAACAGTAATTTGACAAGAAGACATCTGTTAAACTCTGGTAAGAATCTATCTTCAATTTCTACATACATAATAATAATTGCCAATGTTTATGGATACTTTGTGTGAACCAACACTATTCTAAGTGACATACATATTTTGCTTTATTTACTCCTGGTGACAAGCTAGACAGTGAATAAGGAAGACTGTAGAAAAATTGATGCTCTTGAGTTTTTGAGTTGGAGGAGAATATTGAAAGTGCCATGGGTTGCCAAAAGAACCAATAGATCCGTTTTGGAAAAAGTGCAGCCAGAGTGCTCCTTGGAGGCCAAGATGGCCAAACTTCATCTCTCATACTTTGGACATATTGTCAGGAGAGACCAGTCGCTGAAGAAGGATATCATGTTTGTTAAGGTAGAGGGCCAGAGAAAAAGAGGAAGACCCCCAGTGAGATGAATTGGCCAAGTAGCAGCATCGATGGACTCAAACATGTCAACAATAGTGAGGTTGGCCCAGGATCGGGCAGTGTTTCGTTCTGCTGTGCATAAGGTCACAATGGGTTGGTACCTACTCAATGACACCTAACAACAACAACAAGGTATTATAAGTATTCCCAGTTTACAAAAAAGGAGATTAAAGGGAAAAAGAAGTTCTGCTCTGAGGTCACCTACTTGATAATAGAAGAAGCAGGTCAGATTCAGTCTATCTGCATCTAGTCTTTTACTCTCAACCCCACTGCTCAGTAAGTATTGGTTAAGTCCAGTTGAACCTGGCTTCCAGATTGCCATCAAGGGAATTTGTTAACATAATTCAGAGATGATAGGTGAACCTGGCCTTGAAGTTTGTCTCCTCAGTATGTCTTCCCATCAGTGGCAATGTCTTGGAGAAAGGATTGGTGGGAAACACCCTATTTTCACCATTGTCATTAGTATTCACCAGGGTCTTCCTGCTCATGTCATTTGACAGGAAATTACCCTGAAGATCTGATGCTGCAAGCTTCTCTAACTTGGGGAAACTATAAGAAATTCAGCTTTAAAAGAGAGGATGCCTCCTGTTTTTGGTACTTGTCAGAATGAATGCTGGCATTTAGAGACCTGCTGAGCTCTTGCTGACAGCTCTGCAGGCACAGTCTGTTTGGAAAAGTATTTCCTTGACTTCAGACTGAGCACTGACATTGCAAATGGGGACACTAGTAGAGGGAACATCTGGACCAGGTCCCAGGTCATTGGTACCTGTGGCATGGTGCTATCAGAATGTGGATGCAATCCTCGGCCCTTCTGCCTCCACTACTCCAGAACCTGACAGGCCTTGCTTGATGATGTTGGCTCATGAGTGAAGAAAAAGGGGCCAGAGGGAAGTGCAAGCTCACTGAACTCGCTCAGCTTCTCTATGATCCAGAGCTTATGTCTTAAGCTCCTGGGACATCATGGGGCTATGGTGAGGATCAAAAGATGATAAATGGGTAGTAACACTGACAAAAGCTTAAAACGGTGTGAAACTATGAAGCATTTTGATGACTCTGGCAGGGAGTGCCAGTACATGGGGCCCTGCTTCTGGGCCCCATGCTGTGCTCATGTCCAGGGAGGGGAGGGGAGATCCCAGTGGGGTGATGCTTCATCTTTCCTGGCCCTTGCTCCTACATCTACAAAGGGGCTTTAAAAAATTCATGGAAAACTTTAATAAAAAGATAACGAAACCTTTTTGCTAACTTTTTGAAGTCCCCTCATAAATTAAATGTGTTCCTGTCAAAACATTCATCAGGGTGTTACTGTCTTCTGAAGTACAGTGAGGAGGATAGGAACACACAGAACCCTGGTGGTCGAGTTTGGAGGGCTGGACCCAGATTTGTCAGGAAAAGTGGGTGGTATTTCATTTACAAAGTAGACCAGGACTAATGGTTTCACACTTTCTTCTGGAGACTGCCTTGATTTCTCATCACAGCCCAGTTTCTAAAGAAACTAAACTTACCCTTTTCATGTGCCCAAGATACAAATGAGCATAGCCCTCTCCATTGTTTCCAATCTAGGGCTGTGGAGGCTGGGTCAAGCTAGGGATGGGAAATAGAATGAAGGGAGAAGGCAGGTTGACTGAGAGTACTAAGTCCATTGTCATTACAAGAGCATACTTGCTGGGGGGTGGGGGTGGAGAATGGGGTCCTAATCCTCCTTGGATGCTTAGGGCTTTCCTGTGTTAGCACTAAAGTTCCACATCCTGGAGTCCATATACAAGTAGAAGGTAGTGCGTGCTGGAAGGACAGGATACCAATGATGAGAGAGTTCTGATTTAGACTAGGTGGGAGCAGGGAAGCTCACAGATGAATATCTGCCTGAAGCCCCACTCTTGCCTTGTGAAAATTGTGCCCTGAGCCTGCCAAAAGCATGCATAAAGCAGACCAAGATGGTGGGTCACTCTGAAGGACCCTGGTGAATCTTATAGCAGGTCTCCAGCAAATAGACCAGATCTGTCCTTTATGGCAGATATAAGACTGGCTGCTGACTTCACACACCCTTCTGTGATGTTCCATGTCTCTGGGCAAGAAGGGACACAAAAGCCAATGGCAGGAACTGTGGGAAGTAGCCATCAGAGGTCCCTATAGCAACTTTGTCCCCCTGCAATCCAGTCCTCAGAGCAGTCTCTCAACAAACAAACAAGCAAATAGACAGAGGGATGTCCTGATGGCTGCTGAGGGCCCACTGGCTTCACAGTGAGTCCGTGAGGGGGCAGGTCAATGTTCTCCCCTCTTGGTCTGAAGGTTAGCTTACCTGAAGGCTGCTGCAGAGGCTGTCTCCTGGGCTCCTCTGCCTTCTTCCAAAGTCTCTCATCAGTAGCCCATCATGTGATAACAGTAAAATCCAACTGGGAGGTCAGGGGCAGAGCTGAGGTAAACCCAGAGGCTGCCCTCATTCCTACATCCCTGTGATGTTACTTCATAAGGCCAGGTTGGACAGTGAGAGTTCCTCTGCTGTGGGCTTTGGGGTGCCTGTGGGATATCAGGAGGTGACAAGGGGTGTATGCCATCTCAGTTAATCCTCATGACAGATCTTTGGTGATGTCTCATGGTCCCCCTTAACAGGTGAAACAAGCAAGGTCCATAATCAAGGATACACGTGGATGTGACAGAGCTCAAAAGAGACAAGTCTTCTAAATATCAGTCCTAGCCTCCTGATTGTAATATGGGGCTCTGGGGATGCCCTTTACTGAAGGCTGTGAGGCCCCTAATGCTTCTGGAGATGTCTTTACTGGAGATCATCTTGTCTTTGTCCAAGGCAGATTGAATGATTTCCCAGGACCTCCCATATGTTCAGGGTCCCTGCTTCCGCATCCTCCTTATGCCAGCTTACTGCAGCTTTACCATCACCACAGTCATACCCTGTTGCCTTGCACTGTTCTGTCTTTTGCTGCCTACCTCAGGTGCTAACCCCACAGCAGACCCTCTATTTTGAGATGGAGTCTTCCCATAGCATTTAGAGATCATCTGTCACCTGTGAATGATCTGGAAAATCTGTAATTGCACCTTCTCAGAGATCCACAGGCAGCTGTACTTGGCTCATTGTTTAAGGCCCTGGTGTAAAAGACATGTGTCAAGTATCCTTGGAAACAGGCCAGAAGGAAGATGCTGCAGGGAGGTGATCCAAGACTGCATTGAAGGCCAGTCCTGTAAATGTCAACTGCATTTGCAGGATGGAGAAGACAGTTTTCCTCTTCATCTCCAACATGTTTCCTGACTTCCTACCCACTAGACCTCACTTCCTGAGGATGGTTAGCTTTATCTGTGTTTCTTCAGAGAGTGTATGATAAGCACCTATAATGTGCTTGGACTCTTCCCTGGGAAGTTCTAATCATGATGCCAGCACTCACTCTTTCAATTCTTCTAGGATGCAGCTTTTTTCTTGTGGAAATGGATTTGTGAGGTCTTGTTCTCATATTCCAAACGTTTGCAGCATTCTGAACATAAGCACACAAAAACTTCTAAATATGGGGAAATAAGATGCTCCCTCTTTCCCTTATCCTGATGGCCTCTTATTCTATAGAGCCCATGAGGAAGGTGAATGGAAATGATGTGTGGGGACAAAGCCCTGAAAACAGCCCCAGGAAGACATTGGGAAAGGGATGCAGTGAGATTGACCTCTCAGTAAATGGAAAACGACTTTCTAGCTAGCTCCCGATACCTGGAGGTTGAGGGTGATCCTTGATTTTGTTCCTGGAGACAAACTTCTCCTCACATTGGCATCTGTTTCACCCAAGAAAGTGCTGCAGTATTTAGCAGATCCAGCTTTACAAGGAGGCTCCAGAGTCAATTGGAGAGCTCAGCTGTAACCTTCAGCTGGAGGAAAGGTTAGGGGGAAAAGAAGGGGAAGAGGATAATGGGGGGACACTTTGGGAACCCTGTCTCCTTTCATCTTTCTCATCACACTTACATGCTTATTTGTCCATCTATGAATTCAGCAAATATATTTTTGTGCCCCTGATATGTGCTCATTCATACTGCTCTAGACATTGGAGGCACAGAGGAAGAAAGCCCTCACATCACTTATTTTCTAATGCAGAAGACAAATAAGCAAATTGACCAGTAGTGACAAGGGACAGGAGAGGGAAAAGGCAGGGTAAGGGAGTAGAGTGAAATGAGTCTGCATATGTGTGGTTACAGTTAGGGTCATTTTGAAAAATGTCCCTGGGAAAGCTTATATTTTGTGGGGTTTTTTGAAAGATGGATGAAGTGAGGAAGCATTGTTATTCCACAGAATATGGGATTTTGGGGGGATAGAATTCAGGTGAAATGGATAGCAAGTATAAAGACTAAGACAGGGATACATTTGACATATTTAAGGAATAATAAGGAGGTAAGAATTGCTCAGCTGCCATGCACAAAGGGGAGGAGGGATTGAATCTGACAGATTAACTCACCTGAGGCCAGACAGTGGAGGGCCCTACAGGCTATTTTAGTTGATGGGTGATGGTGAGCCATTGAACAGTGGGAAAGCAGAGGAGTGGTATCATCTAACTTATCACAACAGGCGCTCATTCCAGCTGCTACGGGCTCTGTTTCTATCAGGAGCAATTGTTATACAATGAGACTGAATGGGAGGTTGTTGTTAAGTGCTGTCGAGTTGGTTCTGACCCATAGCCACCCTGTATAGGGTTTCCGAGGAGCAGCTGGTGAGCTTGAACCACCGACCGCTGGGAGGTGCTACTTGTTAAATTGCAGAGTAGATTGCCACCACATCTGGAGATAGCTGTTGGTGCATGGCAGAAAGTCTGTGGCATGTAAAGAAAAGAGAAAGGACTAGTTCAACTCCATGACCTTGAGCAAGTGAATTAACCTGTCTGAACCTCAGTCATCCATCTGTAAAATAGGAAACATAATCTGTTCCTCAACAAGTTTGTTGTAGGTACCTAACAAGATTGTTGTTGTTGTTAGGTGCCATTGAGTTGGTACTGACCCATAGTGACCTTATGCACAGTAGAACGAAACACTGCCCAGTCCTGGGCCAACCTCACTACTGTTGCCA